>NC_133577.1:55632348-55946556 GCF_964106895.1 Numenius arquata
GTCTATCATAAACAATGTTTGTCTTTTCATGATGCTAAATACTCAATAACACAGAGTTAAAAAAGTAGGGATACCATAAGAAAGTACAATTCTAGAATAGGTAAATAGAAAAAGCAAGATGGGAAGATGGAAAAGAGGGATAAGGGTTTGAGAGGAGGATAAAGGTAGGGAAAGTGTAAAAAATGTGGGAAAAGCACCATGAGGCAATTCAACATTTCCAGAAGCATGGATTGAATAACAAAGCATGCCTTTGTTCTGGAGCAGTAACGCGGCAGACCTCTAAGCCAACGGTTTTCCAGCAGCAGTCCTTTGCTTCTGATTTTCTGACCCTTTTAATTCCATTTTGTATCACTGCTTGCATTGTGAGGCATAGCTAGGAAGCATCCGGTATGGGCTCAAGGAACAATGCCTTTATGTGATTATTTTTTAATGCAGGCTGCAAGGTAAAATATAATCTGTGAGGAATCATGAGGACAGTCCTGGTGATGTATTTTAAGCATTACTGTAATGCATGTGTAGAGCCTAGACGGAGAGTGAACAGAATGAGTAGGAAGTGGAGAAAATAAGATTTAAAGCAGGAGAGTTGGAGGTATGACTATGCACCCATACTTAAAGCTCTCTAGTGAAGTGAGAGCAAGTTAGAGAATATGTGTTTTGAAAATCAGTTGGCCAGGTAACTGATGGTCTTTGGAGAGTCTTGGGTAGTCAAATGCAACTTTATTGTGTTAGAATTGAGGGATTAGATGTGGGAAGGCAGCCAGAGGCTACTTACCCAGAGCTGCAGATGTAGCACAGGAGTGTTTGCTAATGCAAGAAGTTGGCTGCAGGTTTGGTTCCTTCCCATCTTGCCAGGGAAAAGAACTGACCTGTTTTACCTGAGCCTGGTGTAGTTTCTTAAGCATATGCTGAAACCCGGATTTTGTCCTAAAATGTGGATGTAATCGTTTCCTTGCAGACATACAATATGATTATGATGAATTTGATAGATGACATGCAAAGTAGAGTTTGCTCTGGAGCGTGTAACAGCTTAGCAAGGGTATTCTGGCTCTTGCATAAGTAAGTGGAAAATTATAGGTAAGTATGAAGGATCGAGCACTGAAAAGAGTTGCACATGCAAGAAGTTTCATTCCTTACTGGACCATTCACTTAGTGTTGAACATGGGTATAAATTTTTGTTGAAGTCGTGCTGGAAGGCTGACTTTGTTGATTTACATTCTGTGATGGTAAAATCTTGATCATGCTGAATACGGGCAAAATGTACAGACTTCCTTAAGGCTAGGATTTCAGTGTGAATTTCACTGAAATGCAAGAAACTTAAGGTATGAATGAGCAGTTTTTGATTTTAGGTATTTTCATTTCAAGATTTGTCTTCAGTTTGTTTTTAATGAAAAACTTAGATTCTCAAAGATCAGGTAACTTTTACATAGTGTATTCTGAAGCCAATTTTTTATTGTAATTAGGAGATCCTGCAGACCATTTTTGAGAGTATTTTTAAAAAGTCTTGAGAACCTTTTACGTGTAAGCTTGTTTTAATATCCCTTGCTTTTTAACCTCTAGATGGAGCTTTTTGTTCTGTAGATACTTTCAACTATATACGCTTCATTTGAAGTGAATCTATTTTTAGACCGTTATAGTAGAATCCATCTTTTTCTTCTCTTTTTCCCTACTGTATTTTATAGTCCTGTTCTGTTTGCTGCTATTGCTCCACACAGAGAACATCCATTATCCGTAGATACTAAAAGCTCATTTTCAGTCTTACATTTCTGTAAGTCAAAGAATGTTGTGATATTTTTTCTGATTTTGTTCATCAGAATGAGGTTAGAGCCTTCATAGCCATTGTGGTGGTTGCCATAGCAACTTAAATGAGAGGCTGGAAATTGCTTTACTATGAGAATTTTTTGAACTTTGAATGATGACATATTACTTAGTTTTCCATTAAAAAAGAAAGATAAGTCTCTTGCCAAGTTCAGAATTTATTACAAAAATCAAAGATTTCAGATCAGGCTGACACTTTAAAATGTAAAATTCTAGGACATTTTTTAGACACAAGAAGTATATATTGGCATTGTAAGTATTCTTCCTGTCTTTGTAGAAAGGCACGATATTAAATATAGATTTCTTGTCTTGGAAATTGTTTTTAATTAGTAAATTAATGCTAATTTAATTTGAATGCTTTAATTTTTAATATCGATGTCAGTTAAGAAGAATTAATATATATGTCAGTGACACAACTTTAAAATTACTTCTGTATGTATCTGCATGGAAAAATCTAGATTTTTACCACTTAAAAGGGGAGAAGGGAACGCTGTATTAGTTAATATTGCAACTGTCATTCTGTCTCTGTTTCATTAGTCAAGTGTATCCAAGATTCCTGTCTGTACCAACTGGCATTGAAGTGGAACTAAACGCTAGTAAAAAAACCCGCTCCATATTTAGACTATGACTAGCTTCCTTGAGCAAGATTCTAGATCTTAATATCCGATTTATGTTGATATATAAAATGAACTGATTTTACTCCATATTTTGAGACTTTTCTCCATTTTAAAAAGATATATTTTAAAGTTTTCAGTTCAATTTAAATGTTCTTTAAGAGGAGAAACTGCAACAGTTCTTTTCATGTGAACCTAGGCGTAATGGTAGAAATGAATCTGTGGAGGACATCTGTACAGACAAGGAAGTGGTTTAACTTTTTCGATACATTTGAGACATCCTGGGATATATCCGGAAGCCTGCTGTTGAAAAGAAGACAAAGGCAGTTGAGTGAAAAATTCAGAGAGGTTAGAAATACTGCTGGATTAGGGAGAGAATATGGAAGTCAATTAGGGTTTGGCAACAGCTGATCTGTAAAATGTGGTTGCAGACTGGGAATCAGTAGGTTCAAGAAGTGGTAATGTCAGACTAGCAGAAAAGGTACAATATTTCCAGAGATACTTTTTATATCTAGGGGACAGAGAGGAAGTGTGATACAGTAACCAAAGATGTGCTGTCATAGGAAAAAATCATTATGGGAGATTGGTCCTAGAGATAGAAGGAAAATTGTGAAATCTGTTAATATTGGAGAGGAGAATGTCAGAGGAATGAGCTAATTGCAGTTGAAGTGAAATACCCGGGTGGGGTTTGAAACCAAGTTTATGGTCAAATATGGTAGAGATGATTTAGGAAGAAAGATCTACTTCTAAAACAAATTAAGTAGGTTGAGAAACTCTTACTGTTCTTCAAAGATGAATGCAGTTGTTCTTAAAATAGGCTTCACATTCATAGGTACACATTTTCAGGGTTGTATTTGTTAAAAGGTTGTAAAAACTTATTACTGGAATGATTTTATTACTAGCCATGTTTGATGAACACACTGGCTGAAATTCCATTGTATCTTTTATCTGATCAAGGAATGTGTAGGCCAAGGTGAATTTCAGCATCCCACATGTCTAGAAAAGCATATAGACTCAAAATTGCAACTGCTAGATTTGAGGTTGATCATGCAAAGAACACTGGTCATTATATTATATGCTTCAGTGTTACAGAAAACATTTATAAAATTGTAAGGACTGATACTTTTTGCCATGCTTATTTTCTGTAATTTTCTCTAAAAGTACATCTACTCTGATGCAAAGCACTTAATATTTACCTTGTGTTTTGTCAATGAGGCAGCTATGTACCATGATAGTACATGGCTGAAGTCTTTCCTGGATGTGCTGTTCTTGGGAAGCTGACAGTTATGCATTTTGAAGGAAAGGGGAGAGGGAAATTAAACCCAAATTCTTTAAGCTTTCTTTTTTACTTTGCTAAAGTGTGAAATAGTGAAAAACGGTTCGGATATGGTCTCATTTATGGTTGTAATGAAGTAAATGTTTTGCATTAATCACTGCTGAAGGTGATTTACAGTATTTCAGTGTCTCAATAGCAGTCAGATGACAAAAAATATGATGGGGCTTTTATAGTTCAGTGTGGGTCCAAGTATAACAAGGTCAGTTTTTTGGTTTGGTTTTATTTTTATTTGTTTAAAGGTGAAAGTAACCTATACTAGAAAATTAATTGTGTTGAACTATAATCTTTGTGGCTAGTATAATGGTAAATGTGACTATCTCTCTTCATACCAAATGTTTGAGGTATTAATTTCTTACCTATAATTATTTGTATATTGCTTAAAATTGACAGGCTAAGTTGTGAACTCTTTAAATTATGCAGGCTCAGAGCTTGGTCCTGCAAATTAAATTTACTAAATGTTACTGATAATGACCTGGGAAAGAATGGTATTAAACCTTATTCTTTGGAGTTTTAGCAGTTCAAAACTAGATAAATAAAGAGCTAATTACAGTTCATTGTAGCAACTGTACTCTGCTTGTGAAGACAAGGAATGGGTCAGGTAAATGAGAACATGTAGGTTTTTGTTACTGGTTTCTTAGAATAAAACCAATAAGATATTAATGATACTTAGTTGAAGGAGAGAGCTACATGCTTCCAACACAAAACTGGAGGCCTACTGGCTTACCCTTGTTCTGCCCTTGCCACTTTTTATTCTACAGCAGTGCCATCTGCCATCGTCACTGTAGTGAATTCCCCTCTTTTTAGTCACTTAGGGGCATAGCAAAAGGCAGTTCTCTCCCTGTGGACCAGGAGTGGTTGAAGGAAGAGAGGTGTAGCTCTCCACTGAAGGTCACACAGTCCACCAGTGACAGAGCCAGAAATAGAAGTGGACTCCTGGCACAGGTCCTGTCCTTTAGACTATGCTGGATTGCCACTGTTCTTTACTTTGGAATGCCATAAACCGCTAAAGCTTTTAACCATGGTTATGTGTTTCTGGATATGGAATAGTTCAGCCCCACGTCCCCATTTCCTCTGCTGGGATATAAAGATAGCTGTATGGTATGACCTTTTAGATTTTTTTAATCTAGTAATTCTTAGAGTTGCTGTGAACTTGCAGTAGCTCAGTGGAACTGACATTCTTTATAAAGTGTCTGCTTCCATTTCTGATCACTGAAGTGTTCATAGTAATATATGTTGGTAAAAATACAGTTTAACAAATTATGCTAGATACAGGATTGTAATACAAATAGTTAATTAGGATTTTCTAAATACTGGCTTATTAGAGCGTAATCCTCATGTTTCGTTCAACTTTTGAGTATTAAATATTTTGAAGGAGTGCAGGTTAAGCAGTTTAATCACTTCTGAGAATAAAAGTTCAGTTCCTGTTGAAGATCACATATTCTCATTGACACTTAAGGTTACTAAGTTTGGGCATTGTTTAATTCTCACAGCTATTAGTCTAAAATACATGTTGTTAGTCTCATACCATGACCACATGTCTATTGAGGTGTTTTCATTTGTTGGGAGGAGGGGGCCACCTCTCAACAGCTTATGGTAGTTGATGCTTGAATTGATTCAGCGAAGAGTGTTTCTTCTTTCCAGCTCCCTCTGAAGCTGCCAGAAGTGTCTGTTTGCTCTAGGACCCATATGACTCCTTTTGTTCATTAAATTTTTAAGGTGTTGCACACTTGGAATGTTTGTAGGTCTCTGTAATGGAAAAAAAAAAGTTGTTGCAAGCCTTTCATACATACCTGGTCTCCCGCTCTTATTACAACTGAGCATATTAATATTTGTTTAAATGTTAGATACAGAGAAGACACAAAGCTGCTTTCCTTTTATGTTTATAGAGCATCTACCAGATGTTATTCCTGCATTTAAACAGGACTGAATTTCTGGAATTGTGCCTCAGGAATAAGAAGTGTTAGTCTATACAGTGTCTTGGAAAACTCAGTATGTGATTCTGGTCAAGGTGCTTAACCTCTTTTTTTACTGTCTCTCTAGTGACTTGCCTCTTTGGAAATGATGGCTCCACAGGGATGTTGCATTAATGTTGCAAAGTCCTTTACCAGTGTTAGTACATGAAATCCTAATTTGCTACAGAATTTGAGACTTTAATTCGAGACTGTTGTCTGAACACTCAATTTAGGGATTTTCTTGCATAATTAGAAGTGTGATATGCCTTTCTCACATCCACGTTGAAATTCAGAAGCTCACTTTGACCCTAATTTGGTCTTCTTCATTAAACCACAGTAACTATCCTAAAGCCACTGTGGTTGAGCTTTCTGGGAGACAAATACAAATGCCAGTAAGATGTGTGATTTCTACTGGAAGCTTCATTCATTTGAGCATTCTAAGCATCCTTTATAATCGATATTACTGTGTAATATTTGTAATACTTTGATATTTTCAAAGTGAAAATATTCTCTTGTTGCTGATACAGTAGCATGTGGAGCAGTTCAATGCCGTTATTCTGGCTTTTTGTGCTAAAGAGTGTTCTAGATGTCTTTTGTGCTCCAACACAACATTTACAGAAACACTGATGAGTAAAAGTTCAGTTTAAACTAGTATTTTTAAAAGAGATTTTTGTACTCCATCTTATCAAGGGGAATAACTCTGTGCACACAGTTAAAAATAGATCTTTGGCAACAAGTTGGTAATTATCAATAAAAGCATGTACTTAAAAAGTGTAGGTTTCTTTGAAACCTTATGTAGATGCTATATTTCCAGACAAAGCTGCCTGGATTTTTGCGGTATGAAATACAACTGGAACGCTCTAAATGTTTGTCCTATTGAATATGGCTTACTCTGTCAAGACTGCTGAGACAATGTCTGTATTGCATTGAGAGGCACAGTCTTCCTTTGCCCCTGCTGAAACAGCCAAAAGCTGTGGTACTCTTTTTTTCACAGCAGTGACCCTAAGCTACTGTACTTAGCTTCTCAGCAGGGTTTTCTAGCTTGAAATATCAAGCTAGATGCTTCACCAGCAATACTTCGTAGCTTCCACTTATCTTGGCACATGGCAGAGCTTGCATAGGTTTGCTTATATCAAATTGCATAAATACAATAGGAAGGAAATTGAGAAACTTGATATAATTTCCTATGTAGAAAAGGCTCAGATGCTGGTGAGACTGAATTTATTCATGCGCATGGATGGTACACATAAGATTGTATGTAAACTCCAGTGAGTTTATATACAGGCATCTTGGCCACAGCTTGCATGTGATGTTTCAAACAAATTCTGAAAATAAAAAAACAACTAATGGGATTCTTAAAGAACAACTTTAGAAATTTAATTCTTTGTTTTGCTTTTCTTATTCAAACACATTTTCTTTGACCTCAAATTCTGAAGTGTGTTTTCTAGTGAAAAAAAGCCATTCTCCGCCCAACCTGTATTTGTGCCTGGGATTGCCATGACCCAAGTGCAGGACCTTGCATTTGGCTTGGTTGAACTTCATGAGTTTCGCACGGGCCCACCTCTCAAGCTTGTCCAGGTCCCTCTGCATGGCATCCCTTCCCTCCAGTGTGTCGGCCGCGCCACCGAGCTTGGTGTCATTGGCAAACTTGCTGAGGGCGCACTCTGTCCCACTGTCTGTGTCTCCGACAAAGATGTTAAACAGCACTGGTCCCAGTACCGACCCCTGAGGAACACCACTTGTCACTGGCCGCCACTTGGACATTGAGCTGTTGACCACAACCCTTTGAGTGTGGCCATTCAGCCAGTTCCTTATCCACCGAGTGGTCCATCCATCGAACCCATGACTTTCCAATTTTGAGACCAGGATGTTGTACGGGACAGTGTCAAATGCTTTGCATAAGTCCAGGTAGGTGACGTCTGTTGCTCTGCCCTTGTCCACCAAGTCTGTGGCAGTATCGTAAAAGGCCACCAAATTTGTCAGGCACAATTTGCCCTTGGTGAAGCCATGCTGGCTGTCTCCAATCACCTCCTTATTTTCCACGTGCCTTAGCAGAGATTCCAGGAGCATCTGCTCCATGATCTTGCCAGGCACAGAGGTGGGACTGACTGGCCTATAGTTCTCTGGGTCTTCTTTTTTTCCTTTTTTGTATATCGGGGTTATGTTCCCCTTTTTCCAGTCAGCGGGAACTTTGCCAGATTGCCACCGTTTCTCAAATATGATGGAAAGCGGCTTAGCAACTTCGTCCGCCAGCTCCCTCAGGACCCCGTGGATGGATTTCATCAGGTCCCATGGACTTATGCACCTTCATGTTCCTTAAGAGGTCTCAAACCTGATCTTCTCGTACTGTGGGCAGTTCTTCATTCGCAGAGCCCCTGTTTTTGCTTTCCATGACTTGGGCAGTGTGGTTGGAGCCCTTGCCGGTGAAGACTGAGGCAAAAATGTTGTTCAGTAGCTCAGCCTTATCCATATCCTGGGAGGCCAGGTCTCCTGTTTCCTCCCAGAGAGGGCCCACAGCTTCCCTAGTCTTGCCTTTATCCCTGACATATCTGTAGAAGTTTTTCTTATTGTCTTTGATGTCCCTGGGTAGATTTAGTTCTGCCTGGGCTTTCACTTGCCTGATCTGGTTCCTGGCCGCTCGGACAGTTTCTCTATATTCTGCCCAGTCTACCCGTCCCTGCTTCCACCCTCTATAGGCCTCCTTTTTGGTCCTGAGCTTGTCCAGCAGTCCATTCACATGTCCTATGTGAATTGCTTGTCCATTCACATATCCTATGAATCTTGCTGGTACTGATCTTACCAACGTTCTTGTGGTAGAAATGCTGACTTGGAAAAGCATCATCTCTCTAGGATTTAAGCACTTAATTAGCTGGATGAATCTGGGACTCTAAGTAGACTCTTTATTACTTATGCCATGCTGCACAGATGTTTTTATGTTGCTAAGAGATACCTGTTTGTTTTATTCCACAAATTACTGTAGTACTGATTTGATTCAGGGGCAAGCTGTATTCAGTTTATTTACCATATTTTTATAGAAGATGAGTATGTCTCACACTTAGGTACTTAAGATATGCCCTTTGCAAACAGGAGAAAAAAAAATCAAAATTGCTTCTGATGCTGCTCTTCTCTCTGCCTCTAGTAGTGCATTGCAACAGTAAGAAAAATGTATTGCTGGGTAACTTCATTATATAACCCAATTTTACCTTGTTCTTTTTTCCCAACTCTTCCCTCCACTCCTTTGTCTTACACTCCAGGGCTTTACAGTGTTAATTTGGTTAATGTGGTGCCCTGAGATTTTTTCCCTTGAACTGTGCTGGATGTTACCAACTATCCTGCAGTTAACGTTACTTTGTGTATCTTTGCCTTTGTTTTATGTACCCCCTATGAAGGGGATACTGAAGTCTCTTTACAGAGAATCACTTAACATAAGCTTGGAGAAGACACTGGGTTTGGTCTGGCAGCGTTTTGCTCTTGAGTTTATTTACAATAGTCACTCAGTAGTAATGGGTTAGAAGCTTTCTTTTCAAAGCTGATAACTTGATGTTTTTTTTGTAGCTGGGGTGAAAAAGCTGGCTGTTTATAATGAATACTCTGCTTATGTACCTTAAATGCTTTCCACTGGTGTTCAGATTTGTGCTCCTATGTTGCGATGCTATGGGCTCTTCCTGCTTGTTTCCTCACTGCTAAAGGAACAAAGAAAATCAGTGTAGAAAGTATATCAGAAAGTATTCAGACCTTAATAACAGAAAAGCAGGCTTTAAAATGGGCAGCTGATACTCTGTTTGAAGAAAGATTCCTTGAACTCCTAATGACCATTCTGATGGGAGAGGGTCCCAGACAAATACTTTTCCTTCCCTTTTTTGACTCTGTAAGCCATAGAATTTTAATATACACTTAGAAACCAAACCATCTGGAGCGACAAACCCAATCTATTCCAGCTCACAACTCTCTCAGGAATCATTCAATGAGATTTCAGTCACCATATTTTTGGATCTGAGCAGGTTCGGTCTACCATATAGGTAGACCATATAGGAACTCACCTGAAATCCTCTTATGCTGTACAAATGGTAATCCTGCTCATTGTATAATATAAGCCATTCCTTGAAATTAGATTGCAGGGTCAGTAGTAGGAAACTTTTCAGACAGCCCAGCTATACCCCACTGTCAGTTTGTAGGTTTAAAATCTTCTTCAAATTTAGATGACTCAGTGTTTTGCAGAGGAGATTTTTAAGAGTTTAGTAAAATGAGGTGATTTTTCTATGTATTCTAGGAGGGATGGAGAAGAGCAGCTGCTGCCATTCTGAGATCTCCCTAACCTGTCCTGCTTTTGCAGGACGAAGCCCAGGAGCTGGAGCCTGGAAAGTGAGATCTTCCTTGTCAGTCAGAGGGCTGTAAGGACTCTGGCCCTAAGGAAGTTTGTTGCAGAGCCAGAACCATTGGAAGGATTGGTCTTGAGCAAGTCTGCATAGCACAATTGTCTTGAGGCTGCGAACTTTGAAAGCTCAGGCTCCCCAGCAGCCTCATAGACAAACTGGCAGTGTATTTTCATGAAGGCCGTTTTGTTGGAGTGCAAATTCAGTTCTTTTTGGAGATGAATCTGTTCAAACTCTTAGGTCAGCTGCTTGTTTTCCAGTGAATCACACCTGTAACCTATCTGTGGTTGGGAGTATATACACAGATAAATTTTTCATTTGTGCTGCTGCATTTGGCGTGTGCTGTGCCCTACTTGGCTGGGAAACTGTGCTTGAGCAGTATTACTCAGCTTCAGTGATAGGAGAACACATTTTCTGTTCCCTGCTGTTCGTCACAAATACTGCTCATGTGATGTCTACTTCTGTTTGAAAAAAGCTAGGATGTGGTCAGCTTTGCAAAAGTTCAGGCAGACAGGGCTCCCATGAGGCCTTGCAAAATGACTGCTGTCTGTTTGGCTGCTTTTACAGATCTTTTTGTTAGAGTGTGAATTGCTATATCATATTGTCCTACTGCCGTCACAAACTCGGCAGTAATTCCCACAATGTGTTGTGTGAGACCTGCTAGGGAGAGCAAAGCTGATTGAATGCTGGCTGTCCTAGTGGTGAACCCTGCTAACAACACAGTTGTATTTATCTGTGTTTTCAGCTTTCCTCTAATTGCTATATCCTCTCAATTAGGGGAAAAAGTGCTGATTTTTAGCATGAGTGAAAAGAGATCTATCTCTGCTTGGTTTGAAAATTGAAGTGCTTTGTATTTTCAAGTGTGCCAGGGGTGTCAGGGTGTTGTATTGGGATCCCCTGAAGATCAAGATCTAATGGATTTCTGTATTGTCCAGTTCACACAACACATCAACAGTTTTGTGTGAAGTTCAGCTGTTGGGACCTACTGTTACCCAGTCTAGGGGGTGTTTGATGCTATTATTGCAGTTAATTACATCATGATAATTACATAAGTAGCGATATAGTGTAACTTCAAAAAAAGATAGAGTTCGTATTTACTTTATACTATTGCAATGGTGCTGAAGTTGATAGCCACGAAGGTACTATGTATATTTGGAATGAGTGCTGAGGCAAATTTTAGTAAACACTAGTGGTTTTAAATTCCTACAGAAATGTGGATTAAAATTGAAAACAGTCCTGTTGAGTAGCTACATATGGGTTATTCCCATGCTTTACATAAAGGAACTGTGGCACAGAGCAGCATCAGTACAGTCTCGTACAGCAAATCTGTGGTGGAATTGATATTCAGTTCTTTACTCATCATTGTAACTGTTATGGTTTGAGAGAACCCATAACGATCTATTGTTGTTAGACAATTATTCTATCACCCGATGACCCCTCCCCACCTGGAAAGGGGAGTAGGGGAACACAAAGAAACACAAGGGTTGAAATATAAATAGATTTAATAGACTAAGACTAAATAATTAACAATAATACTAAAGAACCAGTATTCATCCCGATACTGATATAAGATATACAGAAATTATACTCAGCCAACTATATCAGTAGGAAGTTGTGCACTCCCAGCAGTGGATAGCAAGTGTCGGACACTGCGAGCGCAATGGCTTCAGGAGGAAGGGAAGGCCTCAGGGCTCTGGCACCAGGGCGAGGAGTTGTCTGGACCCGCCGCCATCAGAGAGAGAGCCCGCTACGCAGCAAGCTTTTCTAATTTATATTGGATGTGACGTTCATGGTATGAAATACTCCTGTTGGCCAGCCTGGGTCAAATGCCCAGGCCTTGCTCCTCCTTGTCCCTGCACCTGGCAAGGCTCGAAAACACTAACCTTGAATCCCACAGAGCCTGGCTGGCTATGAAGTAAACATTTTCACAAATTCAGACACTAGAGTCTTCTAAAAGTGCAATTTTCCCCAGCATTAGAAGAAAAGTTAGCCCTGTGTCTCTCAACCCAGGATGGTAACAAAGTCATTTGGCTTCTGTAAGATGGTTAGCTAAAGGCAATAAAGCACTGAAGAATAACACCTTGCTCTAAATTTCAGCATATAGCATGCTTTTATCTAGTTTGCAGTAACTGCGTTTGGACTGTTTCAAACTATATCGTTGCATAACTTGAGGTGCCAGGGGAGGTTTAGATTGGATATTAGGAAAAATGTCTTCACCAAAAGGATTGTCAAGCATTGGAACAGGCTGCCCAGGGAAGTGGCTGAGTCGCCATCGCTGGAGGTATTTATAAGACCTGTAGATGTGGTGCTTTGGGATATGGTTTAGTGTTAGGTTAATGGCTGAACTCAATGATCTTAAAAGTCTTTCCAACCTAAATGATTCTATGATTCTATTAATATATCAGTTGTTTTCTCTGGGCCACCTGGAGCAGTCAGTTTCTGCTAGGTTCAGAAGAATTCATATCTTTCTACTGTCAAAATCCATCTGATATTAAATAGTACAAAGAAAAAAAAAATGTATGCTGTAGTCAGTCAGGACCCCATTCTGCTTTATTAGGATGTTATAAGAGATTCCTACTACCAAAGAACAGACAGTAAAATTAAGAAATAAAGCCAGAGAATGAGAAAGCACTAATTTACAAATGGAAACCTGTAGCACAGAGATGAACTAATTGGCTCAATTGCGCAGAAGTGTTGCAGACTCTGAATTCAGGTTGATTCCTGACTCCCAGTCCAGTCCTTCACCACTCTATTCTCTTGGCCCTTCTGATCCTGTAGTTTAAAATGAAATAAAACTGTTCAACTTTGTGTTTTATAGCTATTAATAAGAAAACAAATGCCTTTTGTAGTTTTTGCACAACAGAAGTGAAGTGATGTGTATGCCAGCTGCCATTTTTCTGCTAAATGCTGGCATTTATAATAATTAATTGGATAATTACATAGACATTTTCTTTCTGGCTCATGTCCATATGGATAGTATAGGCAGAAAGTTCTGAGCCATAGCAGCGTGGAGTGGAACATATGAGCTATTAATCGTTTCAGTGAGTACTTGTAAACAAGGTCAGCTCAGCAGGCATTCAGGAAATCTCTTATGAAATGTGATGCTGTCTTCGTTATCCTTTTAAAGGGTTTTGGTATAGGACCAGAACAGCAGGCAGAATTTATGTCTGCCATGCTGTTTGAGTACATACAGCAGATTTCTCAGGACTTTTAAAAAAACAGACATGTAGTCTTAAAACTGTATGTCTTCTGAAAGCGGTTCTTTTGCCTGAACTTAGTCACAATTACTCAGTGAATTCAGGCTAACAAAAATCTATTCGACTTAGCATTTGGTTTACTATTTTAGCTAATATTAAGAGATGTTCCTGTTATTCCCAAGCAGAAACATGTAGAAAGCTGACATTGAGCCCCACACATTCTGAGAAACGCTAAATCTTTTGCTTGATTGTGTTTGGAGCCATCTAATGGACTTAAATCAGTTCAGGTTTTCTAGTTGTCAAACATGTAAGGTATGCCTGCTGGAGACCAATGGAAACTACAAAGTACAGAGCACCAATGCATCTGTATATGAAGCATGTTGGTGAGTTAGGTGCCAGTGTTTGCCTTGCCCAGTGAGTTAAAATGTCATGTTGCTGTGTGGGTTTGATGTGGAAGGGGATGCTGTAGCTTGTGGGACAGCACTGACCTGTGCAGAGATTGTTGAAGAATCCTTCCCACTAGAGGCCTGCATGATGCCTTTACCCTGACAACAGCGCCCCTAGGAAAGCCTCATTGTGCTATTGGCTCTCCTCTTCCTGACTGTGCTTTAACTATCTTCCCAAATGGAGGTAAATAATTAAGTTAATGGCTTTAGTTGGAATCTTACATGGAAACTTGTCTACTCCCAGGGGGATTGTGTCACTAGGAACATGACTCCCTGTAGAAAGGCATAAAGAAGTCTGTGTTACCATGTGGTTTGAAAATAGAACTTGCTAAAATGCTCTAAATGTTTTTCCAGCTAATGTGGTTATCAGAAGTTATGACATTAATCTTGAAATGGATAGCTTCTGTACAAATGTGGAGCCCAGGTGTTGTTAGGGGGACTCCATTGGTGCAAGGGTCAGTCTGTGCATATCTCCCTCACTGCATCATGGCACTTATTGTGGGAAACATTTGCCTTGTTCTGCTTCATTGCCTGTTCAAAATCACAGCATATGCTTTGAAATATGGGGGACTTGACAGAAATGGCATATTTTCTTATTCTTTGCTAGATGATATGTGCTGTCTAAGCCAATATTGTTTAGTGAAGAAAAGGAATAGAAATGCCAGAGCACCGATGGCAGTAAATATGTAGTCCCTTTGGTTAATGTGAGTCAGTGTTCCAGGGCAGCAAAGTGTTTGCAGTGGTGGTTTCACTGGTAGGCACTGCTTATTGTTGCTGTTGTTAGAAAAAAACCTCAAAGGACAAAGTGGGAAAGGACAAAGAATTTATAGTAGCTTCAGTAATGCATTGATGTCAATGAGGTATATCTGGTATGTAGCAAGTGTTAATTTTAAACAGTTGTCTTTAGGTAGAAATAAGTAGTCTGATCTACACCTCCTAAAATACAATCCAGAATTGTTACGTTCGACTGGTCACAAGATTAGGCAAATCTGCGAGTGAAAGTTAGCAGTGGTGAAATGAACATGAGCAGAAGTGACACAGGCTTGCTGGAGAGTGGAACACGCAGTCCATTTCAAGTTAATGTTGATGCCACTTGTTTAGAGCATTGTCGTTGGTAACCTTTTTCTCCTCTCAAACTGCCTCCCTACTCTTAAATTGGATCAGCAGTGTAACATGCCAATGGCTTTTGGAATTAGTCTCAAGGTCGTATCTAAATACAGGATGGGCTGTGTGGAAGGGCTGTGCTGTGTGTTCCCCCTCAGTTTGCTGTAGGCAAGCATAATGTATATTCTGTATCATTATTATACAGCCATCTTGGTCTTTATAGTGACCTTAGCATTTTTAAAAAGTTTCTATGTATTTAAAAAAAACAAAAGTGTAGTCTGTGGCAGTGTAACATAAGCCACTTACTGTTGTTTAAAACAAGCATTTATGTTTAAATAATTAGTATATAAGAAAAAAATACCACTTTTACATTGTGCATTATTACCGTTGTAGACAGTATTTCAAACAGGGCCTTGTGAGCCTGCCCTCTGCTAAGGGTATGGGATTGTTGATACAGTAAGCAAAAAGACCTTTTTCTTAGCTTTTGAGTTGGTATGGGCAATGAGATGAAGTTCACTTAAAAGGAAGGCATAAAATGAAGTATGAAGGTTCTATAACCAGCTCAAAGAGGAAAGAGTAAGATGGGCAGGAGAATCAAGTACTTCTAAATGCTTAAGTTTTTTTTGTCCTTGATTGTCACTCTCCAGTAGAAAGAAGAACAGCTGTCCTGAGGCCAGCAGACATTGAAATCCATGAGCCCTCCCGGTTGTTCTGGTTCTACTACAGCTTGACAGCAAACAAGTTCCTCTTGTGGCAATTTAAGTTGAAGTTTTGACTACATTTGTACCACGGTAGTGGGACAAAGTGACTGGATGAGAAAGAAGTTGTGCCTTGATGAAATTTAAGTAATATAGTGATATAGTTAATAGTGATATATTAAAAATAGAGAAAGCCAGCCTCATAAAGGGTTTTTGAAAACATATAAATATTGATGGAAAGATTTTATTCTTTTCAAGAAAAGTGAAAAATGAAATTACTTTGGGAGAAAGGACTATAACTTAAGAAATTATGCAAAGAGGATGTTTGGTATAGCAAACAACTTCTTTTGTGTTTTACTTAGTGAATAAGATAAAGTGTCTAAAAATGTCTAGAAAGGGAGGTTAATTTTTAGTTAACTCTATAAAGAATAGCAACAGTCTGTTTTGTGAAGCCTGTCTTCAGGCACATTGATAATATTTACTAATGACTCAGTGATGACGTCTTGATTTGACTGCATTGCTAACTGAAGATTTTTGTGACAATACTTGATGCTTGGCCTGGTATGTAGGAATTGAAGTTCTGTTTTAAAGAAAGGTTTTGAGCCTTGTATATTGCAGAGAAAAAGTTGGCACACGAAGATAATGCCAAAACCCAAAGGCAAGCAAAACATCTGAATTTTATTTCAAACATCTCATAAGATTTCAGCTGGTCTCATGATTTTCTGGTACTTTATTAATAAATCTGAATGTGTGGGATTAGTAGAAGTCTTTAGTGAAAAGGAGGTACTAAGAGTATTATGAATAGTTTCTAGGTAGTTCTTGTTCTATGCCATATCTGTTCAGGTTCATTGTAGATTTTGTTCTTCTGATATCCAGTTCTCCTAATAAAGAAAAAAAAGATGGTAAAGAAAGAAAATAATTACGTTCAAGTAATGCCAAGACACTTAAGTCTTATTTTTTTAATCAGACTCAGTATAATACTAATGACAAGTAAGAAAAAGCAGATCCTGGATCTATGTTGGATAGTTAGTTTAACTGAATTCTGAATTGTTTTTCTCAGAAATGTTCAGCCAGAGCTATATTGGAATCTAGAGAGGGGCTCTAAATTTCTCAGCCTCACAACAAAGTTAAAATACAGTGTGGCGTGTTTAGCTCATGAGCCAATAAAATATGGTATGAAACTGCTTCATAATTGGAGATTCTCCACAGCAGGAATCTCATGTGTTGCTTCTGAATGTGTTCACTTCTTTCATCCATTCAGTATTCCTTTCTCCATCTCCTGCAGTCTTTCTTTGAACTGTGGAGTTTTCGTATCTTGGGATGCAGGGAGTTTTATTTAATTTGTTGTTTATGTTCTTTCTCTTCCTGGAGTTGAATACAAAACCTCTCTTGATTTACCATGTTTAAATAATGGTAGTCTTTAAACTGGCCGTGTCCAGTTAAAACTCTGTACCTCATGTACAGAGTACAGCTGCTAGAGGTGGACTTTGACTGTTAGGATTAGTGTGTGAAAAGGACATGAGACACAAACTGCTTTTGGTAGGAATAAACCTTAAAAGTAACATGAACTATAAACTACATGACTAATGTGTAAGATATAGTGAATGGAGTCAAATAAGTATAAAGAAACTTATTCCCTAGATCTGTCAGATATTTAAGGAAAACAAAACTTAAGCTGTTTGTTCCAAAAAAGATGTAATTTTGATTTGGTTTCAGTATTTCCAGAGTAATTATCTTGAGTGCAGTCCTGGATCTTTATTAGGTATTTCTCCAGTTAGTTTCGTATTGATAGGTTGCTAGCACAAAACAAAAATTGGCAAGATAAGTATTTTTTTCCTTAGGGAAACTTGTTTGCAGTTTCTGAAAATCCTTAGCTTGGGGAGCAAAACTGGATATATTTGAGATTGTCAAGGTCTTTGGTACTGAGAAAATTCTTTTTAGCTTTCTCTTTAGAACTCTGTAGAGTTTAAATAGTGCTAAGAAACTATTTTCTGGTTGACTTAACATGTACAGTATAGTTACTGTCAGGAAAGTTTTACTTCAGTGTGTAGGCTTACAGTTTTCTGCCTGTGCCCTTGAAAAAATGGCACAGTGAGCAGCTGTTTCAGTTTTTCAGATGCATTTACCATTTACAGAGCTTATCCTGAAGTCATCGCTCGCTTCTGACTCCTCACGCAGAGGTTCCATTGAGTCCTGAGTTTTCCTGAGTAAAAACAAGCCTTTGGTCATATTTACAAGATTAGAAATTGTCAGTTGTTCAATGATTAACATATTGAGTTAATGTCAAGCTAAGGAATCACGTTTACTCATAAAAAAAGAATTAATTTTGGCAATTACCCATCACTCTGGGCAATAGGTTATCAGAACACAATGTAATCACCAGTGGTTTAGATTTGAGACAATCATCAGGAGTAAAAAATTTCAGAGTTGAGGAATACTAGTGGGAAATTCAGAAACTAATGAGAGAGAAAAATTATCTTAGATGCCTGTAGGTACCACATGTCTGCTGTTGACTGCTCTTTAATATCAGTTTGGTAATATTAGGTGATGCTAAATGCAAAATAATACTGTGTGGCCTGAAGGCTTCCTTATGTGAATATGGACAATTAATCAAATATGTAAAAAAATTTCTTATCAGTATCTTTAGGTTGCATCGTCTCTATGTGTAATTATTTCCATGCTCCTGCCCCTCTCCCTCAAGGCCTTTTCAAAGGCTTTTTAATCCCAGAATTCTGTGATTGAGGGGGAAATAAGGTAGCAATGTTTAATCCATCTAGTGTATTCATACACTGAGCATAAGGATTGGGGTGGACAGACTGTGAGTGTTGTCTCTAAGAATATCTGGAGTGAGAACATACGCGTGGTCGATGTCTCAAACAGCTTCAACTGCTGCTGTTTAATTCTACTCTTATTTCATAGGAGGCTTGTAAACTGTCTTTGGCTGGAAGTGTGTGTTCTATTAAGAGCTGTTTTCAACAGTGACACAAAAAGGGGGCTGTATGGACAAGGGCCATCACACAAACATTACCAATAGGCTGACATTATTAGCTTCTGGAAAGCGTCTAATATCTAAGCATATGGGTATGAAATGAATAGGCTTGGGGAGATTTTGGCAGGGGCTGGAATAGATATCCTAATATTGTTACAGTAAATTAATTGTAAGTGGATTGGGAACTGTAGTGTGAATGTGCTTCTTGCACTTCTGTCAGATTTTCAAGATACAATTTTAAATACTGCTTTTACAAAATTACTATAGAGAAGAAGGTGCAAATAGGCCTGAAATGGCTGAAACTTCTAGGAAAAACAGTTTAGGTCCGAAATCTCTGCCAGTGGTACCATGACCTTAGACATGATACTGGTAAGAATAAAAAGGTGACCAACGCTTTTGAGATTACATTGCAGCAATGAAAGCATCTTTGACTAAAGATATTTAATAAGCTGAATTCCAAAATATTCTGTGATTCTGTAATGCTGTTGACACTAGGGTTCAATCTTCAGTGTGATAACTATGAAAAACCTTTTATTTCTCTATTCTGCAACATACAGACTTTGTTTTTCATGGCTATATGCATTGTGCTAAAGAACATAGTTGTCTAGAGACTACTTACACCACTCATCAGTTTGGACTACATTACAGAAATGAAGGTATTCAAGATCTTTTTCAGTCATTAACTCTAAAACAAATCAAAGGCATTCTGCCTTTGTCTCTAACTTTTCTACTTCACCTTATTCAAGGCTAGAAAAAACTTCTGCTTGACCAGTAGCCTGTGCTTCTTTCCTTAGTCTTCCTGTCTGAGTTTCTTTCCTGATTCTGTTACTGGCTTTTAAGATTTACTGCTAACATCTCAGTTCTTTTTAAGAAGCTATACTTCCTCAGTCACCAGTGCAATGTTTTTGGCTCTGTGTAGCTATTTGAAAAAAGAAGATTTAATGGTGCTTGTATTTGAAGGATTTGGTTCTCTTGTCATTTAAACAAATACATGCATTTTAGTTATTTTAAATTCATCCTTGTTGATATGCAGTATAGGGTTTGTAGTTCAGTGTTTTCACACTAGATGTCAATCTACTTGCATATGTAGAAGCTGCTTTCTATTTGTTGCTTTCTAGATATTTCTTTCACCAACTGTACTAGTGGAATCCTGTTTTCCATCTGCTTCACAGGGGAATCAATGCAACAAGAAAAGTGACTAATTTAAATATCAATTTTCTTTTGGTGGCTAATATTGAAGAACATTATTCCAAATAAGACAGCAGTTTGGGGATTGCCAAGTGTCATTAAAATCTTTGATTTCATTAAAGCTGTTTGACAGCTTTAATTGAAAATGAAATTTCAGCAACATGGAAGCAGAAGTTGGAAAGGCTTAGGTAGAAATAATACTGTGTGGAAGTGAGGTCCTCAGCACCAACAACCGTTGTACTCTACAGATCTGCTCTTGCCGGTCTGTGCTACTGGCTAATGTAGCTGTAACCACACTGTTTCTAGTTAGCCTGTTTGAATACCTAAGTGCCATTTACAAAAGCATTTCCCACCTTGACATTGCAGAGACATTAAGAGGTTTGGAAAACCTTTGAGACTGGCAGTAGTACGAGTAGAAGCCTCTGCCTTCCGCTGTTTTTTCTACATGCCTTAAGTAGTATCTTACTCTGAGTAACTGTTTAGCAGTAGATGGAACTAATTACTGCTATGAATGCTATTGGCAGAATTCAGTGAGTTACATTGAAGTTTCTAGTCACAGGGCAAGTAATAGTGGTTTTAAGATTGTAACTGCCTCATTGTGTTAACCTCTTTCATTGTGTTATAGCTCCAGTTTTGTGGCAGACCTTCTCTGCCTCTTCTGAAAAGCCTGGTACATTCTTAGGTATCGCTAAAATAACTAATTGGTCTAACAACTTGCGTGATTTTTTTTGACAGAGGTAAATGTGATTCTGTGATTCTGTAATATGAAACTGTTGCTGATATGCTTTGTCATCTCTGCCATCCTGATCCTGGCTGGCTTCCAAAACTAGAGTTACTGGTTGTAAATGGCTGTGGATGTTTTCCATGGGCAGGAGGGCCTGTCGGTGGGCTGGAGCACTGTCAGGCATCTCTGAGGTACTGCACATAGTAGCCGTCCTCCTGAACTGCCTCTATGTATGGCAGTTGTGGGCACCACTTCTTCCAAGCTCAAGATCTGTGCATCCCTAAGAGCAGGAAATCAAGCAAAGGAGGCAGGAAACCTGTGTGGATGATCAGGGAGCTTCTGGATAAACTCACATGGAAGAAGGAAGTTTATAGAATGTGGAAAAAAGGACTGGCCACTTGGAAGAAGTATAGGAGCACTGTCAGAGTATGCAGGGATGCAACGAGGAAGGCTAAGGCCCACTTGGAATTAAACCTGGCAAGGGACGTCAAGGACAATAAGAAGGACTTCTTCAAGTACATCAGGAGTAAAAGGAAGACTAGGGAAGATGTGGACCCGCTGCTGAATGAGGTAGGTGCCCTGGTGATGGAGGATGCAGAGAAGACAGTTAGTGAATGCCTTCTTTGCTTCAGTCTTTACTCCTAAGGCTGGCCATCAGGAGTCCCAGACCCTGGAGGTAGGAGAGAGAGCCTGGAGTAAGGAAGACTCATCCTCGATCGAGGAGGATTGAGTTAGAAATCATTTAAGCAAACTTGACACCCACAAATCCATGAGCCCTGATGGGATGCACCCACGAGTGCTGAGGGAACTGGCAGGTGTAATTGTGAAACCACTCTCCATCATCTTGGAAAAGTCATGGAGAACAGGAGAGGTGCCTGAGGACTGGAGGAAAGCTAATATCACGCCAGTCTTCAAAAAGGGCAAGAAGGAGGATCCAGGAAACTACAGGCTGGTCAGCCTCACCTCCATCCCCAGAAAGGTGATGGAACAGCTCATCTTGGATGTCATCTCTAAGCATGTAGAAGAAAAAAAGGTCATCGGGAGTAGTCAGCATGGATTCACCAAGGGGAAATCATGCTTGACTACTCTGATAGCCTTCTACAATAGAATGACTGGCTGGGTATATGAGGGGAGAGCAGTGTGTGTTGTCTACTTTGACTTCAGCAAGGCTTTTGACACTGTCTCCCATAACATCCTTGTAGGTAAGCTTGGGAAGTGTGTGGGTTAGATGAGTGGACAGTGAGGTGGATTGAAAACTGGATAAATAGCAGAGCTCAGAGGGTTGTGATCAGCGGTGCAGAGCCCAGTTGGAGGTGTATAACTAGCGATGTTCCCCAGGGGTCAGTACTGGCTCTGGTCTTTTTCAATATATTCATCAACGACCTGGATGAGGGGACAGAGTGTACCCTCAGCAAGTTTGCTGATGACACAAAACTAGGAGGGGTGGCTGACACACCAGAAGGCTGTGCTGCCATTCAGTGAGGCCTAGACAGGCTGGTGAGTTGGGCAGTAAGGAACCTGATGAAATTCAACAAGGGTAAGTGTAGGGTCCTGCCCCTGGGGAGGAATAATATATATATAGCCATACACCGCTACAGGTTAGGGGCTGACCTGCTGGAAAGCAGCTTTGTAGAGAGAGACCTTGGAGTCCTGCTGGACAAGAAGTTGACCATGAGCCAACAATGTGCTCTTGTGGCCAAGAAGGCCAATGGTCTTTTGGGGTACATTAAAAAGAGCCTGGCCAGCAGGTCAAGGGAGGTTATCCTCCCCCTCTACTCTGCCCTGGTGAGGCCACATCTGGAGTACTGTGTCCAGTTCTGGGCCTCGCAGTTCAAGAAAGACAGGGAAGTACTAGAGAGGTCCAGCAGAGGGCTACAAAGATGATCAAGGGAATGGAGCACCTCTCTTATGAGGAGAGGCTGAGAGACCTGCATCTGTTTAGCCTGGAGAAGACTGAGAGGGCATCTTATCAATGCTTATAAATATCTGAGGGGCGGGTGTAAAGAGGATGGGGTCAAGCTTTTCTCAGTGGTGCCTGGTGACAGGACAAGGGGCAACAGACGAGCTGGAACACAGGAAGTTGCATCTCAACATGAGGAAAAACTTCGTTGAAGGTGACAGAGCACTGGAACAGACTGACCAGAGAGGGTGTGGAGTCTCCTTCTCTGGAGATATTCAAAACCCAGCTGGATGTGTTCCTGTCCAGCCTGCTCTGGTTGAACCTGCTCTGGCAGGGGGGTTGGACTAGACGATTTCCAGAGGTCCCTTTCAACCCTTACAATTCTGTGATTATCTGAAAGAATTTTGCCATAAGGGAAGTGTTTTGCATTCCTTAGCAAACACAGTCTCTTCCAGAATTCACTGAGGTGCTCTGAAGAACAGCAAGTAATAAGTAATTGCTTGGGACTTTGAATTTTCTTTAACATTTAATTTACTTTAAAAACATATCAGGAAAGTGTGCAATTTGAATGTTACATAGTAACATCATAAAACAGAGATTTAGGTGTTCTTTCTCATATTTTACGCAAAAATCCCCAGTTTTAAGAGCACGTTACTTTGGAGCAACCTACAAAGTGGTTTCTGTAGAAGCCCATGAGTGGTTCTGTTTATCTGTGTCTTTGTTTGAAAGTGGACATAGTTCTTTGTTTCTCTTGCTTCCACACCTGAGTGGATGGATAGCTACAAGTAAAGACTCATTCATCTTCACCTGTCACTTGATCTTCCATCATGCGCTGTCTCATGATTTACCTGATGTGAGACTTTACTTGTGTGTCCTTTATTCCTGCCATCTGCAAACTACCCAGCAACCAAGTAACTTATTCTCCATAGACTTTTCTGCCAATGTTCACACAGATTGTGGTCCTTTTGAGCATAATGATGAAGATGAGAGGATGTGATTGCTGATGTGTTGTAGAGTGGTGCTGTAATATGTCTTCTGTCTTATTTAGGCACACGACTACAGTTCATACTTGCTTGCTCTATCTTTGCCACATTTAATTCTGCTTAAACTAACTTGGTTTTCCTCTGTCCTTTTTGCTGATGGGTAGTTCTCTCTTCTGTCTTTAAGTACCAATAGTTCATAAGGAAACATTGTGCAAGCTGCACCTTTGATGCACTAGCAAGGACCTGCAGTTTTTGGTTGTCAGAACTTGCTTGTGGAGTTAATGGCAAGTAATGTAAGTTAGAGCTGTGTTCGCAGCACTCAGGTTGTGCAATAGTTTGTGCAGTAGACCAACTTGATCGCTTTCTATGACCATGTGACCCGCCTTCTCGATGCGGGGAAGGCTGTGGACATTGTCTACCTGGACTTTGGTAATGCCTTTGACACCGTCCCCCACAGCGTTCTCCTGGAGAAGCTGGTGAATCATGGCATAGACAAGTGTACTCTTCACTGGGTGAAAAACTGGCTGGATGGCCGTGCCCAGAGAGTTGTGATTAATGGGGTGAAATCCAGTTGGCAGCTGGTCACCAGTGGTGTCCCTCAGGGCTCAGTTCTGGGGCCAGTCTTGTTTAATATCTTTATTGATGATCTAGATAAGGGGATTGAGTGCATCCTCAGTAAGTTTGCAGATGACACCAAACTAGGTGGGAGTGTTGATCTGCTTGAGGGTCGGAAGGCTCTACAGAGGGACCTGGACAGGTTGGACCAATGGGCCAAGGCCAATGGGATGAGGTTTAATAAGGCCAAGGGCCGGGTCCTGCATTTTGGTCACAACAACCCCAGGCAACGCTACGGGCTTGGGGCAGAGTGGCTGGAGAGCTGCCCAGCAGAAAAGGACCTGGGGGTGTTGGTGGACAGCCGGCTGAACATGAGCCAGCAGTGTGCCCGGGTGGCCAAGAAGGCCAGCGGCATCCTGGCCTGTATCAGGAATAGCGTGGCCAGCAGGAGTAGGGCAGTGATGGTGCCTCTGGACTGGGCACTGGTGAGGCCTCACCTCGAGTGCTGTGTTCAGTTCTGGGTCCCTCGCTACAGGAAGGACATTGAGCTGCTGGAGCATGTCCAGAGGAGAGCCACCAAGCTGGTGAGGGGTCTAGAGAACAAGTCATATGAGGAGAGGCTGAGGGAACTGGGCATGTTTAGTTTGGAGAAGAGGAGGCTGAGGGGAGACCTCATTGCCCTCTACAGCTACCTGAAAGGAGGGTGCAGAGAGGTGGGTGTTGGCCTCTTCTCCCAAGGGAATAATGACAGGAGCAGAGGAAATGGTCTGAAGTTGGGGCAGGGGAGGATTTGATTAGATATTAGGAAGAATGACTTTCCTGAGAGGGTGGTCAGGCACTGGAACAGCCTGCCCAGGGAGGTGGTGGAGTCGCCATCCCTGGAGGTATTTAAGAAACGTGTAGACATGGCCCTTCAGGGCATGCTCTAGTGCCCGAGACTGTTGGTTTGTGTCTGTTTGTGGGTGGGTGTGGGGTGTGGTTGTGGGTGGTTTTTTTGTGTGGTTTTTGTTTTTGTTTTGTTTTTGGTGTTTGGGGTTTTGTTTTGGTTTGGTTTTTTTTTTGTGGTTGGACTCAATCTCAAAGGTCCCTTCCAACCAAGAAGATTCTGTGATTCTGTAATAGAGTGTATTATGTGGCAAGGTAGCCTTGATTTGTAAGAGTAACCGTAATAAAGAGATGTAGGAAAAACTGGAGGAACAAAAAGATTTTTCCACATGTAAATGAATTGGAAAGATATCCACTCGATGATCTCAAAGGTCCCTTCCAACCAAGAAGATTCTGTGATTCTGTGATTATTCTGAATTTAGTGCTCTTTGCATTGCCCTTAGCGTTTCTGTTTATGTTTGGGTCTGGTGTCCAGCCAGGTTACTATCAGAATTGTGTGGCTGTTCTATTTCAGTGTACCAACTTTGAAATGTTTATGGTTTATGTAAAACTACAGCCATGTAACTATTTTCTTCCCATGTGCTTGTAGTAAATGTAATTGTATTAAAGCTATACATAGAGATCAAGGCCTGAACTGTTTGTGCATAGTTTTCTGTTCTGGTAATTTGTTCTCCTTAGGGTTCTCCCTGTTACGTTTGTTTTTCTTGTTTTTTTTGCCAGTGTATTTTTTCTTAATCTTGTAAGTAAGGGTTGTGTACCTGTTTAGGTAAAAGGAAAAGCTTTTTTTAATCTTCCACTAAGTGCTCTGTTGCTGCAGGGTTTTGTCTGTTTCCTAGTTGGTATTTGCTGGTCATACCAGTGGTGTATGAATTGAATATCTGGGAAAAACACATTACTTTTTTTCCTAATAAAATCAGTGTTCTGGATTTTGTGAGAGGTAAGAGACTGTCATCCCTTTATGCAGTTCTTGGATGCCATCCAACCTCTTGGATACATCAGTGCTGTGAGTTTTGGAGAGAATCTGCTCTAGCAATTTGGAGTGATCTTTCTCTGTCTCCAGACAGAGTGAAGGAGCTGTAGGTAGGCCAGCACTGTAACTCATGTTTGGGTGTACGGAGAGTAGTCTTGGGGTTTTTTTTCCCTCAATGATCAATTATAATTTCATTAGTTGGGCAGGGGTTTTTGGCTTTGTTTTTATCATTTTGCTGTTGTAAGAGCAAGGCAAAGCAGTAGATACTAATATTTAATTAAATATTCTGACTCTCAACTGTATTCACATTGCTTTTTGTCTGGATTAAAAAGGGTGTTGCCTCTTCGAGTTCATGCTGGATTTCTTTGTCTAAGAAGCTAAATCCAGATTTCATAAACCAATATACTTAATCCTTGAGTTAGTTGAGATATATTTACCAGTTGTTTGGGTATCTTTGCAATGGATCAGGCTCTTGAGTTAAAATTTTTTATAAGTGAATATCCTGAATGGGAAGCTGTTTGAGGGGGTGGTTATTTTTCATAGACCTTCACTGAAATGATCCTTAACATAACTTGAAGCACTGTTAATACCTAAAATAAGAAATGGACCCTTCACTGTTTATGAATTTTGGGGCTTTGTCTTCAGTTTTAGAAAGCTAAGTAGAATGTCCAATAATTAAATGGAAAAATGTCCAATAATTAAAACAAAAATAGGGTGGAAATAAATTATTTTAAAGCTGAAATGCAGAGTTTTATCTATTTTGGGGACTAAAAAAGTTAAGAAAATGTGGTAGTATTTTTCTACATATGTAGAAATTCTACATATTTCTACGTTTATCAGAATATATGGTAAATAAGTGAAATTGCATGAAGGAGTAAAGGTTGTTTCTATCATTAAAACAAAGGAGAATGGAAGAACACAATGATTTATAGAAGATCTGTCGATTCTTGAATTATGAACTCTTGTTTCCATTGTCTAAGTAAACCAAAAAAATATGTAGGCAACACTGTAACATCCTGTATAAAGTTTAAAGACAAAATCGATGTACTGTTTTAATTAAATAAAAATCCTTTTTGCTGCTTTATAAGAGAAAAAGTTGTTCTCTACGTAGAGATACTTTTTTATTTTTTTACTTGTGTGCACCTTCATAATAACTCTTCCAGCTCTTATACTTGAAATGCTGTATTTGTGTCACGTAGCAAAGGACAGGAGAGCAAAGTTAAGTGTAGGAACTTTTAGCTTGCAATACAGTGTTGTTGCTTTATTGATGCTACACAGTATATACTGAGAATTTCATAGAAGTGCAGGAGAGTTGTTTTACTATTATGTTTTACTTTAATCAAAGTTCTGTGGCTAAATTCCCCACATTGCAATGATAACTGAGTCGTCAACTGTGTACTGGATTGTTTATGGCATTATATATGTTGGACTCGTGGTTGGGCTAGGTGGTCTGACAGGTCCTTTCCAGCCTAGGCAATTCTACGATTCTGTGTTTAATTCTTAGAATCAGACAGTGTTCACTGTCTAATGAATTGCTAGCAGAAGTTCTTGGTGACTGGATTTTGACATCTATTGACTTCCGAGTACCAGGTTTTCCAGTCTTCTGGAGTTGTTTGGTGTTCTAAATAATTTAGCGTGTGGTATGTGTGCATTTAGCATCCAATAGGAAATGTGCTGTGGTGATTAAAACAGCATTGGCATTCAAGAGTTTGAGGTATGTTTTGTCTGACCCTGATCTTTAAAAATGCAGATCCTTTGAATTTGAAGCCTAAATATATTTGAGAATATATTCTATCTAGAAGTGTCACAGTAAAGATCTCGCCCTTTATATATTCTTTTCTACACTATGTATAATGCAGGCTTTTTCCCGTGTACAATGTATCTATCCATCTATTTACACAGCTGTATAACTTCAGACATCTTTGCATGTGTGTTTTCTAATGAAAATTCTCATAGAATACAAAGCTACTAATTTCTCTGAAAACAAGAGAATGATTCAGTATGATGTCAGAAATGAAAATATTACTGTGTACTTGTATTTCTGTAATACGTTGAATGAAATGGCAATCATGCTGCTTGTCGGGGATATAAAGGATGAAATCCTGATTCTGTGCCATTGGAAAGGCTTCCACCAGGGTGAGAATTTCACACGATTGGGCTCTTTTCCTACAGAGTGTGCTCTAGCACAGCCATCTGCCTTTCACTGAAAGCGGCATTGCTCCTGAAATGAGTGGCAAGTAGTAAAAAGACAAATAAGAGTGCATTATCTTTCCTAGTATAGGTGGAGTAGCAGAGGACTTTTACAGAGGTGAAGTTATTCCCAAGTTATGTACTGAGGGAATGAAGGACTGACGGCATTGGCAGTGAGGATGCAACCTGTAGGGTTAGGAGAAATGGTGAAATTTTTTGTCTAAGATTTACTCAATTGTAATTCATTCTGCTGATGTGTGCCTCTTCAGCCAGGGTTCAGTCATACTATCACAAACTACATTTTTCAAACTGCATTGTTCAGTGTCCAGGGAAAGCTTGTTCAGAAGAAGCAGTGGGCTTTGCATAGTAAAAGGAGCTTCTGGTCCATTGTAGCTACTGGTCATACATTCTGCTTTCACCAGCCTTATCAGTGAGCAAGACAGGAAGAAAAAAAGGGTGATCAACTAAGACCATTAAATACTGCTCTGAAATGTGGGGATTTCTCTACTTCTGCTATAGACTTCCACCATGATGCCAGTCAATTAATTTAGACTAGGCTTGTCGTACGTGATCTGTTTTGTTGTTTTGCTTCTAAGGTCTTGGTGTTGCAAAAAAGGAAAACATCTTTGATTCTCTATGTACTTATGGCCAAATGGCCAAACCAGACCTTCATGAGCAAATTCAAAGAGCATCAGTATGTGCCTTTTGAGAGCTTTTATTCTAGGAAACTTGTCAGTCTTCAATGCCAGCATTTCAGCTCTCTGCCTTTGGAAATTTTTGTCACTGGAAGCACCAAGTAACTCAAAGTTTATTTTGAAATGAGCTATTTTAAATGCTTTAGTTATTTCTTCACTTCAAGAAAGTAGTAACTTTGGACTGTAGTCCTGAACCCCTTTTTAATGTGCATATTAACACAGTTGAGTCATAGTTAACAAGGAACAGGCCAGAACCTGCACACAGGTGATCACTACGCCATGACCATGCCAGGAAACACTGAGTCAGGAAAGGCATAATGCAGGCGAGCATTTGTGACTGTACCAGTGAATTATCCTAGTTCTATGAATTCTGTTGGAAAGCCCTTTCTGTGTGTTGCATGCAAGCTTTGTAATGGAAAACAAAATTTGTTTCAAAGTGGTGAGTCATGACTAGCCTGGTAGCATTCACTACTCATCCTTTTGTGCATTAATGAGGCACTGACAACCAGCTACAAAACCTAAGTTTTGTCAAGCATAATATTAATGAAATATTTGTGCATAACAAATTTTAGTAAAATTAGTTGCTAGTGAAATTACAGGATTTCTAGGATTTTTTTAAGTTCTCAATTTACATTACAAAACCTTCATTACTAATCCCTGCAGCAGTCTACAGTGTGAAAGTGATCAGAAGCAGTTCTGTCTGCTTTAACTGTCCAGGCAGAATAAAATTTCAAAAAAGAGGGAAGGGAAAGAAAGGAAATGGTACATATTACAAAAAACAAATGAGATGTTTGATACTTCTTGACAGCCCCTGAAGCTTGAGGGAAAGATGAAAAAATGGGAAGATTAGGAGTTTAGGAACATATTTATTGTACTTTGCCAGTAATTCTCTTCTTACCAAGCATTTCACAAAATATCAAAACCTGTTGTATGTTAAGAAATTACAACAGATTACTCTTACTCTGCTGTTATAAACTACCTGTGTGAGAGACAGTAGTTAGGTGGCAAGGTGGCATTGCCTGAGCAATGCTCTTGAAAATCTAATAGCTGATATGCTCAATTATATACATAAAAAAGCAGAGCTGATTTACCTAATTCTTACTGCTTATTTTAAAAAAGACCTTAGTGTTTCTTTATTTATCTCATTGCTCATAGTTCTTCTGAAAATGTGTTTGTAAACAATTGAGTGGAAACCAAACAAGTTATTTGCACTAGAAAATATTAGAGAAACTCAGATTTAGCTAGTTGATGCTCATGTCAAAGTTAGTTATCCTAAAAAAGGCTTCAATATGTCTTATAAAATAGAAGTTCTTTGCAGTAGAGAATATTGCCCATCTCACCGCAGGTTTAATGAGTTGGAGAAGTGTTTCCAAGGTATGTTAGTGTGTTAACCCAAAACATCTTTTTTCCAGATTGCCTCCTGATGCATATTTCTGCTCTGGCAGCTTACATCACATGAAGCATAAGTGACAAAATTCAAAATTTGTGTAAGGCAAGGTGCTTATTAATAGCTATTAACAATACTTATTTAGGAATACTTGAAAATGGTATGGACTATTTTTCTTCCAAAGATGGTTTCCATGGTTTGGGATTTTTAGATGTTTATTTCTTGTAAGTAGTCATAGATCTCTGCTTAAATTTTGCAAAAACAGAGGTCAAGTCTATCTCACTGTCCTCGTTAGAAGTCACTGTTGACTTTAGTAGAAATAAGATGCTGTCTTCAGTAGATGCTGTCTTTGAAGTAGTAACAGTATTCAGCTTTTGAAGTCTGAAGCTCTCAATACCAAAAAAAATGTACTGCTAAAGGGCAGATTCTAGTGAGTCAGCAGGAAGATGTCCAAAACTAATGGAAAGTTTAGGAGGCAAGGTGAAGCCCATTATCCTCATAATAAATTTAAAAAATTTGAAAAATCACTAAATCTGCTGGTTTGCTTTCTGTAAGCGGTAACTTTAAGTAGCGTGTACCATAGTTGCCTTGAGAAGGTGATAGGTTAGTGTTTCCAGTCTGGGTTTATTTTTGTGGGAAAATATTTTTTCCTAGAAAAAGAAATCTCTATTTCTTGATTCATTTTATCACTGTTGCAAGTAAACAGGAAAATGTTTTTTAGAGAAAAGGTCTAAATAACAAGTGTAATAAAAATACAGTGTAGTACAGCACAGGAACCACTAAATAGCAAAGAACCTGTATCAGATCCTACTTCAATAAATATGAAAAGCCTTAACATTTTTATTTTTTTTTACAGAAAGAAACATTAAACCAAAATACGTGTTCACGCTCTGATAGCTTCCTTAAATAGCTTGGAGCTTTGGTGTTAAGTGTGTTTATTTCTACTAAGTGAGTATATTTGTAATGACTGTTTATAGACCACAGGAATGGACTTTACCATAGGCATGCTTGCAGCACTGTTGCAGCTCACATGAACAGGTCTCTTTTTTTTCTGTTGAGCTTTTCATGATATTAATAGAAAGTTCAAAGCCTAACAATTAGAAATGTTACAAAGCTGGTTTGAATAATGTAGACATGTAGGAAGTCAAGTATATATACCGGTATATCAAGTATATATATAATCAGCTGATATATCCAAGATAATCAAAAATACAAGATCTTTTTCCTGTTATTTATGGAAACAATAAATAATACACATCAACAAACCCTAGTTCTTGGTAACAAATCTAATCAATTGCAAAAGGGATTTTATTTCCAGGGAATATTATATATACATCCTCTGTACCATGGGTACTGTGTTACCTTCCTTGTAAACATACCATGCTGGGTTCACCTCAAGAGCATGTGCTGGTGTGCTGGAAACCACAAATAGCTCTTGTCAAATAAAGAACATAATAGCTGTAACATATGTTAATCTTTTGCTTCCTGTTTATTGTAGTTATATTTGTAATGCAAAATGCAAAAAAATAGAGCATTATGAAAGTACATCTTGACAAAGCCCAGATTTTCTTATTGTGTAAAATATAAGCAGACTATTAGCTAGTATAATCTACTTGGTGTTTTTCTGAACAGTTGTGCTTTCTAATATAACACTATTAAAAAAAATTCTGATCTTTTAATTCATATACTAAAATGTCTACTGTTTTATATCACAGTTGCTTTAAAAAATGCTCCTTGAGATTGCATGTTTAAACAATGGGTGTAACTGCTTCTTTTGACACTGTGCAATTTAAATTGGCAAATTAAATCACGTAGTGTAAAGTCAGTGGAAAAACTGAAGCTGAGCTAGCTGGGTGCTTAATAAGAAAACTTAAAAACACTTTCACAAGCTACAGATAAAAAGATGGTTATACTAAGTACTCTGATAGAAATGGTCACTCTTGCATGTTTCAAAGTGAAGCCTGTCTGAAGTATTCAAACAGTGGTATTCTAGGGAGAGGTAAATTTGTGCAGTTACTGCAACACTGGAAATATTAAATAGTGTCACTCAGACCTGCTCAGTGCTCTATAACATAATGCTTTAGAAGTGGTGATGCTTCCCTTTTAACTTGGGGGTTGTTTTTTTTTTTATTGGAAAGAGCTAGTTTGCAACCTCTCAATGAGTTTTCTTGTTTTTCAGTCTTAGCTATTTTAAGCACTTGTAAAGTAAGGGAGACTTTTGAGGAAAATAGCAAGTGGTGTTTGATGGAATTCACTATGTTTTGGTCTGGCATTATTTTTAGTTCTTGCATAATAAATTAATTTGTATTTTTCTGTGTAAATATGTCTTCTGAGAATTACATAGGAGATACAGGAAGCATGGTAATGTGTGGGTTAGTCCTCATATGGCTTTTATGTGTGTCTTCCTTGCTGAACCTCATTGTCAGAGAACAGAAGAGTGTTGTCTTTCAAATTCTTTATTGCATTTGTCTTCTGCAGTTTTCTGTGTTATTTGAATGCTTTCCTGGACTGTGGATGGGTGTTGGTTTGATATGAATTCTCCAACTGGATGGCTTTTACTGGGCTCCCTTTATTGTAGTGTCTATTATGTTTTTATTAGGCTGTATAACAAAATGGATGTTAAGTAAAATTGAATTGGTCAAAGTGTGATGATTCATTATGGTCTTCCAAGAGGGTTGCTTTGAAATGGTCAAGGTAAGAGTTTAATTAATGTTTTTAGACATAAAATTGATGGTCAGAAGCAGTAGTACTCCACTCTTTGTTCAACTCTATAATACAGCTGTTTGTTTTAAATACAGTTTATATGGGTGATGGGTGCTAATGGGTTTCTAAGCATTAGAACTAGCTTTTCTTTTCCAGAAGCCTGAATTGATACACTAACAACAACAGTTCTTCCTCATGTAAGATTCCTATGGCCTTAGATTTAATAGATGTGGAATGAGAAATAACTTTGAATTGCGTTCTGTGCAATGGAGTTGGGTCAGCCAAAATTCCTAGTCTGCCTTGTGAGACAAATCGTACCCTGCAGAGGCAGACATATTACAAGGAAAAAAGTACAATGGGCTTTTTGCAGCTTCTGGCTTTCTGGTATGTTTACTGCTTTGGGAAGATCGGACACAAGCTTAACAGGAAATTCTCTTTTGTCTTGTACTTTCTGTAAGTCATTGTGGACATAAAAGCTGTTTTCAGTTACTGAAATGGCTGTATTTGGTTTTACTTTTCATTTACTCTTCTTTGGAACGAATTTCTGCAACGTTGCTTGATTTTTTTCCAGTAAGATCTACGAAAGAAGCCAAACATCACTTGCCTAACATGGTCAGAACAAAGAGGTATTCTGGTAACTTTTTAAAAAAAATACACTTCTTATGATCCCAGGTTTAAGTAAATTATTAAATGCTACTTGAAGTTTCCCAAAACTATTAATAGGAAAATCAACAACAGATCTTTGCATTGTATGCAAGAAAAAAACCCCGTGCCTACGCCTGAGCAGGTTGCTTTCTTTCTAGCCTGCCCACTTCTTGGCCTGTATCCTTAGACTACTGCTGGATGGCTTTTTTTTTTTTTTTTTTTTTTAATCCTCCAAAGTAACCTGTCACTTGGTTTCAATTTGGTGGATTGTGGTGGGGTCATTCTAATAAATGTGCTAAAATGCCCCTCCCATGTACTTTGCCTTGTTCTCTCTCTACTGCTTCCTCCTTCCTTTTGCAGGTATGTAGGCGCAAACGGCATGGACATGCAATAAGGCGCAGACACCTGATCCTGGCCTAGTGTGAGCTGCTGCCAGCAGTGGGTTTGGTTGTGTATCAGGCAGTACGCACAACAGTCTAAAAACCACCCAGTGCCCTTTGCTTGAGGAGGTGCAGCAGTTTCCATGGCAGCACAGAGGTCCCCTCGAGCAAAGCTCTAGATGCAGACGCATTTTGGGACAGGTGGCTTCAGGTTTCTACCCCAGGCTCGAGCCTAGTTTTGAGAGCTGAAAAAGTTATTTGGAGCAGAGGATGCAGGCCAGTGGGAGAAATTTGACTGTACATATTGCTTGAGTCCTCTTAACCTTATCCTGTATCAAAATATTAGTAATTCTTTCCAGGTTCCCTCATGTATTTTTTTATGAGAACCTGTTTTCTTCTTACTGGGACCTGGATTGCTTTTGCTAAAGTTAAAATGCTGAATATGGTGGGGGTTGTTTTAGGCCACACTGATATGTCAAAACCCAGTATTTTCAAACACACTTTTGTTACCAAGGTTTTTATCCTTCTTGCTACTTTTTCTACAACAACACTGAAGCCTATAAATTTTATTTCCAGATTCCTATTTTACTATTAGGCTCTGGCAGCAGGAGCAGAGGTGTAGGGACAATGGAATGGCTCTACAGTAAGCTGAGAGATGCCTTTACTATACAGGCTACTGGAGGCTTTACTTAGAAGGTTTTAAGTAAAATGTTCCTAGCCCTTATGATTGTAGAACAAAGCTTGAAAACCATGGGTAAAGTTCTTCCCAAAAGCTCAGAAGCCAGGCAGCAATGATAAAGAATTCCACGTTTCTTCTGCAAACATTTAAATATCAAGATTTATGAAAACTTGACAGTACTGTTTCAGAATACAACAACATTTTGGAGGTATCTTATAAATATTTGTAATCCTAATCTATACACTGTCACAGATGTAAATACAATCTTCAAAAAGCAACATTCTCTCCATTATCTTATCCCAAACAAAGGGAAATAGTGTAAACAAGCCAGTGCCTTTTATTTTCTCTCCCTCTAAATAGAAGCACCCATTTCTCCTTCCACTGTCAGTGACGCTGGGGTTAAGGTGAAGACAAACAAACATATTCCTAAACTGTGACTGTAGGTCATTTTAAGGTCCATTTCTAGCCCTGTAGACTGTAAATTGTTCCAGTCTCAGGATAAAATAATTGTGCTTTTTGCATATAATTAATGAACTATTGTAGCAGCATTCTATATATATTGGTGGTTTGATACGGAGTGTAGCACAGGAAAAGTGCATTGTTCCTTTCCATCCTTGTTTGGCATGCCTGCTGTGTAAAGGTGCAGAAAGCCCTGTTTCTTCCTGCATCAGAATTACTCTTTCCTTATTGAAGTAGAAGATTTTAGTCAGAATAGTGCCAACCTAGCAATTTTTTTTGAGATAAATCTGTTTTATAGCATAGATTTCCGTTAAAAAAAAAAATCTTATTTGGGGAAATCATAAAGTTACTCTACTGCCTGTAGTATTCAAAGTGTGGTGTATTTTAGGGCTGTGCTAGTACTACCTTGCCTTACAGAAACAAAGCTCCTTAAATAACACTTCCAGAGAGCTCTCCAGATTTGACCTGGTCAGGCTTCGTTCTGACAAGTTAACAGGTAGGCAAGCACCTTAGCTTGCAGGAGACGCCTGATTGGAATACTGTACGCAGCCAGGCTATTTCTGCAAGGATCTAAATTGGGATGGTGCAAACCCAGCTCTTTAGATATAGTTTTCCAATAACATTGAGTGGAAAGAGCCGAGTTGCCTAGGTAACAAGCCAGAGCCATTTAGCAAGGTTCATTTTAGTTAATGAAATGATAAAAGGAAAAGAATGTTGTTTAGGTTTGGTTTTGGGGTATTTTTGCAAACAGCCCTGTCTGAATGAACCAATCATCAGATGTTCTCAACCCTGTGGCAGAGGGTGGGAGGGGGGTGCAAGGAGCACTGCACACCCTGAGGAGACACTCTAGGGTTCTGGCCTGCCTGGCTTTTCCCCCAAACAGGGAGGTTGCGTAGCTCATAAATCTGTGATTAAAGTGCATCCTAGTTGATCTAGTCCCCACACTGCCATTTGACTTTGAACAGTGAGATTGGAGCATGGCACAGAGCAGTTGCATGGACTTGTAATACTTGAGCAATGAACATGGTGGGAAATGGCTGTTGAGAGATTAGCTCTTGTTCCAGACTCCTTGAAGCAGTGTCTCTTTAGGAATAGATCCTTTAAAATAGTTACTGAAGAGTAAGCTATATACCGTCCTGTTGCAGACTAAAGGAATGTCTTTGTTTGATTCAGACCTACCCCATGTGATGAGCAAGGTGGAAACAGACTTTCTCACTCCTGAAGAGAAGTGGGTAGCAGCAGTGAATTTTAAAATGAATGCTATAAATGGCAAGCTAAAACTCCAAATGCTAGTAATCTGTTGCACACATTGGGTGATCTGAAATTCATGGCATAAGTGAAAGAAAATTAAGAAGGCTGAGTGAAGCAAGAGGAGGATACAAAATGTGTTCCTAACTTGAGTCTATTGATCTGGATACTAATGAAAGTTAAAACCATTTTAAAAATATTACCCTTATCAAAGATATTGGAGATGACATTTTTGACTTTGTAGATAAATGAGGAAAACAACTGTAACTGTGTACTGCTTTTAGAAAATACTGATTTCCTGCTTTCTTACCTTGTAAAAAAAATAAAATGCTTCTTCATAGTGTTCAGTGAATGGTCAGTCACTTGAGCAAAGTGAGAGAATATCAATCCTATTGCAAAATATTAACATCAGTGAGGAACTGAGCCCCTATAGTCATGTAAATCCCAGGTAGGGAGCAGTTCTGTAACACTTTCTTCCTCACTTCCTAATAGGGTATAAAATACATGCATCCTATAAAGAGTTTCTGTGGAACTGGATTGTTTTAATTGGATTTTCGTAATTTGTACTTTATCCTTATTCATGTGAGAGTATATGGAGCTGACAATGAATAAAGTTTGCTCTGCGCAAAGTTTACAGAGTTCATGCAGTGGGATTTGGTAATTGGAAGCAGCCGTGGATGAATTTTGGTCTTATGTACAGTTGTGAAGGCAGGGTAAGGAGTATATTTCCTTTGGTTTTGTCCAGGAAAAGCTCACCTTTAAAATGAAAAGAAAAAAAGGAAAAAGTCTGTTCACTTGTGAATGTCACATTAGTCTTCTAAAACTAGTGCAGATCAATTTTTGGTTTAATTCATTCAGTATTACAAATACATGTTCTTCTTTCTCTCAAGGACATCCAATTATATTAGAGACTTTTCTGCTAAATAAACAAGGGGCTTTTCAAATTTTTCATAATGTGGAGTAAAGTGGAGTGGTCTATTACTAAGCTTTTTTCCTTCTGACATAATACCTGGTCTGCCTTTAGGGCTCCAGTGTAGAGTGGAAGGTTGGGTTCTCCTGTTTGCTGATGTACTCCTATTCCTGTGTTGTACTCCTTACTGGAAAGGCTTCATCCAAAACAGATGAGAAGGGAAATTGTTCACAACATGAAGCAAAGAATAAGAGGTGTGAAGGTGTGTAAACATCTGACAGAATACTTCTTCATTTTGGTTGCTGTATACTAAAGTAAGGCTTGTCACACTTCGAACATGAGCTATCCATATCTAGTTTGTATTTTCTAGGAAGTCTTTCCATATAGAGCCTCTGTTGTAGTGGTCAAAAAAGAAGGAACTCATGGAGCTCTTTGGCACTGCAAGTTTATAATCCACCAAGCAAGCTCCTAGGGTTATATTTCAAAATACATGAGTAGTAGGACATACATACTTTCTTAATAAAATATTAAGGATGTATATTTCTTAATGATCAAGAGACTGTGTGCAGAGTTTCAAGAATAAAGTTAGTTGTGTAGATCCTGAATACAGGTTTGGAACTTTCTGTGCTAGAGATGAGACCAATTTTATGAAGGACTAGCACAGTTTGGAGAATGTGACCTGTCTCTTACAACCAGCTAAGACACTTGAGATATTTTGCAGTGTTATGTTGAGTCAGAAATTCTCTTAAAAATCTTGTCACATAACAAGATACATTTCTGTTCATCAGGGGTGTTTTATTTATTGGCTCAAGATAAACTACCTCTATGCACAATTTTCATTATAAAGAAATCAGAACTAAGTCTTACTGTAAGAACATTGCATTTTATAATGCTTAGTGTGATTTTTGCAAAGGATTAATTAGCAACTGTTAACATGACAGTCTATGGTCTTCAAATTGGAATTTAAATTAATAATATATTTTTTAATACTAATCACAAGTACATATCTATACCGGTTTATGCATCATTAAAGTTATAAGAAATGCTTGTGTGGAAATATTTCTCCTTAAATATGGTACACTAAATACTTTCTCTTTCCTATTTCTGAGACTTTAGTAAACAGAAAATACTGAGAAAGTATTTTTTGTAAATAAACCTCTCTGTAAGCAGAATCATCTGCTGCTGCACTTCAAGTGTTTGTGCACCTCCTTTTATCACACAACCGTTTATCCCTTCTATGAGTTAGCAAATTGCTGCAGGATAGGAATATAGTGAGTGTGTATGTAGGAGCATTGCACTGTCAGCTTCCAGCCTTGATTACCTTGTAGTGATTTGTGTTCAATACTATTTTCTACCTTGCTGTGGAAGAAGTCAAGCACCAGCATAATTGAAGATTGGATCATAATGCAAATGCATGCAAAATTGCCACTTAACAATGCCTGTATGAAGTTCAGTATTTATTACAACTTGGTATTGTTTTGACATAATTTTAATTTTTGTTTGCTTTATGTATTTTTACTGGTTTTGAACTTACTCATTTTCATTTCAGTTTACATTTCTTTTAGTTGTCAGAAAAGGGTAAACTGGCTGTTAGAATTCTTTTTTCATAGTATTTTTCAATTATAAACGTTTTTTAGGTCCTTGCTGAAAATATAATATTGAATCTGCAAAGGTAATATATGCCTATTTTAATGCTATTATAAGCATTTAAAAGGGATCATTACAGTAAATCTGACAAAGCCTTTTGTCAGATGTATTTTTATGCAATATTGTGTCATATTCTTTGAAATACTGGTACCTTTTAAATAGGGCTTTTTTCCTTTTAAAGCAGAAAGTGAGGGAAAACAGAAAAGAACTAAACATATTTGCGGAAGTTTCCTCATTGAAGGCTCCTTATAGCTCTTAAAAAGAAAAAAAAAAAAAAGCTGGGGGGGCAGGGAAGGCATGACAGGAGAATAAACCCCACATGTGAAGTCTTGATATGCTAACCCTCTCTTATTTTTCTTGCAGGAAATCCTGGCTGAGTAAAGTTGGAAGCCCAAGCTCTCGCATAGATCGAACAAGTTTTTCCAATGAAAAGGAGATTTCCAAGCTTGACTTCTCAGGATTTAGCACTAGATACTAATAGGAGAAAACATCACTAAGCACAAAACTATCTGCTGCGCGATATTTTCTGTGCCTCCATGAAATGTCACAAAAGCATTTGGATGTTTTCTGTTCTAGAGATAAATAGAAATGGTCCCTGTTCACATGAAATAAAAATTCTTAGTTGTTGTATTAGACATTTTACACCATGAATGTCAATAGCTAGTATTGAAAATGCCAGTATCTAATTTATTGCATCTTGAAAGCTAGATAAATGGTTAAAAGTGTCAGTAATTATTTGTGTGTGATGAGATTTGTTACATATAACCATATGGAACCTAATCTCTACACTGTGATTCTTCATTTATTTAGATACAAAATAATAAACTTAAGTTTTATGTATTTTCACCAAAAATACTTAACTACAGAACTGGAACACAGAGATCCGTTGTAACAGCTCTGCATTTATGAATTATGTTATTTGTGATAATTAGCTATGATATAGTGGCAATTTAAAATAAATTTATGTTTCCTCAAACTAAAGTTATCTAACCAACTCTGGTTTAAAATTCTTTACAAAAATGCAGATAAGTCTTGGAACAAGATGATGAATGTGTGGCCTCTCACCCCTTTTCCCGTGTCTACCTACTGCTTACATCCATACTGACTAAAAGGATGTTTTGATCTTTTTGCTTTTTTGATGTTCTTTCTAAAATTGAAGATCTCAATTTTCCTTATGGATGTGTATTTGCTCCTTAGTTAAAAATGTATGTTGGAACCTGATTCAACATAATGCACCTACATACATCGTATCAAGTACACGAAAGGTCCTGGGAAACTTGAGTTACATGCTCACAATAAATACTGGATAAGTCTTTGGAGTATTGGATCTAATTCTTGTTTATAGTGCTCTTTTCACAGGCACCACGGAGGCTGTCAGGGTTGGAACAGGCCTACATCCTCAATTCTAAAGTACTCCGGTGTCAGGATTAGTACTTACTGGAAGACTTTGGTTAGATCTCTGATACATCCAAGCGGGCACCTGTGTGATCTGGCAGTACTCTCTGTTAACCAAGACCGCTGCTATCATGCTGTGGTGGAGGCTCATGCAGTAAGTCCCTGTGAGAAGTGTGTAGTACATAAAGTGCAGTAACGTAGTCACACGCCCTGGGGTTGGCTCCAAGCACAGGCAGAGCCTGCCAGTGTCTGCCTGGGCTGTATCCTCTAAGATACCCTTCATGAGGACACTTTAGCTGGTATTGCCACTGGCTGGTCTGTACCTCTTCTAAGGGTAAATAGTGTAAATTTAGGCAACATCCTCAAATTTGTGGTTTTGCTTTTTTTTTAATTTCAGGAAAAGATGTTTCATGGTTTAAGCGTTATGTTTTTCATCTGTGCCAAGCAAGGTATGCATAAGAGGGTATTTCTGCTGGTATATTTTTATTTTATAGATATTTTATTTAATAGATTTACTTTCACTGGGCCTTTGTGTATTAAGCAGTAAAATCTCCTTTCTAGAATTTGCAGGAGTTATTTATAAATTGTTGTAGTTCAAACCACGCTTGACTTCTGTGATTATACACAAGCATCCTTTGTTGAAGTCATTGTCAATAACTCTTGTTCAACTCAAATGGTAAATGGCAAAGTTCAAGTGTAGCGGTAGTTAAATAGCTGTTACATCCTCTCTGAAAATTGAATCCTGTCGAACACAAGTAGTTTACATTTTCCTTGAAGCTACCTGGCAGAAGATACCCCCTCAGTCAAAGGCATATTCATCCAAGTTCCTTTGCTTGTGTTTTGAGCAACAATGATAGAGGAAGGCAGGAAACAAATGGAACATGAGACACACAGGAAGAAGAGCCAAAGATGAAATTGTTGTTTGGATGTGTTGTCATGGGTGGAGCTGGGTGTTCTCAAGGACTCAGTAATTTTACCCTGACTCCACTAAAAATGCAAGGCTTAAGGAGGGGAAGCAGCCATTTAAAATGCTATCTTTTGGGGAGAGAAAATGTGCAGGTAGAGAACTCTGAGAAAGTGGAAAGATGAAGAAACCTGTATATAGCTCTTTCTCACATATTGAAACCAAACAAAAAAATATTTGAGGTCTTGATATGAGCACTACACCAAGGATTTTAGAATGCTTTTCCTAACCAAGAAGTATTTTGTCTGAAGTTATTTCTCATATGGTATAAAGCAAATCTAATTCCTGTAATCTGTGGCCTAAACGCTGTAGGCTAGATCTCTTGTTGAGTCTGTGTCATAAGGGTTTTTTCTATATTTGTGCAGTAGCACTCAGCCTCTGCTTTTTTGCTGCTTTTGTGCCTATCCGAAAAGGTTGATTCTGGAATACCTCTATAACCTTCCTCTTTGTTTGCGAATCAGCAATACTGATGTCTTCTTTTTTCAACATCCACTTTCCTCACATCGGTGATATGACAAGAGGCAAAAAAATAAATGGGAGTTGTCTACTGAGTTTAGCTCTGAGTGGTTTTGACATTCAAAACTAAAATAGGTATACTTTGCATTGTACCATAATGTATTTATGTTTTCTAAGAGTGCTAAATATCTTGTATATAGCATGCTTTTCATTCTTAGACAAGTTAAGAGCAAATAAGTGTTACAGGTGTCTTGATGTTTCCCAGAAACCCTGGGTAGGGTTTTAAGAGGAAAAGGGTATAAATATCACATTCCACACCTTCGAAGTTTTGGGAAGTCTTATAGCCAGTTGTACTTCTGGAGTACACCCATGCAGAGATTTCTGAGGTGAATGGTGTTCCACGGGGCAAAGGAGCCTCTTCCCTTACATTTCCTCATTCTGGCTGAAGGTGGAGGCCCAAGATGGTGATAAGAGTAATAATAAATAAGATAGAAAAAAATGTATGTCCCTGTGAATTTAGGGCTTACTGACGCCAAAAGTCCATCAAGCTGAGAAATTAATGACTTAGTGAGTGCTGTCAGCATCCTGATGCGTGGCCATGGGGAAATGCCTTTACAGACATTTTAGGCTCTTTTTGTGTTGCATTGAAATCAAATTTTAATGCATCATATCTGTTCTTAACTGTTGTTGCGTAGTCATGTTTTATTCATGTGAATACCTGCAGTACAGTTAGGATCCTGTATTTATCGGGATGTATAGCTGGCTTGAGAAGAAACTTGTTTTATGCAGAGAGAAATGTTTGATTTGCATGAAGTGCCACCTGCCTTACTTGTGTGTAAATACAAGCTCGTAGGACTCTTGCCCAGGTGATCATCAGCAAAATGCAAGTAATCCTGTATCTTCTTGGAAATATGCTGCACACAAAATGGAGGCTTGCACTGACTGCACGAAAGAGAATAGACTGAAGTTTGTAAGTAGCTTACATGAGATGGTGTTGTCAAAAAACATGTTGAAAAAAAGTAGTCTAGAAGACAGGGTGTCATTGTTGCTCTCCTGAAAAGGCTGTTATAAGTGAAAGGATACCACTTTGTTTTTTGTAACTTGAGTGACTTTTTCCAAGACAGATATTCAAAGACTGTTCAAAGTAACTTCTGTTCTCTGTCTGAAAGATCCTTCAGATCGAGCAGGATGCAGTCCTGCCGTTGGTCAAAGCTTAATGGTGAGCCTGTGGCACAACAGGAGATAGTGGTAACTTCTGTCTGCCAGCTTCCTGGGTAGGCAAGTGAGGCTGGCCTATATGCTGGTGAGTTCAGGGGTTCTGAAGCTGGATGAAGAGCTTGTGAGAGGGATTGGATGAGTCTGGGCAAGACAGTTTCACATTTGGGGAGATTTGAGCCCTCTGTAGAATTTGGTTGCTTGGAAATACTTTTCTATGCTGCAAGTCCTATTGCTGTGCTACTGCAACTAATGAAGTATTGTCTTGCTCTGCCTGCATTAAGCTTCCCGTTTTATTTAATCCTTAGATTCTGTTAAAGTATCATGAGTCCAAAACCGTCCAGTTTGTGGCAGTACAGTGTATACAGAACGTCAAAGCAGTATCTCTAGATTTAATGAAAACATCATTGATTTTTGAGGATCCAAAGAATTCTGATGATAAGATAGAAAAAAAGAGGCAAGAACAGTTAGCTAGACATCAAAACTAAGTTGATACCTTTTTCCTTTTCTGCTACATACTAATTTCACTCAGTTATAATTGTGGATATCCTTTATTTTTATTTTTACTTATTTTTAAAAAATGCAGTGCAGCAAGAACAAGTGATGTATAGACCAGCTCCATTCTGGCTGTAAGTGAAAATGGTTTCTACCTATCTAAAAAGGGTTGAGACTTCTGAAAGTTTGTTCCCACTATTTCCAAGTTATTTGTGAATTCTGGGCAATGCTGACTTTCTTGAGAAAACTTTGTGCCTCACTTGTATTCTACTGTAATTTAAGAAAGTTCACATCATTAAACCTTTGGACCAGACGTGTTAATTAAAATTGGAGCTTAACTCCTAAGTGGCCAGGCAATTTAAAAAACATATGGGTTTTTTTGTATTTGATTAAAAAAAAAAAAAATCTTCCCTAAACAGCGAACAGAATAAGAACATTCTGCCTCATTGGGAATGATGTAATATTTTGTTATGCTATTTACTCTCAATACGTACAATGTTGTAATGCACCATAGGAATGTTCTGCTATACCTACTCATTCTTGAGCCTTCATACAGAGAAAAGCACGATGGTGTTTTCTGCCATACTTTCTCTTACGTGACACCAATCTGTCGCTTTGTATTTTCTTAATATCCTCTGGAGCTGCCTTTCTTGGCTTGCTTTCTTCTTAGAAAACTGTGTGCATGTTTGCTGCTGGAATCCTCTTACTAGACAGAATGAACTGGATTAGTCAAGAGAGCTTACTGATTAATGCATAGCTACATAATACTACCCACTGGAAGTACTCTAATTTGAAGGGGACACTGCAATGAAAGAGGAGAGGAAAAATTGGTGTGTGCTTTAATTTTTTAAAAGTCTGTTTATACGATGTCACTACTGTTAATTGGAATTTCTACAGTATTGGTCATTCTTCAGTGCTCCTCAGAGTATCTTGTATAGTGGGTATAAGTATTAGTATTAAAGAGTCAGAAGTTATTTCTACAGCAAAACCAAAACACATTGCACAGATTTAAATAACTGTGCTTGCCCCAGTTTATTTGATATAATACTGACATAATGCTGAAAATTGAAATGCTGAAATGGAAGATCAAGGAAGGAGCAACCTCAGGGCTGTAGAAATGCATTAAAGTTTTACTAGTCAAAATTCAAGAATGGTTTAAGTAATTATGAGGATACTACTTGTCTTCCACAATTCAGTGATCTTACTGTAGTAGTTAATATACATAAAAATCTTTTCCAATTAATCAGTTCATAAATCAGTTGTGAAATGTAATTGCCTTTATATTAGAAGGTAGCAGCATGAAGAATTAGACTCTGAACAGCATTAGTGGAGGAGTATGAGAAGTTTGGCCCAATATCATCAGAGATCTGATGTTTGAAAAGGCACTGTGAGCTCTTTTGTAACTGTGCAAATAGCTTCTTGTTGTTAACTAAGGCCTGTGAGTCCTCTATTTTAGAAACAGGAAAGTCTTGATACATTTCTTCCTGCATTTGAGTTGTTCCTGAATGTGACAGTAGGACAACACCACGCTTTCTGAAGATCTTTTTCACAGTAGAAACTTACAGATGTGCGCAACCAGCTAGAGACACAAATTTGTTTGCAATGCTAAAGGCTTTAAGCCATGTTTTTGATTCACAGACATTTGATCAGTGTCAAGAAGTAAATTTTATACATCATGCACTGTGGTTTATTCCAGAAAAAAAGGGACAACGCCCTTTAGGCTTTTTGAGACCAATTCTCTTCTGGATCTGACATCCACAGTACAGTAAAACCAGGCTGAATTAGAGGAATACCCAGAATCCATGGGTTTCTCCATTGGCTGAAAGGTAGCCTGGCATTTGCTTGTATTTCGCAGGGAGAGAACAAAATAAACTATAGAGAGATACAAGTTCTGTCCTCGAAGGCACTACCTTATGTTCCATTGGAATGCTGCCATGGACATCAGTGAGAACAGTAATTGGTCATGCAACTGGAGGGACAAGACCAAGCAAGGAAATGCAGTATTAATGGGACAGTGTTTGAAACGTGGTAGATAGGATAAAGACACTAAGTCACTTTCTTGGTACTGCCTTTGTTTTTTCCTACTTAAAGAAGTATCACTGTGGCTTTAGGAACATTATAAAAGCCTGAACTTTCTTGCATGAAGTTCACCACTTGAAAACACCAGATACTGTGCTGTCCCAGGTAAACCAGCAACTGCCAATTTGTAGTGATTAAGTTGTTCTGCAAAGAGTGGGCGCAGACATAATTGCATACATACAGCTGTGGGAGGCATTAGTAGTAATAACATTACAATTGCAGCTGAGGCGTAGAGATGGTAAATAGAGGAGGAAGAGTGCAGAAACTGAACTTCTGAAAAAGCTCCATATGCAGAAATTTCCCTGGGGTTGTTTTTGGAGCTGCAGTCGATGGCATCACTGGAAACCAGGTGGTGAGCAGCATGAACAGAAAAGGGCTACCTGGGGAAGAGGGTCTCGGTAGAAGAAGTCCTAGCTTGAACGAGTTCACAGTCTTGAGAAGGCATTCAGGAGATAAGTTTGGAGCATGAAAAGAGATCAAAATAATACATCAGCAGTTAAAAGAATCACCTGTTTAGATGGCAGTACCTTGGTGCTCTGTGCAGGTCACACCTGGAGACATTTGAGACTTACTGTGAGTCTTGTAAAACTGTTGCTGATGTTTTGTATTTTTTCCCTGTTTAAAAACAACTAGGTTCCTAAAATTTCTGTGACATACACTATTGAGCTGTACAGCTGGTGTACTGCTGAGCAGCTTAGCTCAATTAGGGGGAGAAATCTTAGTACACAACCATGAGTTGCGATGTGTATCTCCAGACAGGGGACTATAAGAGTAACATCTCTTATCAGAAATGCCCATGTCTGCAGTCAGGAAATAAGCAGACAAAAAATTTGCACACCAAGTTAAAACTAATTAATGACCCACTATATAACTCAGAGAGAAAAAAACCTGTTCGGTTATCTAAGTTTGCTGACACTTTCAAAACAAAATGATGACTAAATAGTAATGTGTACTCCAAAGAATGAGTGATATACCAAGATGAATAGGATTTAGGCACTATTTATCACAGTTAAGCCATAGCCTGAATACCATAATGCTGATTACTTGAATTCATTATGCAGACAGTATAATCTCGCAGTCAGTAATGTGCCTGTGAGAAGGAAGAAACTATTTCTATCGTTTTAAACTGAATTGTAGGCACAGAGTGATTGATGGAATTATGCTTTCTCTTAAGATATGATACTAACATTTGTAACAACACTTTTGTCTGAAACAAATCCATTAAACCCACTGAATTCTTTACATTCTACTGTTTAAAGTATTCAGAAGAACTGAAATTCAGCACTGCTGATGAAGGACCCATTTTCTATCTTCGGTCTTTCAGTAATATGACATTTAACCTGGTCTGAAGCTGACATTTCTCAAACCGAAAATGCATTCTTTGATTCCTCTAGACTCTTAGCTCTTCAAGTTTCCTGGATCCAAATAAGCATGCAGTGGTTTATGATAAATGCCTTCCCAAAGCTTTCCTGCCTAGAACCACCAGATGAAGAATACTTAGGGCCTTTCAACTTCCAGTCACAGAGCTACTTTATCAAAGGTAGGAAGTGTGATTTGTAGGAAGTGTGATTTGGCAGATGTGTGGAAACTAAGGCACAGGAAGGTTAAAACTTTTTTGATTTAGGTAGTAATTTCAGCTTTAAAAAGGGATCTTTTCACCTTTGCAGCTCTTAAACTTTGAGAGTGAGGGTCACTCAGCTCCAAGGCGCAAGTTGGGAATAGAGCATAGTACGTTCAGATGCAGAAGCTTGCCCAAATCATTATGTATTTGCACTTAATGGATACAGAGGTATGTCACTGTACCTGTAAGACGTTGATGATCTTGCACCATCTCTGTTTAAATAGATGGCAGGCATAGGCGCACATTCAGGTTCTATTTATGTGACCAATCTTTCTCCTGTAGAATAAATAATAGTTCATTTTTATGGTGTTAATTCTCATGAGATTTTTGTGAGCAGTGTGTTACAGCTCTGCACACAATTATTTGTAGAAATTATCATGTGTGAAACAACAACTTTGTTCTGACCTAGCCATAAAATTTACTCTTTGGGCAGTAGGAAATGTTGCACTTCTGAGCTGCCCTTCTCTTCAGTAGAAGTTCTGTAATATTTTGGGAAGAAAAAGAAAGGAAAAAAGAAGGGACAGAAATAATCAGCCACAACTTCTGAAGCTTTTGGCTTGGTCAAGCTACCTTTAAAATGCACGCATATTCTGAATGAACAGACTTCATTGTTCTGAAAATACTGAGGTGACAGTTCTGCTTATGAGAAATGCTTACAGGTTTTCAGCCAGGCAAAAAGGGCAGATCTTAATGAAAGAGGCCTGCAGTGCTTATTTTTCTTCTTAGACTATCTAATACTGAAGTAAATCTGCAAAATATTTTATGTACACATGCAGAGTGGGTTGCAGTGACTGCTTTTAACCTTTCAGACAGTTTGTGATACAACTAAATGCTATTTTAGCATCTGGTGCAAAGGCTTGTTAGTCACGTCAGTGTTGTATCTCCAAATATAGTGTTGGGTTAAAGAGAATGGGAAGAACTCTGCTGTTGTACACCTAATGAGCCCCTCATGTCAGTAGTGCAAAATTTCACCTTCTGTTTCTAGGTGATGTACTTTCCCTCCACCCCCAGCCCCAGCCAGTTTCTTCTGAGTCATGCAGGTACCTTCCTCTTTACCTTGTTAGCAAGTAATTAGTGGGAATGGGACAACATAAAGCCCAGTAGCAAATCAGGTACCTATCCGGCAGTTCTGCTGACTAGCAGCTGTTTATCTCTGGGTAGCAAGCTTCACTCACTGGTTGCTTTTTTAACTTTTTAGATAGCGTTCGTGAAGCGTAGGAAATGAAATCGTATGGGAAAGCTGACGTATTTCTTTAGCGTCCTCTTTCCTTTTTTCTCAAAGTCATGGCCGGGACTTATTTGCATTTTTTAAAAACCGTCAGTGGGGGAATGGAGAATGGAGACACTAAAAGCTGTAGTGGATATGACATAGCTATGATAATTAACGTGATTTGATATGCTCAGTGCAGATTTGCCTTGAAGCAAATCACCGTAGAAATCCAACTCGTGTTTGGTCCCTGGGGAAAGGGCTGGATGGAGTGGTTTGCTCTGTAGCAAGCCTGCCGGGTAAGGCTTTATAGTGGTCTAAAGGAGAGGGTTTGCAGAACCAGGGCCATTTGGCTAAAACTGCTACAGTTATCAATTCTGAAGAACCTTAACAGTAACGTATTATTTTTCCTGCCATCACTGCAAATTGAAAGAGAAAAAATGGATTTTTCTCTCTGCTGCTACTGCAGTAAAGGAGGCATTACCTTCTGGAAACTAGGCGGCAGACTTAGCCTTAGATGTTCGTATTCACCAAAATAAAAAGATGAGATGTCAGCTGTACATTATTTAGTATCAAAAAACTGATGCGTCTAATAAAGAAGTAATGGAAAATACTCTCTGAATTTTAAAAACATGCTTTAATTCAGACAACAAACAAAATAACCACAAATCGAAGATCTGCATATATGAGAAAAATACTTCAGAGAATGACCTATTTAAAAGTAACCTGAAGTAACCACTAAATTAATGCAATTGAAACAAGTATTCAGAATGAAAAAGAAATCTCCCTGCTAACTATTAGAAAAATAGGTAAAGTGATCTATTAAAGCAAACCTCTTTACTGATGCTGCCACCCCTAGTATCAGTGTATCTTTTGTCCTGATTAGTACCTGTAATACTTGCTGCTCAATGATCATGGACTATTTGGCTATGCTTCTGTATGTCACAATTGTTATAGATAATGCTTGTCTCAATGACAGAAATCCTACCAATTTACTGCTTCACACTTTCCCACTTATTTATTTTTCCTCAAACATCTTTTTTTTTTTTTTTTTTCTTTTTTAATGTTTTGAACATCTGAGCTGTGATCCATCTGTCTGTTGGAGAGGTGTTTATTCTTAGTCCAAGATGGAATTTCAGACTTCTGTTTCTTAGTTACCATTTTCACCCAAGCCCTGTATATTTGGATGTATGATATTGACAACCCAAGTTTCGAGTGGAGCAACTTAAAAAACTGAAGCACCTTAAACAGTTCTAGGAGTCCTCTAAGTATGTTGCTGAACTGCCTCTTGGCAGTATCTGCAGCATAAAGTGCAAGGCATATATACAGGCTTGTCTACACTGAGCTGCTTCCGTTCTTTTCCATCCTTTGTTGCCCCAGATTAGAGTTGTCATATCTTATGTGCCTATTTCCAAGACACTCCCTTCTTGATAGTCTTTTTTTTTAGTTCCCTCGAGTCTGAGGTCAGCTGTAGTTTTATAGTCTACTAACTCCCAGAAACCTTTGTAGCTCTCCTCTGTCCCTCTGGAATTTGCCTTTCCACTTTATTTCAGGCTTTCACCATTGATACAACTCCCTGTATACTGCTAATCCAGGAACAGCCTTTTATTCCCCGCCCCCTCCCCCCCCCCCCCCCCCCCCCCGCCATTCCTCTCCCCTAGCTGTTCCATTTTAGCTGATGGTGATCATTAATGGCTCCTGCTTGTGCTGTAGTTAGAGCGTCTCAGAAATCCTGCCTCCACAGCCACACTCCGTGGGACACTTGGGGGTGATGCTTCCTGACAGCGTAACACCACTGGGGATTGTGTTACCCAGGCATACAGAAAAGAGAAGGTGCCTAATAAAATAAACACACAAGTGAAAAAATACAAGCCAGAGGTAGAGCTAGGGCTGCACTTCTCAATTCCAAGATACTCTTCCACTTGAAAAACCCTTTCCTACATAGGTATATTTAATATAGTCTCTATCTTTGCATTATTCTTCTTAAAGAAAGAAAATGCAAGTGCAGAGGATCTTCGCTTGGGTCAGTATATCTGATCCCCCTCATTCAGGGCACAACGTGTGCTGCATTTCTTGCAGGAGAAGGCTTTGGAGAGTACACTCCAAATGGGGGCGAATTGTAACGGCCAATTGCAAATGGTTTGAATATCCAGTTCATAAGGAAAATGCTGACATGGGTATTGCCACGGCCAAACATGTGCCACAACTATATGGGAAGATAAAAGGTAGCTCTGGACTAGCCTACTCTTCAAGAAGTGACTTGAACAAGTGTATTTTACATTGCTACAAATTAAGAAGGCAGGCTTTACATCCAATCAAAAGGAGTGAAACTGTCACTTACTCATTAGAACTAGCTTCCTTGAATCCGAAAGCTTTTCCATCAAGATTGTGACTTTTTTTTTTTTTTTTTTTCTGTAGACATGTAGTGGACTTTCATCTGTTCAAATTGCTCTTCTCTTTCATGACGAAGAAAATTGTAATACTAAAAAAGGTCAAGTCGTGTATTCACAGACTTAGGGAAATTTAATCTCAGAGATGACCAATCGGTTTAAGGTCAGAGTTAAGTAAGTTGAATCCAAGAAAACAAAATTACATGAACCAATCTTATTTCTTCTTCAACCCACTTTTACAGTAAATAGTGTTATTAGGGTTCTGAAACTTAGTTATCCCTCCCTAACCACCTCTAGCTCCTTCCCTGAAGCCCCCACTAAATCCCTCTGTGAATGCATCCTACAATCCTTTCAGAGGCAGTTGGCTGACCAACAAACAAATGGAAGCACGTTGTGCCACCTCGTTGGGATTCTGCCTCCTCTTCAGGAAACCAGAATCGCTACATCCTTCCACAAGACACCAAGCTTAGAAAGTTATTTTAACTCTCGGTATAGATACAGTACACAGTTTTCTCCATGCCTTCATACACAGTGCTGATGTCAGCAGCGCACCCACTTACGGTTTTGTAAACATTCCAGTTGTAATTCTGCATGGAGGGGAACAACTCTGTCTCAGAGAGAACTTAAATCCACCTGTGATCAGGTAAGGGACTCCAGTGACACATTACTGGCCGTTTTCTTCAGATGCTGGCACTAAATTTAAAAACCCAAGCCCTCACATACCTGTGAGAACCTGACAGGAAAACAGGATATTACCCCTTAGGTTATGCTTGTATTTTCTTTAAAATGTGTTTGTGGGAAAAAATGGACAGGAAAGTTTGACTTGGGGCTGTTGTCTTTACTGAGGAAATTTACCAGGGATGGTTTTTTCTGTAGGCAGGCTGTTAATGAAATTGATGATTCTCTTTTTCTCTTCAACTTAGGCTTATTGTCCCCTCCTTTTCAGATGAGTTATTTCTCTAAATGAAGGTTCTGAAGGAAGTACTGACTACAGTTGTCCAGTCACAGGAGGAGTAGCCTCCAAAAGGGTAATGCAAACTGAGGGTGGATTGTCCTGGTTCAGTCCAGAGTCAAATGTCTGCTGAGGAACTGGAAGTTGGATCTGGCTGTAGAAACATTGCGCTGGAGGCCGTTTTCTTCCTTTTTAACTCATTTCTGCTTGGAGCTGAAACAGTAGCAAGGTGTCTTCTGATGTAAACTGGAATGATAGAAGAAATACTCTGTATACATTGCTTTTTCAAGGCTGTGAGCACCCATATGCTACTTGATAACTAGATGGTGATGCTGAGCAGGGTGTGGGAAGGTAACCTCACTGACTTAAGTGCTGGAGCATGTCCAGAGGAGAGCCACCAAGCTGGTGAGGGGTCTAGAGAACAAGTCGTAGGAGGAGAGGCTGAGGGAACTGGGCATGTTTAGTTTGGAGAAGAGGAGGCTGAGGGGAGACCTCATTGCCCTCTACAAGTACCTGAAAGGAGGGTGTAGAGAGGTGGCTGTTGGCCTCTTCTCCCAAGGGAATAATGGCAGGAGCAGAGGAAATGGTCTGAAGTTGGGGCAGGGGAGGTTTAGATTAGATATTAGGAAGAATGACTTTCCTGAGAGGGTGGTCAGGCACTGGAACAGCCTGCCCAGGGAGGTGGTGGAGTCGCCATCCCTGGAGGTATTTAAGAAACATGTAGATGTGGCACTTCAGGGCATGCTCTAGTGCCCGAGATTGTTGGGTTGGGTGCTTTTTTTTGTGTTTGGTGTTGTGTTGGTGTGGGGGTTTTTTTGTTTTTTTTGGGGGGGGGGTTTGTGTGTATGGTTGACTCGATGATCTCAAAGGTCCCTTTCAACCATGAAGATTCTGTGATTTCCTTAAAAAGTACTCTTGCATCTAACCAGCATGAGAAACTGAAAATGGTGAGGTCAAACAACTCAGCATATCAAGAAACATGCATATTATCCTAGATTCCATCCCTAACTGCTGAAGGGGGAGAAACATAATCTATCAAGGCCATTTATTTTACTCAATATATGTTCCTTCAGTCTCCGTAATTGCGGCATTCTGCATGAACTGTCTCCATTCAGCAAATGTTTCCTCACAGCCAGATAGGAAGCCTCTGCTTCGTGCTCTGTATTGAGCTGATCTCCAGTTCTGTACTAATCACTGATGTGTTTCAGGCAATGGTAAGAAGTGGAAATATGAACTGCATATACAAGCAAGAGGAAAGGCGAGGAGAAGGTGCCCCAGGAAGCAGACTGGGCTGAAGCCTGTGTTGTCAGAGCCAGCGCAGGTGCCACACTCTCCTGCCCTCCGTGGGGCTCAGTCTCATTTGTGTCTTGCTGCCTCAGGCTTCCCGGATAGGATCTCCTAGCAACTGTGCACTGACAGCCGGGCTGGGGAGGATAGACCATGCTCTCGCTGTTTTCAGAGCACTCATCCCCCATCGCCTTCTGCTTGCAAACCCTCTCTGTGTTTTTCCAGGTGCCATGTGCCTTACCACAAGAGAAGGGCACCTCCCTGGCTGCTTTAAGTGCTCTTGCCAGTGCGAGGTCCCAGCCTTAAGCCCTCAGGAGCAAAGTGGACTGCTGAGATTTCCCATCCACCAGGCCTGGGTCTGAAGTGAAGCAGTATAATGCCATTATGGGGTAGAGTTCTGCCAGAGCCTAAGCATTTCCCAGTTCAGGGCTCCCTGTCATTTACTGGAAAGGTCCTTAGTTCTCAGAGAGGTGACTTGCAGAGAGTGATTCTGGTACCTAACTGGCAGAGTCGGGAGCTTGGTATGGAAGATATTTGGGGATGTGCAGGATTAGGCTTGAATCTTCAGGATACATGAGGGGTGTGTATACACAAAGCAGTTCTGCAAAGTGATGTCTCCCTAACTGATTATTTAGCCTCCTTGAGAAACAGGGAAAACTGTCCAGGCTATTGGCACTGCAACGCTTCTGGAATTTGAACTTGGCTGGCTGTGTCTGGGCCACAGAGCCTGACTTCACCTGGATGTTCTTCTCCTTGGGCTGTGGGTATTACAACAGGTCTCTGAGAAGCTGTAATGGTCTTGGAGAAGCATCGGGATATGGGAAAGTATCTGTCACTTACAATAGCTTTTCTTATGTGAACTGGAAGGATTTGTAGGTTCCCGGCATGGAACTGGGCACTGGCCGGCTAGGCAGTTTGTAAACAAAAACCCTGAACAGAAATGGAAAAAGAAGCAGAAGAAAAGACATTTGTTCCATAAACCTTATTGTTCAACTAGGAGCTGAAGTTGAAATTCAAGAGCGTTGTTTTGGGGTCTGTAACCGGGATGTCTGGTGGTTTTTTTTCTATAGAAGTCTTTCTCAAAGGGGCTTCCTCTACCAAACTAGCTCTTTTGTACCTTTTTTCTTCTCTTTTTTTATGTCTTAATTTTATTTATTTATTTATGTAGCCACTCACACTCTGGGTAAACAGAGTTTCAAAGAGCTTTCAAAAATCCAAAAGATGGGGACATTATACAAATTAATCTTATGAAGCAAGGTATTTGCTGGGAAAGCCTTCTAAAGGAATTTCTTTTTCATTAGCAAGTCCTTCTTTACGGGATTAAAAGCTAAGCTTCTTCCTCCGTCATTTCTTCCACAAATTAGGTTTTCATAAGAACTTTTATGTGTTTTTTCTAAGTACCGCAGTCTCACCTCTTCTGGCAGAAATATAAATGTTAATAACACTAATTACTTCACACTAATCAACTACATTTGGGAACTTTGGCTAGGAAAATCTTTCCTTAGAAAGTATAGGAAACCCTTCTTTTTTATTTTTTTACTATGACATACTAAGTGTAGTTGAAAATATTCAGGGTCATGTAGTAGATGAATTTCGAGTCAGTCTAGATCTTGCTGAATAATCCTGTTTTGGCCTTCTGAGGTCTTGCCTATCACTTCTAATACTGCTATTTTGAGACGGGTTTTAACTTTATAATGGAAACTTGGGCCTGATAAATCCCCAAATCTGGCAAGTAGTGTCCACAGGTGAATCCCAGATCTTCTGGAGATGCTGTTATGTCAGGACTTTCCAATATGGGGCCAGTGAAGAATACTGAAGATGGAGAATGTTAAGAGACTGCCCTGACTCTGAGGCCTCAAAGATGGCATAAAGGCATTCATCTCTTTTGCCCCTTTTGTGTTCATGTACAACTGTAGAATGAGATTATTTCATAATAAAACTCTTTAGCAGACAGCCAAGGAGATGAGCATCAGGTCAAAAAACAAAAACGTCTGCTGGAAGATTAATAAGATTATTGGTCAGGCTTCTTCCAGTACATTATCTCTGCTTTCCACAGAAGTCATCACTGCAATCCCAATGATTTACTGTGGAGCAGAATGGAGTCAACAAAGTAGGACTGAATTCTCTAGCCTGTGAGCCGGACCTCATAGTCCAATCATGCATCTAGTAACTGCATGCAGGGAAAAGCTTCTATTCGGTGAAAGTGTGTGGCCACCACTATGGTAATGTTTTCTCTTGTCGCAGATCTCTGTGGAGACTTCTGTGGGTGTCCAGAATTTATGGGGGGAAAGGCAGAACAATGGACAACAACTAACTATAAACCAAGAGCATAAAGAGCGAGCAGCCTCTTCTAGGCCCCTTTCTTTCCCTGTGAAGATAATATAGGTAATGCCTATGTTACATCCAGGTTCTTATATAATAATTAATGTAATAACATTCCAAATTTCCTGCTTTGCCTCATCCAGTCTCCAATTAAACTATAAATGAACAAAAAAATGAAAAAGATAAAAATACTCCCAGGAACAAGATGACAAGAATGTGAATACTCATTTTTATCAAATCAGATAGGTATGTGCATGAGGTATAGAAGTTGGAATACATAAAGTTTAGCAGCCTGAGAAATATGAACGGTGTAGAAATTGTTGACGAATGCTCAGCATTTAGGTTGCAAGAGCTTACCCTCAGCAGTGACAAAACATGCAAAGGAAAAATATGTTTGTGCCTGAAACGGAAGTGTAGAATTCCTGATATGAAAATGTCTGAATTCCAGTAAAAAGGTCATTTGTCTTGTAGTCCATATCTAAAAAATACCGGTTTGTGTCTAGTGTTCTTACAAGTTTCCCCCTTAATGAGATAATTTCGCCCAGTGACATTATTACTTCATTTAGGACTCTAGAACAAACGGAAAAAAGAAGAACGGTTAACCTGAACTTTCTAACAATTTTGTTAATATGTCTGATTTTCTAAATAGGAGAAATATAGTAATGCAAATCAACATTGGTTTTGCAAGCAACTGATGCAATAATTCCTGGGTAACATGAGAACATACAAGTAAAACTAAAGAAGATGGGCCCTGGTTCAAAAATTGGAAAGTGGGTAAAGACATGATGAACGGAGACAGTGAGTTGTATGGTGAGTGATGGGAAAGTTCATCAAATTGATTCTTACTGGACTCATGCACATGCATGTGCTTGTGTGTATGTTCAATATTAACTGGGAAGAAGTGAAAATGTGCTTATTTAAAAAGACTTAATTTGGAGAGAGTGTCAGCGTGATGAACAGAGAGAGCTGAATGACCTGAAAGACTATAGTAATAGAAATATCCACTCCTGTGGAGCGTGTACGAGGTCTGACCTCGGTGTGTAAGTCTGACCTCGGTGCCTGGGAAGGCCATGGAACAGATTATCCTGGGTGCCGTTATGCGGCACATGAAGGACACCCAGGTGATCAGGCCCAGCCAGCACGGGTTCATGAGGGGCAGGTCCTGCTGGACAAACCTGATCTCCTTCTGTGACAAAGTGACCCGCTTGGTGGATGAGGGAAAGGCTGTGGATGTTGTTTACATGGACTTTAGTAAGGCCTTTGATACAGTCTCCCACAGTATTCTCCTGGAGAAACTGGCTGCCCGTGGCTTGGGTGGGAGTACTCTCCACCGGGTTACAAACTGGCTGGAGGGCCGGGCCCAGAGAGTGGTGGTGAATGGAGTTAAATCCAGTCGGCGGCCGGTCACGAGTGGTGTCCCCCAGGGCTTGGTACTGGGGCCGGCTCTCTTTAACATCTTCATCAATGATCTGGATGAGGAGATCGAGTGCACCCTCAGTAAGTTTGCAGATGACACCGTGTTGGGTGGGAGTGTCAACCTGCTGGAGGGTGAGAAGGCTTTGCAGAGGGATCTGGACAGGCTGGATGGATGGGCTGAGACCAACGGGATGAGGTTCAACAAGGCCAAATGCCGGGTCCTGCCCTTGGGTCACAACAACCCCCTGCAGCGCTACAGGCTTGGGGCAGAGTGGCTGGAGCTGCCCGGCAGAAAAGGACCTGGGGGTGTTGGTCGACTGTCGGCTGAACACGAGCCAGCAGTGTGCCCAGGTGGCCAAGAAGGCCAACAGCATCCTGGCCTGGATCAGGAACAGCATGGTGAGTAGGACCCAAGAGGTGATCGTCCCCCTGTACTCAGCACTGGTGAGGCCCCACCTCGAGTGCTGTGTCCAGTTTTGGGCCCCTTCCCACAAAAGAGACATTGAGGGGCTGGAGCGGGTCCAGAGAAGGGCAACGGAGCTGGTGAGGGGTCTGGAGAACAAGTCTTATGAGGAGAGGCTGAGGGAGCTGGCGGTGTTCAGTCTAGAGAAGTGGAGGCTGAGGGGAGACCTTATCGCTCTCTACAACTCCCTGAAAGGAGGGTGTAGAGAGGTTGGGGTCGGTCTCTTCTCCCAAGTCACAGGCAACAGGGCAAGAGGAAGTGGCCTCAAGTTGTGCCAGGGGAGGTTCAGATTGGATATTAGGAAAAATTTCTTTACTGAAAGGGTTATCAAGCATTGGAATGGGCTGCCCAGGGAAGTGGTTGAGGCACCATCCCTGGAGATATTCAAAAGACAAGTTGACATGGTGCTGGAGAATATGGTTTAGTGTTGGTGGTTGCTTTGGTTTTTTGTTTTGTTTTTTTAAGGTTGGACTAGATGATCTTAAAGGTCCCTTCCAACCTAGGCGATTCTGTGATTCTGTGTGATTCTTCCCAGAGATAGAGAAGTGTTAATGCTATTGTACCATGTGCAGTGTGACAGTTGAGAATGTACAAGAGGTTCCAAGAAATTGAACGGGAGCAGGTTCAGTAGGGGTGAGTACAATAATCATAGGATGGAAGAGCCAAATGTGGAAGACCAGAGAACTTGTCATTCTTTGAAAACCCATTCAAAAAGAAACAAAAGTATTAGAGAATGTTGTTGGTATTTCTGCTTGTTGTAGGGGTAAACACTCAGGGTCACAGAAGGAAGAACAACCAATTTTAGCTACAGGATAATGCTTGAATAAGAATGACTGGGGTTTTATTGGCCATGGGGAATCTATCACTCTGAAAATGAGGTAGCTTCTGACTTTCTGAGCAGTGAGACTCTGGCATGACATGAGTAGAAGTAATGGGCAAAAGCTGAGCTATCATTAAGATAGAGTTAGTGAATACATAAAAGGGATCATATGGCAGATTTGCCTGCAGTAGCAGAGTGGTTTGTCAGGATGTCCTCAGGATGTCCTTTGAATGTCCACTTTGTGGCCAGCAGGTTGAGGGAGGTGATTTTACCCCTCTACTCCGCTCTTATGAGACCCCACCTGGATCATTGCATCCAGCTCTGGGGCTCCCAACAACAGAAGGACATAGACCTGTTGGAACAAGTCCGGATGAGGGCCACAAAGATGATCAGAGGGTTGGAACACCTCTCCTGTGAAGACAGGCTGAGAGAGAGAAGGCTCCAGGTAGTCCTTATAGTAACCTTATAGTAGTAGTAAAGGGAGCCTACAGGAAAGATGGGGGAGGACTCTTTATCAGGTAGTATAGTGATAGGATGGGGCATAATGGTTTTAAACTGAAAGGGGGTAGATTTAGATTAGATATTAGGAAGAAATTCTTTACTCTGAGAGCAGTGAGACACCAGAACAGAAGTTTTGGGTGTCCCATCCCGAGGTGTTCAAGGCCAGGTTGGATGGCACTTTGAGCAACCTGATCTAGTGGAAGGTGTCTCTAGCCACAGCAGGGTGTTGGAACTAGATAATCTTTAAGGTCCCTTCCAACCCAAACTATTCTGTAATTAACACTATGTTTCTGAGGCCCTGAAAAATTTATGTATATGGTGTATAAAAATAGTTACCAACATGGCTAACTTACAAACACAAGTGTGTCGTAAGCATTCTGAATTGAGACAGACTGCTGTAGCTACATATCAGAAAGTCACCAACGGAAAAGCTGTGATCTTTGCTGGGTCCAATAAAATCTATTAATGAAAGATGTTTATTTCTAAGTAGAATTTGTATGTAGAATAAAACTAGATGGGAAACTTTTCAGAGAGCTGATCCCCCTCTTCCATCAAAGACAATGGAAGAAATTACTTCTTTGAGAGCTAGATGAGATTTTTAGGCAAAAGACTGCTTTTCCACTGTATATTTGCGTACTGGGTGACATAGGGCCTACATTATATGACAGTTCTCCAGGCACAGCAATAAGGCTAACAATTACTTTGATGTTTCAGTATGAAAGTGTGCTGTTGGAAACTTAACGACATTAATTTCTATTGGCTCTTTATCAGTGAAATATTCTGAGACAATAAACTGACCTGTTGGTCTGTGAAATCGGTTTCTTGTCTATGACTCCAAGTGACAGCACACATAAGACCTTTCCTTTCTTACCAGAAAAAAAGCATTTGGTCTTAGAGAGACCAAATGCTTTTTTTTTTTTAAACATTATGTTTAACAAAACAATTTTTTTTAAACATTAACTGTATATTTCAATATCAGTTCTCTTCTGTTTAGCACTGTAATACAAGAATACAAGTACAGTTCATTATTTCCTTGAAATGACTGAACTAGCTGAGTGAATGTTTTGTAATAGAGAACTATTTCCTTTTGTAACTTAAGTACTTAATTGCTTCTAATTGGTTTCTGTTGCAAAGGAGGGTGGGATCAAAATTACAGACTACAGAGGAAAGGATGGAAAAGGCAATGGTAACTGTGTATTATTAACGTGTCAATAGTATGATCAGAGATGTCATTATTGGGCAGTACAAAGGAAAAAGAGTAGGAGACCGAGAGGGGAATACCTGGGAAGAGTCACAGAGGGGCAATTGAGGGATTCTGAGAGAGATTACTAAGATAAATTCAAAGAAATTGCTGACAAGCAGAATCAGAAAAACAGTATTTGATGAGGCAGTAAAGACCTCAGCTTAACCAGTGGCTAAAGCAGCTGATAAGAATAGTTAAAACCTTTGAAATTGGCTGTTAGCAAGTCATTATCACTTGAGAGAGCTGGCACAATGTCCAGATTGGAGAAAAAAAACGAACCACAAACAAAACCAACCAAAATAAGAGCAACCCACCCCCCCAAAAAAACCCAACAAACCAACCCATAATTAAATCAGGAATAAATCACCGAACAATGTTTAAAAATCTCAAAAACAGGCAATCCAGTCCAGGAATTCGGATCAGTTTTTTGCCTTCAGGATCAAATAGTAGATGTGAATGAGTCATATTCTTAATTTAGAAGAACCAAGACATTAACACTTTCACTGTAACTGTTTGTACAACTTGACCTTCATTTCTCTAGTAGGACTCGGGATTAGCTGCAACAAATTTAATGTGAATGAGAACAGAATCTAATTTTTGGCATTTGCTGAGACTTAAACCCAGATCATACCAGAGTAACTGCACTGGAACCTTGTTCTGGTTTCAGAGCAGTGCAAAATAACATCTAGGGCCTGCTGAATTCTTAACTGATACATTTTTTCATTTACTTGGTGTAAACACATTTAGCTATTATCAATGAGTAGAGTACATGTGTTGGTGTAAAAATTGCTTCGTTGTTTGCTTTTGTCTTTCAGACCAAATACTTACGGAATATTTAATATGGATATGCCAGAATTATGCACGAGAATTGTCAAGAGAGACTTTACTCCCAAGTAAACACTGCTCATGTTCACTATTGGTACAATAATCCCCAACCACATTACACAAGATTAATTCGCTCCAATGTAAGGTTGCTAAACAAGCCAATATACTGCATGGGAGCAAAAGACACCAAGACAAAACAGGTATGAACAGCTTGTACTTCCTCTTCCAGTATTGTGGCAGATATGTACCTGGTGTGAAATACTCATAGTAAAAAAATTCTAAACATCTGAATGAGACTATCATCCTTAGAGCAACCCATAACTAAGATTTAAAATGAGTCTGGGACTTCACGTAGCCACAGAATTTATTTCCTTAGAAGGCTAGTATTAGCTGTCAGAATGGGCTCAGCAATGTTCTGAGGGTAGTGTTCTGAGGGGACACTTTAGAAACGCTGTAAAAATAACAGCTTTGTGTTTAGCTATGTTTGAGGAATTTTATCTTCTTATTATTTTAAAGCATCATTGGTGGCCAGCTGAGGAGTACCACACGTATCATTGTACTCCACTGAATTACAGAGCATGGAAAGAACTGATCTTCAGAAACCAGTCTGAGTTGGTTTTGCCAGCTGAGTTCAATCAGCAATGGCCTTCATGTGGAAGAGGTAAGAATCCTCAAACTGTTTCTCTAATATTAGATAACGTTACCTGGCTGGAGTGCACTGTGTACAGTGTCAAATAGTTGCTATCTGACAATAGGTTTATAAGTTGTATTTTTTGGGTTTGTCTATATTCAGAAATAGCGAATAAAATACACTTTTCAAACTACACTTTATGGGGAGCATCTGTCTGCATATATGATTTTTGCCTCCTTATAACAAACAGTATGTGTTAAGAATTACCCTACTGACATAATTCGGTGTTTCTTTCTGACTATCTGCCATCCTGAGTACATAGCTATAAAAACTGAATGCCTCTTCTAGCAGGGTCCATCTGTTGAGTAACTCTGTATTAGTAACAACTGTTCCTCTGGCATGTAAAAAACAAACCTTTTTGAATTTTCACATGAGGAAATACTTGTATTTAAAAAATACGCATCCGAAGGCTGTAAGACTGTAAGAACCTTCCTTCAGCTATTCTTAATGTATGGATACTGGAAGCTGTTTTTCAGAGGACAACCGTTTGCAGTGTCTGCTTTAGCTGACTGAATGTCCTGAGTGCTTGCTTCTAGCTGCTGCGCTGCGCTGTGAGCACAGGCTAACAGTGTCGTGAAGGGCTGTCTCACTGGGGCTCAGAGCAGGCAGAACACGTTCTCTTGTCCTTTTTCCCAGCCATCCTTAAAAGCAAATTAATGAGAGCAAGTCTAGACCAATTTTAAAAAACCTGCTCGGACAGGTTCTCTCCCTCTTGCTGGCATAATGGCTGATGTTTTATTCTCTGCAAGTAGGGCATTTGGGGATCTGGGTCTTCCATAAAATCAGATTTACACGAGGGGGAAAGACTCATCCAAAAGCATGTATGTAACAGGTGAGCTGACTGCCTAGAAAAGCAGTACTGATTAAATGTGTCCCTTTATGTGCCTGGTAGCACTATATTACCAGCAAGTCAACTCAAAGTGCTGCTGCTGTGTTACTTATTATTGTACTTATTGTTACTTATTATTGTACTTATTATTATTACTTATTTTTGTAAGAAGAATTTACTGGAGAGCAGCTGCAATTCTGCATTTCTTGATTCCATGCATATTTATTCTGAGGCAACTTGTTGATGAGCCAACACCCTCATTGTGTGTGCCAGGAGGGTCACAAGAGACTGCTGCTGTGACTAAGGGATGTTCCAAGAGAGCAGTGTGGCACGTATGTAGCAGCACTCTTGAAGACCAGTGTGTTATGGCTGAACTGCATTGTCATCAACTAAAAAAAATTGTCACATGAATTACTATTTTAATGCCAGAAAACACTGAAACACGATGGATTATACTCTGTTTAAGAACCTAATGTATTTTCTCAACTATCAGAGCCTGATACACTTGAAATCAGTATACTACTGCTCTGATACTCTGAGATGCTCGGTTTCTGTGGGCTAAGAGGAAGCTCAAATTTTCAAGTCTAGAGAATGGGGCTCCCAAGTTAGCAATTTCAGAGCAATCTGAGATGTGAAGGGAATAGGGCAGAGATTATGCAGTGCTAAAATAATTCCAAAAAACTTTAACAATTTTAGTAACTGAAAGAGAGAGAAAGATGGGGAAATATTTCCTTGAACAGAGGGACGATTTCTTGTTTGCCCTGGTTTAAGGAGGAGGGCTGCTTGCTCAGGACTCTTTCTCTTTAGTAATTGATGAAGCAGATTAATTCTGCAAGACACCACAAAGCTAGAAGCAAAGGTGAAGTTCATTGGGCAGATTTTTGAGCTCCCAAGGTCTCTGGCAGCAGAGGGAGGACAATGGCATTTGAATAAAACTATTTTTTTTACATTACAGCAAGAACTAGCACATGCTTGCTTTCTTTCCTCCAAGGTGTGAGGGGAAAGAGCCTGGCAGTTGTTGGCTCTTTTTCTCTGCTAGTGGAGGAGAATAATGTGGAAAAAGATTGTTGTAATACAGATAGGCACAAATCTTTCAGCCAACTGGTACTCTTGACTCTTCAGAGGATCTTTGTCCAAATGTTAGCATATAGGACTGAAAGCCAGAGACTTATAGTTAGTAAACTCATATGTATGGTTTTTGGTATATAGTGTCATTTGTTGTTAAGAGATCAAATGGCTGTTGTTATAACCTAACTGCTACAAGTTTTTAATTGAGTAGACCATTTTGCACTGAATCCGTAGCCAAATGTGAGGTATGAAACAATGTTTTAAGATTTACTGTATATAGTAAGCTTCTATGGGGAAAATAAAAAGCCACGTTTAGAACCATGACAGCTTTTGCTAAACAGTGAGGAAAGGGGCAGAAGAGACAATCAGGGAATTACTTTCAGTTTTCTCATTCTTTCTGCAGCAAAAGTTAGATCAGTTGCAGAAATGACTGGTGTACTTCAGAACGACTTTTGAGCGTGGTAGCTATGCCTACCTTTATCTGAAGGATCCTGAAGCCTGTGACACTCTTCCGTGTGTCATGTTGTCTGACTTGGTGACCTAAACATGTGCTGAACACAAATAATTTGTACCCTTGTGGTAGAAATCTTTCAGGCTCTTCTAGGAAGGATCTTGGCTCTCTTGCCTGTTTGATGTTGGCCACATGTCAAAGCAGATGGAAGTAAGCTATAACAGAATGCTGCAATCATCAGGCCATGTCCAAGGAAGGAGAATGTTCTGAAATGCAAGCCCTTCCCCTTGGAAATACAGTTCACTGGCCCATGGCTTTGATCAGTGATTTTTTGCCTCGTGGGAGCCCTTAAATAGACTTTGTTTGTAGCCCTGGAGACTGCAGCACTACCAGTTTAGTACAGTCTGGAGCCCCCCCGCCCAGATTGGGAGACTTGCGGAAAGCTTCCATGGAAGTACAGGTAGAGAATACTGGAGGAAACCTGTTTCGTCAGAACAAGTGTCATTCTATTAAGTTCCAAGTGGCTTATCCAAGCAGTGTTTCCCATTGAGAAAGTTAAGATAATCAGCTTTATTATGAAAGAATCAAAATAACCAACTGAAAGTAACAGTATTTACATAGTTAATGGTTGGATCCTGGTCAGTGCTCTGTGTATTGGTGCGAAGCAGCTTGAGCAATCCTGCTCTCCGTGGCATGGTCTCTGGGCAGTGCAGGTTTGCTGTGGTGTCGCTCCCATGGAACTCCATTCCCCAACAGTCAGTGTGGGGGCATGGCAGGGGCAAGGGGTTATGACTGATCCTGGTGGTTTTCAGCTACTGTGACAGCAGACTGAGGCCACAGAAGACTAGTACAATCTACCCTCAATTGCACCCTGAGACCCAACTGCTGAGCAGTCCCAGGACCGAGAGCGAGTAAAGGGCACCCTTGTGCCCTTTCCCCCCTCAGCTACAGTTGAGCAATGCCTAACACAGCTGAACGTCTGGCCCTCCCAGACAGATACAATAACTAGTCTATGAGACTGTTCATACCAATTAAATCTTATCATCAAATCATTCTGTTCCATCACTCCACTTAATTAGCCATGGTCTTTGGTATTTCAGCAATGCTACACCATGCCAAAAAATGAAAGTATTCTTTGTGTGGTACACACCCAGCAACTGCCTGTCTGCTGGCTAGAGTCAGATCTACAAATATTTCTCCCGCACCAGAGCAGTATCTGCTGGAAAACATAATTGCCTACTTCTGTTTTTTCAAACCAAAATGATTTAGAGGCCTTTGTCTTTTCATCTGGGCACTCAGCTTTTGTTACAGGAAAAGCAAGCTGGTTTCTCATCATCTGTCTTGTGGGTTTTGTGTGACTCATCACAGTTTATGTTCATGACTAAAACACAGTTCCTTGAGTGTTATTTGTTAATATGGCCTTTCTATTTACAAAATATAAATGCAGAAAGACTGTAAAGGAACACAAATTTACTACTAATTAGCAGGCAGCAGCAGTGGATCAGAGCTGCCACCTAGATCCTTGTCTGCAGCAGGGGCCATTGACTGTGAATGTATATTAGGTGAGGGTCTGACAGAATTTTATTTTATATGATTGCAAACATCCAAATCTGGGCTGATCATCACACCCTGCTTTTAGCAAGAAAGGGCCTGATTTGGCAAACTGTGCTCTAAATGACTGGATTATTTTTTTTTCCTCCTTTCATTTGAGCAGCTCTTGTAAGTGTGAATGAGGAGCTCTATGGCCTGCAGAACCCTGCCTGGAAGAGCTCATCAACAAATGGCAGAGAAGGGGAGGCATTAGGAATAAATTCTTGAAACAGTATAAGGGTTGGTTCCCTGATAACCACCAACGTTGAAACTCATTTTCACTGCCAGTGAGAATGGGGCTACCAACCTACCTGTGACAAGAAATCAGTTCATTCAGTGGAAATACAATCTATTTTAATAGCACCACCACAAATCTGTGCTGTGCCATCTGAGGCATTTGTCAGACGTGACAAGGCACTCTGCCTATTCTTGTCATGCAGCAAATCCTTTTTCCTGTTCTACTTGGGGCTATGTCCCATCCTTAGATATGAGCTCACTCCTCTCTTTCACTTACATGGAAATGTTGGGTGTATGACTGAAGGTAGAATTTGGCTGTGATCTGAATAGATTACATCTGTAATCTTCTTGCAGATAGGGGACCCAAAGGACACAAGCAGGTGCTGATAAAAATCTAGCCTGCATTTATAAATCCTACGTGGCACTTGTCTGCGTCTTCAAGTGCCTAAATACATTTGAAAAATCTGCCTTTGAGAGACTTGTATTTGTTCTTGCAGGAAGGCCATACAGAGGAGGGAATTGAGTCTATTTCTCTTGACTGCTCATATAGGACTTCTATCATCATAATCATTTGGCTCTTGCCAAAAAGCCCCATGGATAGTTTCTGTCTGCTCTGTGTTACAGCTGGATGCGCTTCTGCCAATGCGAAGTCCTCCATGTGAAAGCCCCTGTCTTTCTATATCCATAGAAGAACTAATTTCAGAGTTTACATTAACCTGAAATAATCAGTCCTGTCAGCAGCAGACTTCAAACATTCATATGAACCCCTTGCTTTATGGAAAGCTGTGGAAAAATATACATGCACCTCCATTGTGCTACAATTTCATTTTCAGTTTCTGGGCCTGTTCCTGGGATGCATAAGGCCTCTCCCCAGAGTAACTCAAGAAATACATCCAAAAGTACGACCATCACTAGTATTTACTGATTTAAAAACCAGACCTCTCATGTCTTTTCACTTATACTGACAGTTCTTTACGAAGCTATTTGCCTTTGTTTCCCTTCACTATTCTTTGCTGTATGAACCCCGAAAACTGTTTGAACAAAACTTTTCTTGCCTTCTCAGCAGGAATTTGCCTTCCTGATCTCCCTATCTTCAGATCAGCCATCAACAAAAATCCTCTTGGTTTTTTCCTTCTGTTGCAGACCTTCTGCCATTGCATCTTCATTGAGACAGGCTGTTATTGGTGTCAAAGCATGTAAGCTATGGTCAAATATTCACTGTTAAACCTTTTCCCTCACTTCTCTTGCTGAGACTGCCAATGTGTGGAGATTTTTTTCTGGAGGCCCAGGGTTGATTAGCAGCTGGCACAGCCTTACTATGCAGGTATAATGTCAAGATTTAGTTGCTTTTGCACTAAGCTGAGGAACATCAATGCTGGTGTGTGAAACACAACCTTGTACAGAGAAGGAATCAATCTATCTATCTCAGTCAGGATGCAGTGTGGCTCGGACAAGCTATCGCTGTGCAGAGGCTCTTTTGCTTTCTGGGATGTGTAAATATCTTTCCTACTCTTCACATAAGGCTTTAGGGATCTTCTATTGGGCAATAAGTTTAAAAACTCCAAATAATGAACAGTTTTGGGTGATTGATGGGGATTGTTGTGCACACACCCAGAATGTCATTTCCAATCAAAAGGAAAGCAATTGTTTCCATATGTTGGCACATTTGTGATCTTGGTGTTGAGCCAGTTGTCTGGCTGCGATCAGGCAGCAGCATCTAACAGTGATGGAAGATTATACCTTGGAAGTGGGGTGCTAACTTTAGGCTGTATTCCTTAAAAGGATATAAACTCTGAACACTTATCCAGGATGTAATTTATGGTTCCAGTATGTTTTGACTTTACATAGATGAAAAAATAGTCCTTTTGTGTATGAATATATGCATAAAAATTCCTTCCTGCTCAGCACCCCCCTTCCCAAAAAGGAATCCAATAAAACAATAGCTGGTGCTAACTTAGCTGCATGGGCTATTGCCTGCTGAGGCTTATAAGGATTCCCTCTCTTTTTAACCCAACTCCGTAGAGGTATTTTAACAGCTAGATCTAGTTTTGTTAACTTGCTTAGCTGGAATGCAGACTCTGAACAGATTTTTAGAGATGCCCTGTACCTACCAAACACATCTGGTTTTGGTTTGGGTTTTGGGGTTTTTTTTAGTGGTTGGGGGTTTTTGGCTGGGCTTTTTTTTTGTTTGTTTTGTTGTTTGTTTTTTTTTTTTTTTTGTAAAGCTCAAACTAGTTGCATATTGCTGCACAAATAGATTAATATAATTTTGAAACTTCAGTGATGAGATTCCTCCATGCCAAGGCTCTACTGAGTTCTGCATCAAGCACAGATATATACCCCAGGGAGGTGAAGGCTACTGGAAGAGGTTATTTTTAACATATCAAAAAGCCACCACTTCAAAATAGTCTGCAAGTTCCCTATCTATATACAGTTCCCTGAACCATCAGCAGTGGAGCAAAGCTGCCTGATTATGATCCATCCAATGAAGGATCACTGTATCCCTCCTGAAATGTCCGCACCAGCGATACAAAACCTGCAGTGGATGTTACACATGTATTGTGTGATCCCATTTGAAAAACACACAGGCAGGTTGTTAGAGGGACACAGACTTCTTTCTGTGCAGCAAAAGCAGAGTCTAATAGCAGTGTTGTGCCTACAGCTACTACCATGGTTGATATGACTGTACTTCCTACCTCTGTATCTCAATATGAAAATTGGGATCTGGAATTTCCATCTAATTTTATTTTTCACTTATAAGGTCTTCCTCAATTGCATATCTAGAATCAGTTATTAAATGATGTCATCAGGAATCACATAGGCAATTTATAGTTCTACCAAAATAAACACTTCCTTCTCTATACAAATAAATGTCTGCTAATTCTAAATGTGTATTGCTTCTGTACAGGAAGTTGTAGCTAGCTCTAGGCATGTTTCAAGCTTGTAGGGCTCCAGAAACAGCTACAAATCAAGATGTGTGTCACTTTAGTAGGAAAATTAAGAGTTGTTTGCACTTTCAAACTGTAAGTATTACTATTCCCCATCTGTAGGTAGTGAAACCAAGGTGTTATCTTTTACATACAGGGTTGCTCTAGAAGTGCTGAACAGAAGATGACTGGCCCAAAACTGCTAGTGCTAGACTTGAATGTAGATATGCTCTGCTATTACTCTAACAAAGGACTTTAGGTTATCAGACTTAAAGACTTATGCACCTGATCAGGCCTTTGCTGCTAGGTGAGTCCCATGGACCACTACTTCTGTATGATGGTGCCTGTTGCCAAAATATATGTCCTTAAATTAGAGGTTACTAGGAGCAGTCTGGCAGTAGCAGCAGAAAGTTTGATGTAGAACAATCATGATCCTTTTAAGTGTTTTTTGAGAAAATGTGCTGTTTTGAAGTTGATAATTATCCAGTTACCTAGTAAATAGGTACTTCTCAACACATTAATGGAATATCATTATTGTCATATGTATTTTTCAACAAGAATGGGGTCTTTGGCAGATTCAGGGCTCGGTCCAGCAACGGGATAGCAATAAGTCAGCATCTGTTCATGTGCTGTTAGTTGTATCATAGGGATGCCAGCTGTAAATTTGCTCTATTCCAGCTCTGCTGCTGTATTCAGGGTTTATTTGCAGGTTTTGTATCCAGTGACTCTAGCAACTTAGCTGTGCTACCGCTGTGCAAATGGAGGTGCAGTGGCCTACATTTCAACTGTGGTTAGTGAGACAGCCTGACACATTTGAAACGCTTTAAGCAACCCAGGTTTCCAGAAAGCTTTGAGAGCTTGTCCACCAGTGGATCTGGCCCTATGCCATGTCTCAAGCTGAAAATTCAAAATTGCTGCTCATTTTGGAGAATTTGATACTGAGTATTTAAATTGCGTTCAACATTTTTCTTCCTCTTGTGCCTGAATGTGTCATGGTTCAGTGTACTGGGTTAGTCTGTGTTTCATTAAATATTAACAGTGAAAATTATTCAGTTATTTAGAGGGCAATACTGTTGTGTTAATGGACAGAAAATTGCCTGGAAGACTGCTGATATAAAGGTGTAGTGGCAACTGGTACTGAATTATTGACGGTGCAGTTTCTAAACTGTACCACAGAGGGGGCAGGTAATGTGAAGAGGTAAAATGTCCATGGCAAAACAAGAAGATACCGTAAGAAATATTCATGCACCTGCCAAGTGATCTGGCAGGCCTTTTCTCTCCTACACATTAAAAGTGATCACACTGAAATGGTTTCCCAAAAATCTGCCAATCTGGCCTTCACCCTGACCCCAGAAAAACCACTGCTCAGCAATGCTGTCCCTCAGCAAAACCTCACATTACTGTGACACGTGCAAGTACAGCCGAGTATCCGACCCGCTGTGCCTGCTTCCCCTTGTGGGAAACATCGTGGTTTCACTTGTCTGGCAAGGTAACTTCAGCACTTCAAGAAAAGCAGCTATCACTCATCCTCAGTGCAGCATGCAGCGTCTTTGTGTGGGCTACCTTGGATCATGTAGTACAAATGGTCCCTAACAATATTATATTTTTCAGTTCCACTTGCAGCTCCTAGAGCATCCAAAGGTCTTCCAGAGGTTTTGCAGGAACAGACCTCCTATAGCCATCAGTACGATGCCAGAGACTCTGCTAATGAACCCATCCAGGGAAAGGTAAGAAAATGTGCATCCTGTATGAGTAATAGCATCCAGGAAGGTGGAAGAGTATGTTTATCCCAGAACTTCCGACTGTCTGTTTAATATGAAAATTAATTGTCAGATGCTTTAGAATTGCTAGCAGTTAATATTAATTACATGCTCTTTTGTATTACTTGTACTTGCTCCATTTTGTGTGTATTGTAGCACCCGGGCTTCCTGTAGTTTTGATAAACAATAACTTAATCATAAATCACATGATTTGGATTTCTAGAGTCTGTTTATGCTGTGACTTCAGTGAACCCGACTGGTTTTGCATATGAAAAAGCTGGAATGAGTAAAATTAGAACAAGGGCTAGTCCATAAGGGTCTGTTTTGATACAGACCCTTAACTTCTGCCAGAGCTTGGCTATTAAGAATGTCTATGTATGGTTATGGATTTCTTATAAGACAATTACTTGTTATAAATAGGGGACTGATCCACAGACTCTGATAGACTTCAAGAAGATCCAAAATGCAGGGTTCGATTGTGAAAAATATTTTGAGAAACACAGGCTATGTATGTTTCCACTTTTGTTTTTTTAACGAAAAAAATTCTTATGTGACTCTGATGAGCAAAATCATTCAGGATGCAGTCATAAATCTCCTGGCCTACAGAAGCAGTGGTTGAGAATTGTATCCATAGCAACCCATCTAGCAAGAAATGAAATCTGATATGAATAGTCTCATAGAGAAGAGCCGCATGCAAGTCACACACTCTTTGAGGCAGAGTGGTTGTGAACCAGAGCAAATAAACTGCATTTTCTTTTATTGTTGCTTCTTTCCAAGTATTCCTGCTGTGCCCCATTTAATGAATCAAATGGGCTGACAAATCAGCTATTATTCCATTGCCTTCAGCTATTCAGACCTAGGCCAATGGCCAGTAGAGAGGCTGAGAAACAAGCGTGAGCTTTGCCAGCACTTGAGCTAATAAATGAACTCAGCTCACAGCTGCATCTACAAGCTGCTTATGTTCCCCTGGTTAATGTCAACCTTGTTTCCCTTTCCAGCGACATGGAGCTTTTGTGTGTGCAGAGATAAAACCAGCAAGTGGTTGATAGTTCCTAAGGGAACAGAAATATTCCTGAGTGCTAGAGGGTCATGTTCACTAGAACAGCCAAAAACAGAGAAAGGAAACTCAGTGAAAAGCCGAATGACCTCACCGAGTCTCTTCCTGCAGAATTCCTAGGAGACAGTAGGCTCTGAAAATCATTTATCAAAACCAGACGTTGGAGAAATAGCCAAGGCATACCCCAGAATTCTTGTGAGAGGACGCAAAAGTTCAGGCATTTCTCAGACAACTGAAGTGGATATTGGCTGCCCTGCTGGGAGGAGCCCTTTACATCCTACAATGAAATGACCTTCAATAGATCAGTGAGGAGGTTACCTACTATACATAAAAACATGCAGACACTGCTACCACCATCAGCAACTGAAAAAGAGCCTAGAGTCACTGTTAGGCTGGTGCATTTGCTTATTCTAATATCAATAACGCCAAACACAAGCTGACACCACTGAATTGTTGAAGGGAACACAATACTTCTTTGACATACCAACAGCTGCACCATGCTTTGATGTCTCTAGAAAACTACATGCTTATCAGAATTTTTTTTTTTTTTAATGGTGCAATTTCACTGCCTTCTCTGGAAGGCAGAGATTCTTTCTATACATTCTGTAAGGTGATTTTTAAGTTAGTTAACACTTTCAGAGCTGCTGGTTAGAAGCAGAAGTCATTGTGATTCATTAAAAGGTTCTTCATTTTTTAAACCAGTTATACTTTTCCTTTTATTTTTTGCTGTTTGCTAGGTGTTTTACATAAGTGGTTTTCATTTACACCATCTCTTTGGATGCTGCAGTGTGAAATGTAATTTTGCATGCCATGTGGTGTCAGCTCGTGATAAATGTTGCAACCATTGTTGCTTCTGTAGGAAATGTCAGCCAAGAGGGACAATTTGCTGCAGTCCAGAGGAATGCAAAAATATGTCACTGTTCTCTACAGCTAATGAAGACCTGTGGAGCAAGCCCTTTTGAGGGAGAAGAGAATGCTTTTGCATAAGATTTAAGTCCATACATTTTTTTTTCATATTAGAGCAGCTAATTTAGTCTAGATTTTCCCTCCATACTAGGAGGAAACAAATCCACAGGAAACCGAAGGACAAGTTTTCACTGATATTCCCAACAGATTTTCCCCTGTGTTCTTGTGTCAGAGAAACTCAACATTTTAACTCAAAAATTTAACCTGCAGCCTTTCGTAAAACAGACAAGAGCAAGTTTTCACCTGTGATACTGAGACTGGCACCTCTTACATGCTGGAGGAGTTCATGTATGCACTTCACTGCAGTGAGAGAATGAAAAACCAATGGTCAACTTCCTACTTCAAGAAACTCATAATTGTTGTAACTATATATAATCCTACTAGACTTACATGTTTTATAGGTTTTTCCTCTCAAAGACTGGTAGCAAAATGGGAAAATATTCCTTGAACATTTTGGGGAAAATTATTTGAGATAGTGTTTACTTAGTGCTTTAGAACCTGTGTTATAACTAAAATGAAAGCACACCCCTATACAACATGCTGTGATAATTCTTCATTTTTCTTTAGCTAATAAAAGAATGTATGAAACTGCTGTAATTTAGCCTTCTGTTGTATGAACTCGGTTTCCATTGGCTTTCCACAATGAAAACTGCACTAGTTTACTAGCTGCACCTCTTCAGTTTCTACCATTGTTGCCATATTAATAATAAATTGGCACTTGTAGATATAGGTCTTAACAAAATGGCCAGATCTGTATATATTGTAATGTAGTGAGGGTTTTCCTGATTCTGTGCCTTACAGCTTTTCATTTCTCATAATGAGTTGTAAGTTTTTAAAGTAACTTGACAATGCGTGGGGAGTGGGAATAGAAGAGAGGGTAAAATCAGTAAGAACTGAAGCACTTTGTGCAAACAACAGATATTAGGCATAAGGAGCCAATCCTGGCATGAGTTAGAGCCTTTTGGGATATCTAGTACATTCTAAATAAACCTACAATGTCAGACCTCAGAGGTCAGCACAGTAAAATATTAATACCTCAGTAAAGCTATTGGATAATCTCTATAAATTCAGTTCTTCCTGCAGTTATAGAGAACGCAGCTAGGATATTCCAACCACTTAGTTAAACAACTTAATAGCTAAATAAGGGGAAAACAGCTCTGCATTCCTGGAACTTTCTCTGGATGGATTTTTTCACATGAAGTAGCAGAAGTCCAGCATTATATTTAATTGGATATATATATAACATGCACATAGATCCAAAAACTGCATTAATTCACTGTTAAGTTTTACAAAGTACAATTTTAGACAAGATGCATTAAAAGAACAAAATGCCAAAATTAAACTAAATGGAAGAACAAGTTAACATGATAAAGAGAATATTGCCATTGCATCTAAAGCCTTTTCAGTCTCATGAATGCCCAAAGCATCTTCGCTAACCAGCTTTGATTTTATTACTTCAGATGCACCTGAACCTTGATCCTAGACTGTCTTAATTGTAGTCCTGTGCAAATAGCATGTAGTACACATCAACTGTGTTTTCCAAAATGATACTATATGAATATTTTTCTCTCCCATCCGGAGTTTCTTGGAGCCTCTGTCCATGCCAGATCACCGTCCTGTATAAGTTAATTCTGTATTCTTGAAGTAGAGCAAATAGCATCAGAAGCATAGGTATTATTATTTTAGATAATGAAGGAACATCTATTAAAGGATAAGAGAACATGTACATGACAAATTAAATCAGAAAATTTATTGCCACAGGGCAACCATTATGCATGTATATTATTCACTTGTACTAAGGCAGTATAATGACTCTCATTAAAGTGAAAGGAAAGTCGGTGTCACTTGAAAAAGAAGTTTGTCTATTAACCCATGTCATCAAAAAGAGGAGTCTGAGGCAACTTGTGTTCTTGAATTTAAAAATGGTCTAAAGACTAAGTAGGTGCCAAGGACAAGCTCAGAGTTAAGCTTCTTTCAATACGATGAGAATAATTTTTAAATGGATGATCGCTGTTATTACTGCCTATATTCTAATGGAAATGGTCAGACTGCCTAAAACTGCCTTACTAGTGTGACTGGCTCCTACTCATGGCTTATATGAGTTAGATGTTTCCAGGCTCTGGTACCTATTCCCTAATAGCATTACACGTTGTGTAGTTTATTTCATATACAATAATTTAATTGTATAAATTAAAGACTTGTATAAATGTAAGACTATAAATACACAGTCCAATGCTTATGCTGCCCTGTACCAACCCAGTATACCTGTACTTTAATCTTTTTGATGACTTCCCTATATCAGATCCGCTTTTTGAAGATACTTCATTTGTTCTGAGGTTCTGTGGTGAATTCATGGTAACTGTACTGTCTGCTTGATTGTGTCCCTCTGCTGTGCACTCTGGAAGATCTGTGAGCTATTATTAGGAAATAAATGCAATGTGGAAGAGATGGGTCTTATTTTATCTCTCTCTCTCTTTTTTTTTTTTTTAAATCAGATTTTTGAGAGCCAGAGACTAAAAAAATATGGTAACATCTTTGAAATGTGCTGATATTTTAGGACTTTTTGCAGTGGATACTTAAACCAAAAGTTGCCAGTGTTGCTGTCCAGAATGTGCACTTGAGTCTTCAGAGTGTTTACTGACTTTTTGTGACATCTGGGTGTATTGTTAAGAGCTCGGTCATGAGGAATGTCTTTAGCAACTCTGCTGCCCAATGTGCCCGGGTCATTGATCTGTGAGCTAAAAAATCCTTCAAGGCAACAATGAGAGGATAAAAGCAGTTATGTCCTCACAAGTCACCAACCGAACCTACAGTCACCCATGCTAGCATGATGAGGAGATGCAGATTATCCCCCTGCACCAAAAAGGCGGCTTTGACCATGAGGTAAGAGAATTCCTTCATGGAAGAGGTTAGACAGTGTCCCTACTACTGTTCTCCCTGGGGTGGTAGTGGAGTCTGGGCTTGTCTTGTGCTGCTTTCATGAGACAAAACAAAGGAAGAAGTGAGCAAGTGTTGGCCTGGCATTCAGGTTTTACTCTGCTGCACTGTCTAGTCTTTCATTTGCCAGGTCTTTCATGTTACCTCTGCGTCTGAATGTTTGTGTGTCTGCTTAGTTCTGGAGAACTGTAGTTCTCTAAATCAGGCGTTAAGTGTCGAGCAATGTTAAAAAATGATGGGATAAAGGAGAATTGGTGGCTGCACTTGATGCTCCCACGCTCCTCTCTTTCTGACCATCTTCTGCAGTGAAAATTAGTGTGGAGAGAAGCCTAAAATCCATTTGGTCTAGCTATGATCTGAACTGCTCAACCTTTACAAACTAGACAGACTGTGCTGCCTTTTGCTGGTGACGTGAATCCTATTAGCAAAATAACTGTACAGAATGTGTAGCGCCTCATCTTTCAGTCCCTGAGAGAATTTTTCATTGTAAGGTATACACTAGCAGCCTCCGTAATCCTGCTACAGAAGTGTTCTTGAACTAGACTACCAGCACTAGGAAGCTCCCTGTCCTAGTTTAGGTAATGAAAAGCAGCAGAATGTTGTGGTGAACTCAGCCTATGATTGGTACAGTCCAGCATAAAATGGCAAAGGTTATGGCTGAGGCTTCTTGCAGTTCCTGGCTGTGTTGGTTGCTCCTAACACACGATTCTCAGGTAGTGAGAAATTCTTGTCCATAAGGTGACAATGTTTTTCTTCACGGTACTTTTGAATATATAAATATTAGAGGAGCTCGGGAAGATGGATTTTTTTTTATCCCTAGAGATATTGTTCAGGGTGGTGGGCAGGAATTAGGTAATTAGATATGCGTGCATGTTGTTGGGAGCTCAGTCACAAGGAATTCCTTTAGAAACCATGCTACTCAGTGTGTTTGGGTCATTGATCTGTCACTTTGTGATGTGAGCTGCCAATCTGTTTGTACACCTGGATGGACAGAGTTCTGTTAAATCGGACAATCTTGAAACAAAACATGGGAGAAGATTGTGCAGGAAACACCATTCTAGATAAGTTGAAGGCAAGACTTTTGCATTTGCATTGTGGAATGAAGACGGTGACTGATATTACTGTCTCTGTAGCACTGATTTAACAGAAATTGTGAGATTTAAGCTATATGGTTGGGCTAGTGAATTTCTGAAACCTCTTACAATTAATCAACAGTTGTAATTGCAATAGATTAGTCTGTCACTGATCAGCCTAAAATGCTGTGTTGCACTCGACTGACTGGTGCTTCATGGGGATGTATCTGCTTCTAGTCCAGTGGCAAGTTCATCAGTTCTATCCTTCTGTAATACAAATGCCAAAATCGCTGAAATACATGACATTATGGCTTATTACCAGATTCTGTGGCCAGTCATATGTTAGGAATGGTATCCTGCCTTAGGCTTTGATTCACAGAACTGCGGCACTGAAGCTGTGTTTGGAAGGCAGGCTGGCTACTTCTGAAGAGCAGTGAAGCAGCCTGAGAAGTCAGTGTTCAAACATTATGTCATTCTGTCATTTTACATGCCAACTTAAGCAGTAGTACCCTCATATTTCTGTGACGTGTGGCATTATCTCTGTGCATTGTGACAGTGGATGGTCAGAGTGTTTAATAAAGCAGCAGCTAGTAGGAACTATACTATAATTCTCATAGGAACAGAATACCCTTTGGAGACAAAATAACTTGTAAGATACTATTAAGTCAATCTTTAGTTATAGGGTGCGATTGAACTCAATGGAAATGCTGCCATAGGCTTAAACAGTAGTTGGATCCAGTCCTGTAATGGCACTTTATGTTCTAATTGTCTCAGAGGACTGTGGCTTTCATCTAGTCGTGAATTAATGAAATTGCAAAGTCAGTGGTTCCAGCCTAACAAAAGGAATGAAGCCTCAATTTAATATGCATTTCCCATTTGTAGTACGTAATGGGAGTAGGACAAAATTGCAATCTTTGAAAAAGGACGCAGCCCTGTCATTGCATTTCTTTGGCCCAAATCAATGGGGATTAAGCTGTGACGCATGGAAGTTCCTACTAGAACTCTTCTATGAATACAACTGCTGTCACTGCACATGGGAGGAAAAGTGGTTTGTGCAACCACAGAGTGTCTGTGAAACACTTGTTCTAGCCAGGGGTGAAAGTGGGGAATATCTGATATGAAGTGAGTAAACACCAAACGTAACGGCTAATGAATGTAATAGGGCCAAAATGTGTCAAGTTTACTCTGGGAAATCATCCTGTTGAGCAAGTGCCGGTGTCCTGATTTTATTTAAATACAACAGTACGTAAAGAGAGAGATTTACTGGGATCTCTACAGGTAGTCTAGAACCCCTTCCTAGCCCAGCTCAGTGCGATTGTGCCTGTCTTCCATCTGCCTCCAATCCCCCTCCACCTGTCCTGCAAGAAGGACGTTTTTCATTGTGAAATCTATTTGTCAGTACTTGAGAGATGTGAGAGCAATGGGATCATTAGAAATACTAGTCTTTATTTGTTTAATTTTTAATGACTCAGAAGAACATGCAGTTTACAGACGCCAAGAAGCAGTTAAGAAGTTGCCTGGTGCTCAGGGAAGATAAGTATTGCACGCAGTCTCGGCATTGATCTTCTCATTCATGTTCTCTTTAATCTTCTGCTGTTCCTTCTTCCCTTGATTAGACTGCCTGGAAACCACTCTAGACAGCGGAATGCCTCTGAAGGCAGTGTGTGTAACATAGACACTGGTGCTCTGTACTTATTCTTGGGCAGAGAATAATACAGAGAAAATGGTAAAATATTTATTCAGTGTAAATGTCAATTAAAACATTAATAAAACAACAAGGCAGAATGTAGGCAGTTCAAGCAGCGTTCACCCCACTGCTGAGTATCTGAATAGCTGCTTGATAAGAAAAATTTCTTATTACCTTCCTTTCATTTTTGAATCTGCCAAAACTCCAGCAAGCTCCCTTCAGCCCTCTGCAAAGTGATCATAATGCACACAAATGCCCAGAAAATGTCTTTCAGAATCAAAGCTGCTCTCCATGATAAACAATTAATATTGATTTGAACTAAAGACATTTAGCTCAAGAGGTATGGCTTAGCCCAGTCTAAGCATTTGGCTGATGTAACAGAACTGCTGCTGGTGGAGTGGCTTTGCTTGACATTGTTTTGCATCATGTTCAAGAGTCTTAGCACATAGATGGCCTAATTAGCTTCACATGTTCATTTGTTCATTGTCCAGATTTCTTGCATTACTGCGAAGATTTCGTTCCCTGTGGTAGAAATCAAATCAACAAAAATTAAGGCCCCCTTCCTGTGACATTGCTACATGTTGGTACAGTGCATGCTGACAAGGGTGGTTTACAGTAATGCAGTATGGGGGTATAAGATTTGTTCAATTAAAACAAAAAACCCAACCCAACACACTTCTGGACTATTTTATTCTGAACGTACAAACATTCTTTTTTTTATCCTACACATCAACATAGTTCCAGCCATACAAATTTACAGAAAAAGAGTTTTGTTTAAATAATTAATAGTGAATGATTTCACAATACTTCTTGAATATTTGGGATGCTTTACAGAGCTATAAACCATTTTCATCTAGCAATTGCTATTCTTGTCATCACTGAAATGGGTCAATACACCGTGTCTTTACGTGATTTATATTAACCTTACGTATTAACATTGCAAAGGCAAGATACCCTGACAATATCATCATGATCTGTATGTCTAGGCTGAGTGATTTGGAAACAAATGGGTATGGAAGCTTTGGTTCTCCCTAGCAGACATAGTAGAAGGAATTTGCTAGAATGGAATGATGGGCAATTGGCTTTACACATTCAGCTAGGACTCAGAAGTTCTGTGTTTGATTCCTGGCTCTGAGCTCCTTCATCCACATAGTGACTATGAGCCACTCAATTTTTATGAGCATCAGCACTTACTCTAGAAGGATGATGCTTACCTGCTTTGCAGGAATCTTGAAAGCTTATCATGAATTTAAGGTACCAAGGCACTATGATATGGCAGCAATATTACTAGATCAACTGTACCAGCCATGCCTAGCTTTAATTAGCCATACTGTGAGTCTGCTGATGCGGTAAAATGTTAAGCAAAGCCAAAATCCAAATCTCAGGAAATGTCTCTGAATATTCTAACACTCCTCTAAAATACTGCCTCCTGATCTCCTAGGTTACAGGAGCTTATGTCACTCATTGGTCAATGAATCTGCAGCACCCAGGATGACATGGATGCGTCTAGAGTACAGCAATTACAGTTTAAGAGATTTTTGTAAAGAATCCAGTGAGATTGGACAGTTGGGCATCTTTACAGACAATCCAATAAAGGTCTAATAATGATTCCTATGTTTGTTCACGTAGATCTATTGCCTAGCGAGTTAACTCTGAAGAGGAAACTCAGACTACAGGATTACCCTAAGAACCATATTTGGTAAATCATGTCTTTTCTGTGACCAAATCATTGGTACAAAACAAATCTTTTGGAGAAGGAATTTGCTTGTTTTGTGAACACCTCAAGCGCGCATGCCTGCACCTTTGCATGCTGCAGAATTCATCCTTTGAGTAGAGCAGGTATTTGTCATGTATCCCATGAATTGCTTTGATGCTTTCTTGGTAGCAAGTTAAAATAGTGAGTCAGCTAATTGAGCTTGAAAAACAGTTTAATCCTATTACAGCATATAAGGCATCATCTTCTTTGTTTTACTTTCAGTAATGCTGGTTCGTGCACTATTCACAGATGTTAAGAAACACATTTGTAAGCAATCTAAACTAAAAAAAGTGCGGATCCACAACAGATAAATGAGTATTATGTTTTGCAGTCTCTGTCATTGGAACTTGCAACTCACTTTGTCTGTGCCTTGTTTTATTACCATTTTTACAAACCTTCACACAGATGGGGATAGTTTGCTGAAATGTTTGGGTATGATTTTTCCTCATACACGTAACCTCTAGCAAAGGTCAGGACTAGAATCATAGAATCATTCAGGTTGGAAGAGACCCTTGGGATCATCGAGTCCAACCATCAAACCCACTCTACAAAGTTCTCCCCTACACCATATCCCCCAACACCACATCTAAATGGCTCTTAAACACATTCAGGGATGGTGACTCAACCCCCTCCCTGGGCAGCCTGTTCCAGTGTCTGACCACTCTTTCTGTGAAGAATTTTTTCCTAATGTCCAGTCTAAACCTACCCTGTTGCAGCTTGAAGCCATTCCCTCTTGTTCTATTGCTAATTACCTGTGAGAAGAGACCAGCACCAACCTCTCTACAACGTCCTTTCAAGTAGTTGTAGAGAGTGATGAGGTCTCCCCTCAGCCTCCTCTTCCTCAAACTAAACAGTCCCAGCTCCTTCAATCGCTCTTCATAAGATTTATTCTCCAGGCCCTTCCCCAGCTTTGTTGCCCTCCTCTGCACTTGCTCCAGCACCTCGATATCTCTCTTGGATTGAGGTGCCCAAAACTGGACACGATACTCAAGGTGTGGCCTCACCAGTGCTGAGTACAGGGGCACAATCACCTCCCTGCTTCTGCTGGTCACACTGGAAGAAGCATGTACCAACAAAACAACACATTGTTTTCTCTGTATGAGACAATGCATTGAGAAAGATAACAGCAGCCCCCTTGCTCCATCAAAAAGGAAATGTGTAATGATCAGATTTGGCTAGTGGGACCTCATTAATAAAGCTGACCTTTCAAGAAATATTTGGGTACAGGGAGAATTCTTGGTGTGAGAAGCCCTCTGCCTTTAGGGTTGTGTCCTTGCAGTACTGCTTGTTGCCTGTGGAGAAACAAGTTTGTGAGTTCATTATTCCAGGGAATCTACAGTAAAACGCTCTTTAGTACCTATGACTGTTTCATGCTTGCTGTGGGAACTCTGGAGTTGGCTGCTTTCCAGTACTCTTGCACTTGTGTTCAGTATGACCTTCAAAGGAGAAACAAAGTGAGATTGTTCCATTGTACAAAGCCCATGGCGTGAGAGCCTGTGTGCCACAGGATGGTCAGCCACTTCACTGACCTCACTTCCTCTACCTTCCTAACAGCTTTATAAGCATGACCCAACAACAGGATAGTCTGTGACAGGACAGTGAAATCTTGCTTTTTTAATCACCACCACGTTCCATAGTACTCTGCTGAAACAGGGGCATGCAGATAATGGGTATTTCTTTTCAGTACTTTATGCATATTGAGCAATATATTTCCCTACTTATGTGTCAGAGCTTGAAAGGACTATCCATTTTTAATGAGCTATACCATGCATAGCTAACGTAGAAACTTAATTTTAGATACAGATTTTGGTTTTATGCATTAGGGAACCATGTAAATCAATGCTGTGAGTTAGGATGACACAAGAAGTGTGTTGTTCAGTGGTGGCTCGAAGACTCAGGTGCAGGTAAAGATCGTCTTCCTGATGCCTGATTGCCAGACAACAGATATCATCAAATATGAGCCGCTACATACATCATGTAACAGTCTGTTCCAGTTGGCCCATGCCAGAGCCTCTTAAAGGCTGAGTTCCCTGCAGGCAGGGATTAAAAATAAATAATCTGAAAGTGGTACTAGCTCAGCTAATAAGCAAAAGAGCGGGGTACTTCAGTTGAGCGGGAGAGCTGTACCGTTGCATTCATAACATTCTCCAGTATCTAGATAGCTTGTTCTAGCCTGGCTGTGCATGCCTGGCACTACCTACTGAGGATTGGGTTCTAAAGATCCTACCCAAAGGCGAACTCCACAGTACAGCTGCTGTATTGAAATGAGGTGCTTCTATAGCTAGGAATCTAACCTATTTGGCGAAGTCTTCAAATCAGCTGATCTTAATGTTCTGGTTGTACAAAGCTTGCATAAATCTGACCTAGGGGTCCCAAGGAGTAGTTCCATTTCACTTAAGACCAGAGATCCAAGTACTTAGCAGCCTGCATGATAATTTAAGTCTGCCATGATCACATTACTGTCAGCGCATCCCAGAATGTTCTAGGGTACAAATATAAGAGGTCAAACTCTCAGTCAAGTCAGCCAGACAGAAATGCAATAAGAGGATTTTTTCCCAGCTTCGTTTTCTGTCGTTTCATACTTCTTTACTTGTTTTGCTCACTGCAAAACTACAATTCTCCTTTCATGCTCTGAACTGCTAGTTTGGAGTGCAGTGTAGACTTTCCTTTTTTTCTCATAATCCTGTCTTGTTTTTATTTTTTGTATTATTTTTCAGCAGTCAAGGAGAATTGTAAAGTACTACATCTATGTTGATTACAAGTAGCAGAGCAATACCACCAAGGCTTCTGTGCCCCAGGAAATCACTGGGGCCCTTTATTGCTGCCAAATCTCTTCATCTAGAAGCACCTGTTTGTGGTGTTCTCCTTTCCCTGCCTGTTGTTTATTCATGCATCAACAATTAAGTGCAATTGAAGGTGAGCTTAGTCTTGCACTTATAGCATATTAAAATTAAAGAGCTGTGATTCCAAGAATTTCCCTCTCCTTTCTCAAACCAAAAAGAAAAGAAAAACCTGAGCAGGAGTGCAGCAGGAGATATGATAGCTTATTCAACTTTGATTCTATATAATCAAATATAGAGATTCACAAGAACAAAGGGCACCTGGGTAAATTAAAAGAAAAGCCTACGTGGAATAGATCCATCTCTTGAGCTGCTTCATATGGATTAGAATGGTGTGAAGGCTTATCAATCAAAGCAAAGATTAATTATGTGAATGAACCATTGGCCAGAGTGCACTTCTGGTTTGAATTCAACAAAGAGTAAAAACTGTGATAGATAGAGACTTTACATCAGTGAAATGGGGTGGTAGCTTTCTTAGACCTTAAAGAAAATGACTGTCAAAGTCATTGAGAGTCTTTCCATTAGCATTAAGGGATGATAAATTGGAGTGAGGTTGTGTCCACAAGATGTATGTCACCATCTTAGCCAGACAGGAGGACCACAAAATGTCTGTGGTACAGTGCAGCAGGGAGGCAGGACAGGGAAGTGAACATTGTGGGAACATGAGCGACTACAGGCAGTGGTGAATCAGAAACTTTCAGCAGAATTGAAACTAATCAAGGCAAGCAGAGAGAGTGAAACATGCAGAAAAGGACAGTGCATCCCTGGTAGTGTTACAGCAAAGACACTGAGACGAACTCAAACCTGAAATAAGTGGGAGTGACTCACGTGTATTTCAGTGGGAGCTGAACCTGTTCAGACTTGTGCAGAGGTTGGTCCAGTTAAACATGAATTGTTTCCCAGGGCACAGGTGAGAGCATCTCTACTTGTCCAAGGAGTGTTTTTCATTGCAAGAAGCCTCTTGTTCCAATGCTTGAGATTTCCCACAAATGCCAGCTGAGTTCAAGGCAATTCAGCATCTGTAAGGCACTGGTTGTGAGTGTCAAGGAGATAAGGTTCTGAGGCCAATAAGCAGAGTTTAGAGGAACAACACATTCTTGACTTTGTTATCATAAATTATCCCATATTCTTCCTACAACATAAGTTGCCAGGCCATCCAGATACATCTGCAGGGTAAACACATGTCCATAATAATTGAGTGCTTATGCCCTGCTTTTTTAAGCCCTCTACTAGTTCAGAAGTCAGTAGGGGTAAGTAATAGATCCTGGAGCCAAGTGAGATGATTGTATACTCATTTACATGTCAATGTCCACATTGCTCTTCCAGTTCACAGCTCTTTTATGGCAGCATTGGTGATATATGGGCACTAGGAACAAAGTGACAGATCTAAAGGCATATGACTGTGTGCTAAGCTGTCTCTGCAGCAATTAAAAAGCACTGAATTACGTGGGACCCTTGAAAAACATCTTCAGAACCGTGAAGCTTCAGAGGTTCTAAGCACTAGCAACCTTGCTGCTTTGCCCTGTTCTCCAATCTCCACATACTTTATCCCTTCTGCCTTCTTAAAGCAAGGATAGTAAAATGTGTGTGTGCAGTGGTGCCAGTGGTACAGCTGCTGGTGCCACACAAAAGGAACATGTCTTGATTATAGTATGAGTAGTCTGAGTGCTTAAATGACAGGTCTGTGCTGAATATCAGTCTTAGTAGCAATGACCAGAGATTCCCATGCAAGGAGTGGGAGTGTTAAGATTGGAAAAACTTTATGAACTTGAGATGGTAGGTTGCCTGCCCTCCCAGAAAAATAGTGGGACGATTAGCCCAGCTGAAGTGCATCTACATGAATGCATGCAGCATGGGCAACAAACAGGAGGAGCTGGAGGCCATCGTACAGCAAGAAAACTATGATCTAGTTGCCGTCACAGAAATGTGGTGGGAGGACTCGCATAACTGGAATGCTGTGATTGACGGCTATCAACTCTTCAGAAGGGACAGGAAAGGAAAGAGAGGTGGTGGAGTGGCCCTTTATGTTAAGAATAGTATTGTATGCCTAGAACTTGGCAATACACATGAAGACAGTGTTGAGTGCCTATGGATAAGAATCAAGGGGAAGACCAATAAGGCAGACCTTGTGGTGGGAGTTTGTTATAGACCCCCAAACCAGGATATAAAGACTGATGAAATATTCTATAAGCAGCTGGCAGAGACCTCACGATCACTCTCCCTTGTACTCATGGGGGACTTCAACTTCCCAGATATCTGCTGGAAATACAACACAGCAGAGAGGCAACAGTCCTGGAGATTCTTGGAGTGCATGGAAGACAACTTCCTAACACAGCTGGTGAGGGAACCGACTAGGGAAAGTGCCATACTGGACCTGCTGATAGTTAATTCAGAAGGTCTTGTGGGGGATGTAAACGTTGGAGGTCGTCTTGGACAGAGTGATCATGAAATGGTAAAATTTTCAATTCTTGCTGAAGCAAGGAGGGGGGCCAGCAAAACTGCCACGTTGGACTTCCGAAGGGGGCAGACTTTGGCCTCTTCAGGAGCATGGTTGAAAGTGTCCCTTGGGAGACAATCCTGAAGGGCAAAGGTGCCCAGGAAGGCTGGTCGCACTTCAAGGAGGCACTCTTAAAAGCGCAGGAAAGAGCCATACCCAAGTCCCAAAAATCAAGCAGGAAGGGAAGAAGACCAGCCTGGCTAAATAGAGAGCTTTGGCTGGAGCTCAGGAACAAAAAGAAGGTTTATGATCTTTGGAAAAAGGGCCTGGTAGGCAAGGAGAAATACCAGGAAGCAGTGAAGATATGCAGGGGGAAAATTGGAAGGGCCAAGGCTCAAGCTGAACTCATCTTGGCCACTACAGTTAAGAAAAACAAAAAGGGTTTTTTCCAGTATGTAAACAGAAAAAGGAAGATTAGGGATAATGTGGGCCCACTGATGAATGAGATGGGCACCCTAGTGGTGGAAGACACGGAGAAGGCAGAGTTGCTGAATGCCTTCTTTTCTTCAGTCTTCACTGCTAAGGCTGTCCCTCGTGAATCTCTGGCCCTGGAGGCCAGGGGGAGGGTATGGAGAGAGGAAGTTTTTTCTTCAGTAGAAGAGGACCAGGTTCGGGACCACTTGGCCAAACTGGACATTCATAAGTCCATGGGCCCAGATGGGATACACCCGTGAGTGCTGAGAGAGCTAGCAGAAGTTATTGCTGGGCCACTCTCTATCATATTTGAAAAGTCATGGAGAACAGGAGAGGTGCCAGAAGACTGGAGGAAGGCCAACATCACACCAGTCTTCAAAAAGGGCAAGAAGGAGGACCCTGGGAGCTACAGACCAGTTAGTCTCACCTCCATCCCTGGGAAGGTAATGGAGAGACTCATTCTAGATGTCATCTCCAAACAAGTTGAAGAGCAGGGGGTTATTGGAAGTGGGCAACATGGGTTTACCAAGGGTAAATCATGCTTGACCAATCTGATAGCTTTCTATGATGCCATAACTGGTTGGTTGGATGGGGGGGGGCAGCAGATGTCATCTACCTTGACTTCAGCAAGGCTTTTGACACTGTCTCCCATAACATCCTCATCGGGAAACTAAGGAAGTGTGGGCTGGATGAGGGGACAGTGAGGTGGATTGAGAACTGGCTGTGTGACAGGACCCAAAGGGTAATGGTTAATGGAACAGGTTCAAGCTGGAGGCCTGTAACCAATGGTGTCCCCCAGGGGTCAATACTTGGTCCAGCCCTGTTCAATATATTCATCAGTGACCTGGACGAGGGGACAGAGTGTATCCTCAGCAAGTTCACTGATGATACCAAGTTGGGTGGGGTGGCTGACACCCCGGAGGACCGTGCTGCCATCCAGAGAGACCTGGAGAGGCTGGAGAGCTGGGCAAGGAAGAACCTCATGAGGTTCAACAAGGATAAGTGCAAGGTGCTACACCTGGGCAAGAAGAATGTCAGGCACCAATACAGGTTAGGCGTGGACCTGCTGGAGCCAAGCTCCGAAGAGAAAGATCTGGGAGTCCTGGTAGACAGCAAAATGACAATGAGCAAGCAGTGTGCTCTTGTGGCCAGGAAGGCCAACGGAATCCTGGGCTGCATAGGGAAGAGTGTGGCTAGTAGGTCAAGGGAAGTCATTCTCCCCCTCTACTCTGCACTGGTGAGGCCACAACTGGAGTATTGCATCCAGTTCTGGGCTCCCCAATTCAAGAGGGATAGGGAACTACTGGAAAGAGTCCAGCGAAGGGCAACAAGGATGATTAGGGGATTGGAGCATCTCCCTTATGAGGAAAGGCTGAGAGAGCTGGGACTCTTTAGCCTGGAGAAGAGAAGGCTGAGGGGAGACCTTATCAATGCCTATAAGTATCTGAAGGGTGGGTTGAAGGAGGAGGGAGCCAGACTCTTTTCAGTGGTTCCCAGTGACAGGACAAGGGGCAACGGGCACAAGTTGGAACATAAGAGGTTCCACTCGAATATGAGAAAGAATTTCTTCACGGTGAGGGTGCCAGAGCCCTGGAACAGGCTGCCCAGGGAGGGTGTGGAGTCCCCTTCTTTGGAGATTTTCAAGACCCGCCTGGATGCAGTTCTGAGTAGCATTCTCTAAGCAATCCTGCTTTGGCAGGGGAGTTGGACTAGATGATCTATACGGTCCCTTCCAACTCTAAAAAAAAAAAAATTCAGTGAAATTCAGTGAAAATACTAGGGCTTACTGCTAACTTTAGGTGAATTACTTTTCAACAATTGGCTAGGCCTTTACCAGTCTCAGCGGAGCTGCATTTCATACCAACATCTGTAAACTTCAAAGCCTATAGACCAGTGTTACTAGTTCTGATGAGTAAGGGGTCGTTTCATCATTGAAAAATGCTGCAGAGCCTGCAAGCAATGGTGCCCTGCTGTGATGCTCCCTCTGGAAGCCAGTGCAGGAGCACTGCAGAAGCAGTATGCATGCAAATGCAGTATTTCCATGTGATGACAGGACATGTTATTGTGATTACTTTGGAGGGACTAAGAGGGGTTCGAGAGGCTCCAAGCAGTCAGGAAAGGGACCTGGAGAATAGGGTATGGAGATCTTCTAACCCTTTCCTCAGTGTTTGGTGCATGATTGTGACTGTGTGATTTATTGTGCCTAAACCTAAGTGGAGGGTATAGGATCTCAGCGCCTTAGATACCAGGATAGCAACATATGGGGCTAGAAAGAGTCACAGATAGATCCAGATCCACAGAGGACATTCACATTGCTTGAGCCACGCATTGTTCCACCTTCAAATTTTGGAAAAAAAAAAAAAAAAGGTCTGCTTTAAATTGCTAAGCCATTTTTCCACAAACTTTGCTGTTTCTTAGAATAGCCATAATTTTTTTTGCTCAACTAGCTGCTCATGGGTTAAATATTATTTATGCTCATTTCTTTCTCTTGTGACTGTAAGAATAACTGTCTTCTCCATTAGACAATTCTTGGATATTAATTGCAAATTTATTAGCTTTCTCGGAAGTGTTCATTGCTTGCACAGCTGAGCTGTGTATCTCAGGAGAAGATAAATGTTCTTGTCCTAGGAAATGTCAGCGACAGACTTTCAGGCTTAGCAATCAATTTACATTGGTTCTTTTCAGAGAAGGGAAAGCAGGACATTTGGTTTTGGTTAAGGAAAATCCTTTCTAGCATCAATGGAGGCGGGCAAAAGAGCAGTTTGATGTGAGAGCCACAGGGCCTGGCTTTGAAAAATATCAGAAAGATATTTTTTATCTTCATTTTTTATCAGCTTGACATGGCTGAGCATTTCCTAAACAGAGCTGCAAGAGACGCAAGTGTCTGGTAGAATTAGTTGCCTGTAATTTTTTTGAGGTGATGGGTGAGTGTGAATGGCTGCAGCAGAGCAGAGATCAGAAAGGTGGGAAGAGGTTTTGTTTTTTTCACCAAAAAATGTAACTGGTAAAGCATCTCAAAAAAACTCAAAAGAAAAGCCACATGAAGAGGCTATCTTAAGGCATTGATACCTCCCAGAAAGTCTCAGCTGCTAAGAAAACATATTATAGAAATTTCAGGTGGCTGTGCCAATAATGACACAGATACATTGTCTGGGACTTCCAATTCCCCTTTTTTAGTAACTTGTAAATGTCAAATTTGAACTCTTCAAACAAAAGTATGTTGCCCTTCAAACAAAAGTATGTGTGTCAAGCGCAGCTTGTACTTGGTTTTGCTGTGGTTTTTTTAGCTTTCAACTAAAGCACTTCAGCTCTTTCTCACAACAAAGTGTGGTCCGTGATTTTTTAATAGATTGCTTAAACTTTATTGACTTACTGTTTAGGAAGGCAGTTACCACAAATGTGTGGTTTGCCAATTCTGTGAAAATAGCCCGAATTTAGTCATAAAATCTCAGAAAACCTGTAACACCATCTACCAAGGAGAGACTTGTTAGAGTTTGTCAGCTAAAGTCAGGGAAGAGTCTGTCGGCACTGAGCATGTTCTGGCATAGGCCAACCTCTGAGCTGACCATCATGGCAATTCTTCCTCCTGCTGATGGGCAAAAGCGGTGAGTTCCCCTGGAAAAGTGCAGAGGAACGCCATTTCCTGTCCTCTTACTGATTCCCCATCTGTTACACCAGCTGCAGGAAGTAAAAAGAGAAAGCAGACTGATCTTAGTTGGGAGATGGAAATAAGGAGGGAAGGAGACTTAATCAGAGTAGGTAAGGGACTAGGATGTAGCACAGATGGGTGCAGAACTGGGATTTAGGACCACTCCTGTTTTTCCAGGAAGGATAAAATCTGGAGCCAAAGGTGAGCAGAGGGAAGAATCTTGGACTAGAACAGAGAAAGGCAGGAGAAGAGTTAGATGGAGAAGAACCAAGGGAAGGAGCATCTAAACAACCATTAAAACGCTCTCCCCACAGAACTGTGTGTTCCTGAATCTTGGTGCTGCTGCGCTGTCAGGAAGGACCTGTGAAGCCACCAGCAGTGGGTAACTCTCTCCTGCTGGAGGCTTGGCCAGAAAGCCAATGCATGGCAATCTTCCAGTGCTGCAGTTGCTGCTACTGAGGGCTTTTCCTGGGAAACCACTGAACATTGTGCCTGTGAGTACTCACAACTGCCATTGATTCACTGATGGTGGGGAGATACTTGGATATGTGTTGTTCTGGATAGAGTTCAAGGTTTGGACTGAGTGTTGAAACAGGGCTTGGATGACTCACTGAGTGAAAACTGCAAGACTGGTTGCTTGGCACTGAGCGGAGAATGGCCTGATGCAGGGATGATAGGCAGCTTGGGAGCCGAGGTAAGGCTGCATGGACATTTTCTAATCAGCTGCTGTTGCACAGGCTGGTCTCGGGTATCTGATGTTTAAAAAAGGCAGCAAGTAGCCAGGCAAGGCAGTTAGAAAGGCAAGGCAGTCTGACTCTATTAGAGGGGGGAGGAGACAGACTGGATATACCAGGGCAGGGGTGAGGGCTGGCAGAGTGGAATTTAGATCAGCGTGACTGAAACTGAGAGGCTTCATGGAGCCTGAGTTTGACGAGATAAACAGGTAGAGGTGGGAAGCTAAAAATTGGGATTGACAGTGAGGGCCAGGAAGCAGCAGGGTATCTTAGTTGTGAGCACCAGGAAAAAAAAACACCAGCAAAAAAAAAAAGGAGAAATTCAGTGTTAAGAGCAGAAAAGCAGGCATCAAGTAACATAGAGAAATGAGGAGAAAACAGAGTATTTACTCGTTGCTATTGGGGACCGCTTTTCCTGGAGACAGAAAGAAGGCTGGGGCCTAATGGAAAAAATAATGTGTAATAGTTCATAATACAAAGAAAGCTGAACTAAAATTGTGCAAGCAGCTCTTCATCTGCGGAGGTGGGAGAGGATGCTGAAAAGTTCAATTAAAGTCAGAGAAGTAGTTTGGTATTTTTTGTTTGTTCTGAGGGTTTTTTTGTTTTCAACAAGGAAGGTAAGTAATTACTGCAACAATGTAATAGGGTATATAATGAATGACTAATTAATTCACTTCCCCTTGGAACCTCCAAATCTCCTAGAAAGACAAACCTAACCAAGATGTAATCCAGTTTACCCAGAATTTATTGCTGGAGCAGGAAATTATTATACGGGGCTTTGTGGCCTGTGTACGAGGGGCATTCATGCAATTATTCCTAAATGTGGTATCTGCTCCTTACATTCTGGCATTTCTACATGTGGTGTGCTTGACCACAAGTTTAATGCTGTTCCTCTTACAGTCAGATTTGGATGTGCATGTGAAGCTGCAGAAAGGAGCAGAAAAGATTTTACTGGGTTGGTGGCAGCAGAATCAGTTGTATTGTCTCCTCTGCTGCACAGGCGAGGCTTTGGCAGTGTGAGCATCGCAGGAAACGCCAGAGGAAGGGTCATTTGGGTAGGGCCCAAATCCCTCCTGGAGTTCCAAGGTCAACAGGGACCAGATTATGCTAGAAGGTGCTTTTGGCTCTGTGCATGCTTGGTCCCATTTCCAGCCTTCCCTGTGCGAATTGGCTGCTAAGAGGAAGCTGATCCTGACCTTCAGGCATATGCTCGTTCCTCATGACAAGGAAGTTCTCCTGCAGCCTAGGCATAGGCAGAAATGATGTGACAAAGAAACAGGGAGCAGAGTTGGAAGGGCTGGTGGAATAGAAGGAAATCTCGTTTTTCTTCCAAAAAATGGGTGTTATATTTGAGCCTTGAAATATGCCTGAATCAATGAAATAATTTTGAAATAATTTAAAAATAATTTGGGGAACCACTGGAAAATCTACTGCAGAGGGAGTGGCTGGCCCATGGGCTCTGGGTGGTTGTGTCACACTGGGCATCTGCAAGTCTTTCACCACACTTACAGTGCCTCTACACAGATCTTTTAGTGCAGGCAAATGTGGGGCGGTGCAGAGGGTGGGGGGGGGCAGCTGCAGGGCATGCAGGCAGAGCCTGCAATTGCCAGCGGAGCCTGGACCGTTTTACATTGCTGGCAGCTGAGAGATCAGCACCTGTTGAGGCACTTGCAAGCCCTTCTCTGTCAGGTTGGCACAGTTCTGCTGTTGGCTGTCATGGTGTAGTTAAAGATATGGAAAATCAGAACAGAATTTGGCCAATAATGTCCTGTCAGTGCTAAACTAAACTACCTTAAATATTGAGCTTCTTATTGCTGTGATCTCTTACCAAGTGGCCCATCCCTACCCTAGCGTGGATTTCTAACCTGCTCTGCCCGACTCAATGGCGGAAGGAAGATTTTTGTTGTTTTTAAAAGCTGCAAATGCATTTGGCAGCAGGATCTCCTCTCTTCCTCTCTCCTCTCTTTCTTCCTATTCCATCCAATTCTCTTTCCCCTCCCTACCACTCACCCTGCCCGGGAGCAAGCAGCTCCTAGGAGGAGACAGCCCGTCCCCATCCCCAGCAGACAGCCCTGGGGGGATCAGGCGGTTCCTGCCCCGGGGCCGCCGGGAGCCAGCGGGCCAGCTCCCCGCCTGCCTCTGCCCCCCTGCCTCCTGCTGTGGCTGGAGGAGCGGGGAAGGGGGAGTGCGGGTGGGAGAAGGTGCTTGCCTTTGCAGTCCGCAGTCTTGTCTGGGGCTACAAAAACCAGAGCCTGCTAGCGTTTTGGAAAGAGTCCACAGCTCGGTCCGTGTCTTGGGTGGAGGCTCTGAGGAGCGGTAAGCAGGCCAATGGGTTGGGGCCAGATTCTGCGGCCTCTGCTATCTTCTGGCACGGAGGGCTCCGCTCCTCCCAGTGCTTGCAGCCAACTCCCTTGCTGCGGCCACCAGTAAACAGGAGTGTTTTTCTGTGAAATCCAGTAAAACCTAGTTTGGATTTTAAGAGATTTCTACTGAACTTCTATGTCCTGATTTCTGCAGAAGCTGGATGGGTATCCAGCAGTCCACAGGCCTGCTTGCCCATGGCTTATTCAGTGGTTTCAAGGGGTATTGGTGAGACCCTTAGCTGGTGCAAAACTGCTCTGTTGTCTGTAATGAAGTCACACCAATAAAAATCCAAGGGATGTCAATACAGTATGAAAATCCCACCATCCTGCTTTAGGATGTGCCATCATTTGGGCTGGATCTTTGGGCAAACTTTTAGAATTAGAATAGCTGAAGAGGTGCATAGAGAAGGAAGGGAGCGTTGTGAAGGCTGTGACCGAAGGCCTGTCAAAATAAAAATCTCAAGCACAGGTCTGGGTGTGCCCTAGAGCTGAGAGATAGGCTAAGCAGTCCTCTGGGATCCCTTCCACTCCTATTTTTCTCCGAGTTCAAGGCACTGGAAAAATCATATTCTCTTTCAGTTTTCGTCACTGGCAGTTTTCTGAAGAGATATACAGTGAAAAGCAGCTGAGAAATGGCAGGCTGTCACCTGAGAGAATCTCTCTCCCTTTCAGCTATTTTGGATTCCAGACAATTCCATCTATGTGAAGATATTAAATAGTTTCTGTCCTAAGAAATTGGATGAGGTTACCAAGTCCAGCCAGCATTCTCAATTCATATTTGCAGATCTTGGAGGGCTGTCTCCATGACACATGCAACCAAGCCAAAAGACTTTTTGCAGAACACAAAAACTGTCTTACAGTAATCATTTCTTTATGCACTGTCTACAGTGCCACAAAAATCTTATCCCTTTTAAGTATGGGCAAGGTGTTAATATTCTTGGCTGGCTGGAAACCTAACAAATATCTTTGACATCTACCTTGGCTATGTTTCTTGTTGGATCTGCCAAGCATTCTTTAGATGTCAAGGTCTGGGTTTTATATGCTGGGAAGTGCACGATATTTTGAGGGCGTAGATTTAACCAGTTTTGCACAAAATGTACTAGTTACGTAAAAGTCATATTTAAAATTAAATCGATGCCTTATGGGAAATCCTAAGTACAGAACCAGGAGCCGTAGCTCTCTGTTTATGCATAGTGCAGATGAAGTCCTAGGACTGGCTTTGCAGGCTTCTCCACCCTCATATGTTACTGTGCTTCAACCATGACCTGAAGGGTTCATCTGAGAGGTAAAGAGCTAATTGGATTTCCATGTCCACTCACCTAACAGGAGTTTCATCTGTGGCAGAGTCTGGTTTATTTTCCACTTTGGATATCTGTGTGAAGATCTCATTTCCAAAAGCCTAAGTAGCCAGATAACACCAGGCATTTTGCAGTGTAGACTAGTGGATTTCTCCCTGGCTCCCTGAAGTTCCATTTGTTTGTGTTCATAATCAGAGAAGAGAGCTTTACCTGAGGTGGATGTCCACCTCTTCACTTGGACCATGCGCTCATTTCACTGCTACTGTTGCTAGCCTTGGAGTTCCAAATCCCCCAAATTAGATCCTCCTGAAAAGTAGGTGGACTTGAATTTCATGAGACTGAAGAAAAAAGATGGGTAAACTTTTTATATTTGCCTTTCAGATTTTCAGTCTTCAGAGGTCTTGGATGCATTCTAAAACATTTTTCAACTGCTAAAAAAGAAAACAAACTTACTTTTTGTTTGATGGGTAGAACAGCATGACCTGTAAAGAGATCTGATATTCTTACGCAATCACTTGACTCCAATAGTAGGGTCTTCATAAAAAATGTCAAATGTCTTACAGTTCATGTTAAAAATGTAAGTGCTAGCAACACGGCTGCTCCATCAGGTCTGTCAGGAGAAGATGGCTGTGTGATCCAGTGCCTATAATCTGTATTGGCTGGAGCATGAGCCAGAGTTGACTCTGTGCACAGCAGCCTCTTCCCAGATCAGTGTCCTCACCAGGAGACAGCTGCTGTTGTTCTTCTTTTTAATTAATGTAACTTCTCCCTAGTTTCTCAGCTCTTGCCCAAAAGTGTGATGTTATAACTCTTTGAAATTAGACAACTGGAAAACTGAATTGTGATAATATATTCAAGAAACGGTATTTTGTTGGAAAGCATAACTGTGAGGCCTTACAAGGACCAGTTGCTTCCTGTCCACCTCCCATAAAAACCTGGTGGCACACCTCGGGAACAGGCTGCCTGTGGGTGAGTACCGCAGGTGCAGCTGCCGACGCTGCAGCTAGAGCCTGTGGGTGGTATGAGACGGGTCTCTCTCAGAAATGCTGTTATTTCCAAAACCACTTCATTTGGACCAATGCCGAATTTCAGAGCCTTTGCAACCTCTTTCATTGCAGAGAGGAAGGGAATCATCCCTGAAGCTGGAATATTTTCATGTGTTTACTGTGTGGATCACTGGACTTGTGAAAATGTGTGTTTAGACAGTGGCAGATTACCTCAACTCCCACATCAGCCTCTGCTTTGTTAGAAGAGGAGCTGTTCAACTCCACTGTGCAGTTTCTAAATATTGCTTTGCATTGGCTTGCTCTGACTCTGTAGGCTCCCAGCTCTGCTGGGGGATCCTGTATGCGAGGAGCAAATCAAACTCACGCAGAAGCTGGTCTGTACTGGGAACTTCCAGTGAGACCAGCAGGGACCTGGCCTGCAGTGAGATACTTATGGCACAGTGTATTTATTGGAAATGTGTGTTTTCAAGCAATCGCTGTCTGCCTACCTTTTAAAGCAAACTATCCTTCCAGTCCTGACAGCTAGATAAAGGAGCTACAACAAGGAAAGAAATTGAGTCTTTTAATTTTTATTTTTTTTTTATTTTCAAATTAAAGAAATAATTGTCTCTGAGATCTGATGGCAAGTAGCAAACAAACAGCCTTTTTGTAACTTTGTTATAAATACTGAAAAATGTAAATTCCTTAGAGACATGGCTCATGGTGGGCATGGAGGCAAGTCTTAAATATGGTGGTCTTATCTGTTGTCATTTTGTGCACAACTAAAGTATATTTATCATAGTTTTATTTTAGTTAATAGAGACTAAGAAATTTCTGAACAACAGCCATGAAATGGAAACTGAGGATATTATTCTTGCCACTGGTTTTTCTGAACTGTAGCAAAGACCTGATTGGATGCTTTGTTGAAGTTTAGAGTGTAAAAATACATTGAATGAATATGCCTTTACTGTGAGAAGCAGATCTGGATTATTACTAGGTACATTCCATAATGGAAAGTCCCAATTTTTAGGTGGATGTGGATCCACCCTGAACATGTCTTTGTTTATTTGTAGGATTGTTTCCTGTTTTTTCTTATCACAAACTTTCAGCTGTGAGTTAAAATAAAGCAGCAGGCTATGACGTTACAGCCTCTAGACTAAGGGATGTAAGAGGCCTTTTCATCAACTTTTTGAAGGAGCTGGACAACTATCAGGGGTATATGGAGTCAGAGAAGACTTCTACAGCCTCCTTCTGTAACTCAATTGTTAGTTCAACTCCATTGTAGCAGAGAGAAACAACAAATCTGCTGTATTTTACAGTGATTTTTAGCCTGGTTTCACATGGAATTACACATCTGTGTCCTCCTCTTCCCCTTCCTCTTTTGGAGCTGCTGGCCAAAGTCAACAACATTTGACTGAATGGGAGAATTTTCAATAATAATTAAAGTTCTTACCAGTTTCCTAAAAATAGGAGGTCAGGGAGAGCGGAGTTGGATTTGAACATTTGCACTTTTGCCTCTAATAAATCTTTTGATCCTTTCACTCATTCCTCCTGCATAGGTTCTCTGAGGTTTTTTTGCTAAGGATTTAGGAAGAATAAACGACATAGAATTCAGCTGTTCTACTTGGAGATGAGAGGAACTCTTTATTTGCATTATCAACAGATGACTCTTCAGTTCGTGGGTGTCAAAAGTGAAGTGGATTAAGTGTATGTACATTCTTTTCTTTAAGGCCAGAAGGAACCACCATGGTTATCTAGTATGGTTTCCATGGCATAGGTCATCAAAGCTCAATGAGTAATTTCTTTATCTAGCTAGAAGTTACTGTTGAAGCCGCATGATTGCTTTCAGAAATGCATTTTTTTCTGGTATTTGATAGAGAGTTCATGACATCTCAGTACCTTCAAAGGGAACAGTTATGGTAATTAATTTCTCCCATGGGTGGAGAAATTCTCACTTTATTTGTATAGAATTTATCTACCGTTATCTTCAGCAAATGGATCTTGTATTTCCCTGATGGATTCAAGTCTGAAATGTATTCTGTATTCAGTGCGTAAAAACTGATCAGGTGATTTCTTGATAAATTAGAATGAATATCCTGATTTGATAAATTGCATGCTTTTTAGATCTAAAATAATTTTATATTTCTTTCTGATCTTTTCCATATATTCAACTTTTTATTTTTCTCAAGAGTAGCTCTCAAAAGCAGGTGTAGGATTCCGGCAGCATTCACCGTAATGACAGAAGTAATGTCATCCTTTTTCTCCTGGAAAACAAAGGAGAGTAGGAGACGAAGTTGACCCAGATTCTTTCCTTGTCATAATGTCAAAGTCAGTTATGAAGATTTCTGAACATGTAAAATTTTACATTACTCTTATTCCTTCTACCTAAAGTTATAAGGAAAACACTAATGGGATAGATCAGCACATCTCCGTTGATTTCAGTGACCTTTATGTTAGTAGTGAGTTGGGCCTCCAGTGATAAAGTATTTAGGTCTACCTCAGGATAGAAAACTGCATGAATATGATTTAGAGAAAATCCTTCTGAATACAAAGATGAAGCAAATGCCACACTTTTCAGTGTGCTCCTTCTTGGAATGTGAAAAGCTTAGGGAGCCTCCTCCAGTCCTCTGACCCCAGGACAATCAATCAAAAAAGCCCCAAATTTAAAAAAAAAAAAAGTTGTGAAATAAAAAAGAAAAAGAGCAGTTTGTGCCCACCACATTCTTCAAGGGAATGAGGACCAAAGTGATTTTTCAGGTGGGTTGCCCGTACATAAATGAGATGCCTCTGAAAGAATCCAAATTTTTTGTCAAAATCAGCACTTCATTACAAGCCATTGAAGCTGGTTTAAAGCTTCCATTGAGAGCTGTTCACTGAGAGCATGAGTCATTGTCTGCACACAGAATCACGAGGCGATTTATACAGGCAGGGAGTGGGGTATTACTGAAGACCCTTAAACAAGATAGAAGTGTAATTTACATGTTGGGTACAATTAACTGCAAGTGTAATTGCAGCTGAAATCTTTTACCAGGCCTGAGCTGGTGGCAAATACACAGGTTTTAGTTATACTGCTGTGATGTGTCTGTCTCTGTGGCCACTGCAGTCAAATGATAGCTTTTTAAGAATGACAAATTCAACTGCCTTTAGGCAGTAATGTGGCCCCAGGTGTTCACTGTGTTCCAGGCAATATGTAATGTTCTTGGTGTGTTCCTTTTGTGTGCTGCTTTCTCATAGCCAGCACAGAAAGAGACACCCATTTTAAAGTGAGTCTCTTGAAAACATGCTGAAACACTTCTCCCAAAGACCTTGCAACATGCACAGTGCTGATTCTAATGGAAGGGGCCAGCAGTGCCTTTCGGTGACCTGTGGGGCACTCATAGGGTCTGCAGCTTTGTAAGCCTCCAGCTCTTGCTGTTGGTTGATTAAATGACCCTTCCCTTGCACAGCTGCAGCACTGTCCTTGGCACCCTCTAAGCAGCCCTGGGTACTCGTTGCTATGTGGGAATGCTCTGCAGAGTGCCATGTACCTGTATGGATTCATCCGGACAAAGAAATTTAGAAAAATTTGTCATCCTTTTAAGAATGTATCTCAATATGGAGCTTGTTTCCATCTTAGCCTCTTAAGGAACAACTCTTCTGAGTAAGACACTGTCCAGGCTGCTTTCCCATGTCAAGTAGTTAAAGTTTTTAAGTCAATAAACATCAGCGACTGTAGAAGTGGCAAAGCATGTAAGAAAAATGGGTTAAATGAGACCAGAACTCCAAGGGCAAACAGACCAGGATAGTGTCAAGCGCCAAAGAAGGAATAAATGAAGTATTGCCATGGCTACTGTTGTCAGACCCTCCAGACAGCTTGGCCTAGCAATGGTGCGAACTGCAAGCCATGGAAGATGGCAAAACAGAGTCCCTGTTATTTAAATAATCTGTATTATCTCAGTTTGAGCTGTCCTTTACCATGGGACTGAATTTTGTTTGAGAACTGAGGTCCAGATTGTAATGCAAACACTTACTCATTCACATTACATTTCTGGATTGCGTGGAGCATGTCAGAAAATAAAGTAGATTTGTGAGGCCGCTCTAGAGCAAAGTAGACAACAACGCAAAGCGGACCTGGGAGGGTTACTTTAGGTATGCTTCCTAAAGCAATAATGTTTTGCCCTGGATGGGTGCAGACCACCTACTACACAAGTCTTCCTGGCAAAACCACTACCTGAATCTTGTCTTTCTTCCCCCCCCCCCCTTCATTTTCTTCTTTTTTCTCTAGAAGTCCAGAAAGATGTGCATCCTAAAAGGGCTAACACTAAGATTAGAAGAGGTACCACAGATTGTATTTTAGTGTTTTAGGTTCACTCAGAACACACCATAGTCATACAGGACAGACATTTAGTGTTGTGGGTTGGATTGCTTCATTACCTGAAGGACAACGTCTGGGCTTGAGAGACACCAGGGAGTAAGAGATTGATTTATTTTTTTCCCCTCTATGCTTTTATTAATATGGCCTTAGTCTGTCTCTAAGGATGCCGCTGCTGAAACAAGAAACTTGTTCTTTCCCAGCCTCCCTGCTGGGACTACTTATATGTGTATTAGTTACTGTCAGTGTATACTGTTAGTGCATTATGAGCATCTGGCTGGTGGGAAGTGTTCTGTGGCCATAAAAAGTGCTGGCTAGAAGCAATACCTCTCTCCTGACTCTGCTAGAGTAGAATCTGAAGAGTGAAAAGCTGTGAAATATATTTCCCATCCCCAAACCTATTAGTTGCTTAGACCTAAATGTGATTTTTGTTGAAAGGCCTTTGCAAACAGAACACAAATACCAAATAGTTCTGTGATGTATATTTTTATTGTTGATTTGCACTGTGTTCATGAGAATAAAAAAAATGTAACGCTTCTACTCAAGCAGAAGCAGAATATACAAATGTGCATGAACTTAGCACTATAACCATTGGATGGTTTTCAATTTATTTTTTTTCTTTTAGGTCCCTGTGATTATCTCATTCTAAAATGAAACAAAAATAGCTAAAAATCACAAAAAAATACTGCATTTTCATGTTTAATTCCTTTGTTGTTACATTTAACCCTTATTTTCCTTTCATATTGTACATTATAAAAACATACCTGCTATGTATATAGGTGTGTATTCTAAGTGAAAAGTGCACACTGAATTCTTCTACCTTGGAAAGATGTAGATCGCTTTCTTTGTTTTCACCATGGGCCTGATTCAAAGTTCAAGGAAAGAAACTGTCAAGAGGCATTAGTGCAGGCCCATGTGTCACAGACACTAGAATGACTTTCTGCGCATGGTGGGAACATAGAATTTTCCATTCTATTATTTTCCTTTTCAAAAGGACATGCAGTGTGTACTGGGTTATTTTTTAAATTATTTATACAACTGTATCCTGACAAGCTACAACTTCCTCCAGTGTAAACATAGCTACTGGTTGTTTCTATAGTGTTTAGCTATGTTTGTAAGGTTGGGAAAGAACCATAAGAAAGTGTGGCGTATGCTTTTGAAAAAATCACCCCATTTATTTTCTCTAAAAACTTTTGGTCAGATTCTGATCTCAGTTACACCACTAAATCAGTAGAGCCGCCTCATATCCACCAGTGGGCCTGTGCTGAAAATAGTTCCCAGTAGCCTCTATGCTGGGAGCAAGGCTGGGTAGGTACACAGTCTTGTACAGGGCTCTGCTAAGAAGGCTGTACTCTAGGTGTGTATGCACATATTTAAAACCACTTCTGTCCAGCTCAGTATATTTTTCGGACACTCTTATGTGAATTGCGTAACTTACGGTTACTTGTACCATGAAACTTATTTTATGTAACCCATGGCTTTGGTTTTGTTCAACATTGTACATCAACCCTACCGTTCTTGCATCCTCAGAATCTCCTGAGTTAGATCCAAACATTGTGAATTTAGGCCATTGTCATAGCTATATGTATTTTGAAGGGGTATATACATTTTCGAGTGAGTTCCAGGCCCTTGAGGGGAATGATGCAATCACAAATCTTTACCGCTCTGGTATATTTAATCTTGAAATTCTGGCATCAGGCTCTTGTCATATATTAAAGGCCATTTTTCTGTTCTAGGCTTCCATTTGCTAGAGATGATTGAACCACTGTAATGCATTGATTTCTAAAGTGCTTTGTGATATCTTGAGCGTGAATGCAGGCAAAATCAAATTCTGGTCTGTCAGGTGCTTAAAAAAAGTTGAGTGTGTTTCTGTGGAGCTACTGTTCATAGGGTCAAAAAAATGGTACATAACTTTTGATGTGCAGATGATTCAATCTGTCCTGACAGGCTAGTGGGGGATTTTCCATCAGCCAGCATTACTACGGCCTGTCACAATTTGCTTGGCTATGTAAAATATACATTAACATTTTTCCACTAATGTCAACAGCTTATAACAATAATCTAGATAAAAAGTCATAACCTTTGAAGATAGGGTGAATACTCAGTTAACTGGAAATAGAGCTGTATTCCAGGAGACAGGATTCCTGCAGAGGAAGTATGCAAGAAGCATCACCTGCTGTGTAAGTTTTGCTGTTTTTTCTGATTTTGTTTTTGTTTCTAGAGAATAAATGTATTAAACAATAGCCTTCAAATTTATTCTGGGCTTTGGCAGTTTTAGTAATATCATATGCCCTGAAAGACAGGAATAAAGCATTGTGACCTCTGGCTAATTATAATAAAGATAACAATTGAGAGCAAGAGCCAAGGAAACTGGCCCACAATTAAGATTTAATTATGCAGTTCCACATTCCCCTCAGCCATCCACTAATTCTACTTTGTGATGAAATTTCTCACAGACGGCTTGGATCCTACAGGTGTGGATGAACTGTTAATATCAGAATATTAGCAGATTTTTAAAACTTCTTCCTATCTTAGCTACTGTGCTAATGAGGCAGAAATCTTCCCTCAAACTCTATGGGCAGGGTTTGCAACAGTTGGACATGTTTACTCTCCTGCAAAAGTGACTGTTCAAGGAAGTAATGAAAACGATTAAGTAAATGTTGCCAGGTACAGTCTCGGAGAAAGAAGATTTCCCTTCATATCCCTTCTGCAAAGGACTAAATAGTGCTTTTGACTTTTTTTTTTCCTCACATAGGAGTAAACTTCAAAAAGCTTTAAAAACAGTGATGGGGGAAATGAAGTTTTGCAGAAAACTGCTGCTCTAGAATAGGGAGCAAGAACGTATGAAAAAGCAGATCTGCTACTTTGGATTTAATGCAAGTCACTATTTATAGGATGATCAGTAAAGCTAGCTTCAGACTTCATTTATAAATAGATGAGCATACATTTCCCCTTCTATGCCAGAATTTTCCAAACTGCAGTTTCATGCTTCCCTTGTTGTTCTGACGAACATTGCTGGTGGTTCGTGGACATGTGGCTAGGCATTGGCAGGGGGCTGATAAAATCATATTCAACAATAGATTCACCTTCCTAGTTAGCACATGCTGCATGTACAGTATATCTAATCCCATTTTGAGAGTGATGAGGGAACGTGGATTCTGTTTGCCTGCACACAGAAAAAACGCTGATGACACTTTTGAAAATGAGATGGGGCTTCTAAGACACTCAAGAACTTTTGACTGTGATTTGAAAGTCAAATTTTATGAAAGGATGGCTTACTGTGTGGAATTTTGAAGAAATCCCACAATCCATGCCATAAGCTAGACAGAGACTGATAGAGTTACACTTAAACTCATTATTCTTGGTCTTCATTGCTGAAAGTTCATAATTAACAAGGCAAATGTTATAGGCCAGGACATTTTTAGAATACGCAATCTTTCATGGAAGTAGGTGAGAGATCTCTGCCAAATGAGGAAAGGGGAATCTTCTTAAAGCTTCTCACAGAATTAAAAGTTTATGACTTGCACTTGCAAACCTGCACCTGAGTAACAGCCCTGGTGTGGTGTGTGTGCAGGATGTGACATGAAAGTTATGTGCGTAGGAGGTAGCAGCTTCAAGCTGAAGCTTTGAACATTAAAGCAGACTATTTCTTCTGGTAAATAATTCTTGTTAATATGCCGCTATAAGAATAATTTCATCCATCTATACAGTACTAGCATTAACGCAGCGAGAGCAGATGACTGCACCTGGATCAGGTTCCACTGATGTCAGACGTCCTTCTACAGGCAAGCACAGTCTGCCTGCATGGAAATGAACAAGGAATCACAGCCTCAACAATTAAAACCAAACATTATCTTAGCAAGATAATCACCACTGAAAGCATTTAAAAATACTTTAGTTTTTCTAACTTGTTTATGCTGATGGGTTTTTGGAGTATGTGCTGATGTCTTAACCTGACCTTTACCCAGGTTTAGCTTCTATAGGAAAAGTAAGCATATTGTCAAAAAAGTGAATAAAATCTGGGAGAGGAGCTAAGAATTTAACTTTTTTTTTCCTTTTTGTACTTCACTTGGCAAAGATGACTAAATTAGGTACACTGAAGTCCCCTTCTGTCTCTCTCCTGTATCTGCCCTAGAGATCTGTATTTTCAGCCACATTACTAAGAGAGGCTACTTTGCTGTTGATTTCTTCACCCATTTTTGTCTTTCCATGTCTATATTTCTTCTTGTTACTTGTGGGTCCTTTTTTTAAATTACAAAATCTGAATTTGGGTGTAAAAATAGAGACTTTGTCATCCCATCAAGTAATGGACTAGCTGTTCCAGTATAACCTATCCAAATACACATTACAGCTTTGTGCTTTGTCATATTACAGATTGGCTAATGTGTATTTGTCTAATGCATCTAGAAGAAATAGAGGAGTAAAATTACAGTTAAACACCAGAAAAGAGAAAAGAGAGTAGAGAATAACATTTGGCAACAAGAGCTTTTTAAAGAGAATCGTGCATATTTTCCTAGGACACATGAATGCTGAGGCTTTTGATCAGCTTACCCTCCCCATGTCTCTTTTAGTACACGTGAGGAAACCTTACTGCGTTAGCACCTCTAACGCATGGGACTGATCCTCAAACTGCTGCACCACAAAGGATGTTTTGAAGGGTCAAGAAACTTCCACCTGCCCACCTGTTCCTTACGAAATGTCAGGCTTCTTCAGGGAACATTTAGTTATGTGCGTCTCCAACTTGTATGTGCAACCTGCGAGAGAGAGAGAGGTTTGCTAGCTGCGTGCTGGCAGCAGGGAGGCCTTGGGAGTGCACAGCTCAGCGCGTGACATGAGTGCTACCCTACTTTCCAGGGTGGTTTTGTGCAGCTGCCCTTGGGCCTCTGCTGCTGCAGCTGAGCTATTTATTGGTGTATGAGCCAGCTGGGGTAAACCTACTTTGTGTCTGCCTGCACAGCTTCAGGCATACCATTGACTGCAGTTGTAGACATTCTCTGTGATAAGGTTTCTTCCATACGGAGCCTGCAGGACATACAAGTAGGTCCCAAGACACTTATTTTATTTTTTAATGTACTGACTTGAACACAATGGAAATGTCTGCAAGGGATGTTGTGGTACGCTGGCCCTGTGCCTCTACCAGTTCTTGCTAATGCTTCCTGTCCTTCCACAGTGCTGCAGGCCCAGCACCAGGACTCCTGCCAGGACTACTCCCGAACATTGAAGATTGCTGTGATGTTGGCACAGAGAACAGGAAGGCCATCTCTTCTTCACACTGTCAGCATTTCCACTGCTGACTCTGGTGGCGTGGGAAGGAGACAGCAACTAGCTAAGGCCAAGGGAAAGGTTTTTGTAAGTGCCCTAAGCTTTAGTCATTTTCCGGGGTTTGGTACGTTGCGCAGATGGAGAAGCTCATGGGAGGCAATGGCAAAGAAAATGGCTAGGAACAAATACTGTGGTGGTGGGATAGGCAGAAAGTAGCAGAGGTGTTTGGGGAGCATTTAGGTTAATAGAAAGAAATAGGACTTTTTCAGCAAGAGAGCATTCCTTGACCTCTGATATGCCACTCGAGAGCAGAGCTGCTAAGAGTCTCCATGTTCCTGCTGTCTGTTTCTTTCTGTACCAGTAGAGACTCTGCCTCTGTCATGTGTGCCCTTCTTACCCTACGTTAGGTTACTTGGAAGTACTGTGCATGGAGATACCCTGGAAGTGTGTTTGTTTCCTGATGCGGAATTCTGGGCTTGTCAGCTTTGTGGGCTGCTTGTAGAGAGAAGGGGAACCAGGGAGTGAGGATCTAACAGGTTTCTGTTTGCAGTGACTGTTGTGAAACAGAAATGCACTTGTAAATAGATCACAGGGAATGCATTGCTACAAGCTGTTATTGAAGGTAAGGGTATAGCACAGATCTGGGTGTTCCTAAGATGAGAAGAAATAGAATTCTCTGAAGAAGAAATGTTTGTGATAGAGAAGCTGTCGTGCTTCCAGACAAGCTGTGCACGTAGTAAGGAAGCTAAGAATTTTTCCTTTAGGCAGATTGTTGTCCGTCTTTGATTTTCCCCTCAAGATCTTGGCCAAATCTGCTAGGAGTTGTCTAGTGCTAGTCTAGATTTGTGCTTTTGAGCCTCACTGTGTGTTTAGGAGTCACAGGCGGAGGAAAGGTGTGTGTGGTGGGAGGAATGCGTCTCCCATCTCAGTCATCCTGTGAACCTGTGTAACTGGAACTTTCTGATAACATAGTGCTTTTTCAGTTTAATGCTATAGCTAGGAGCTTTTTCATTGCAGTATTAATCTCTTTGTGTGCATTTCTTCTGTCTTTTTGGAAATTGCCACCATGCTTAAATAGAATATTTCTGGTTTCAGTATTGACTTAACACTTGTGACTCTTAATATCTGATCTACATCTGCAACTTTTGTTTCTGTTTGGAAATACCTACTTGCAATTTCAGTTCACACAAAGATGACCGAAATGCCTTAGATCCTGAAAGGGTAAAACTCTACACTAAATGCTTTCATTTTGTTTTGAACGATGCATCAGGTTATTTAAACTATAATTTATTTTAAAATGATCTTTCAGAGATTTTGGAATGTGTTTACCTTTGTATCCTACGTCATGTTTTCCTCTTGGTGAAGGTGTTAATATGCATATGGGTATATTTCTGCAGGATGAGGGCCGGGCAATATTGTTGAGCACAGTGGCTTAGTAGATTTTCAAAAGAAAAAAATATTAAATGTTTCTTCAATTGTGAGAAATCCATGGCTGCATGGACAAAACGTAAGAGAGAAAAAACCCCACAGCTCAGGCTCGCAAGCCAAAGCTGGCTACGAAGTAACAGGCAGAAGACGAGCGACTTCTCCCAACATTGCTCTGCTGACCCTTTCCACTTGATTTAACAACGGTTTCTAATATGGCCATTCATTCTCCTCCTTTCAGTTTGATTAAAGGAGTGGGAACGTGGCCACCAGGGTGAACAACCTGTTTGTCTAACTGGTTTACTTGCTGGTATTAGGAAGTGCCGGTATTTTAACTTGGAAGCCTTCCCACCTTAATTGTCACAAAGTTGTAGGATTTGGCTTTCTAACCCAGCGAGCTGAAGGTTCACGCTGTAAATACTAACAAATATTTGCAGTAAGTTTTAAAATGAAAATGGCATCCTCTCTGTCAAACCTGGAGAAGATGCTGTTCTTAACCATCAGCGGCAAAACATTTGTACCTACCTCATTCTTTACAAAGTGTGGGCTCTTTAAAAAGAAGAAAATGGCTATCGGTTACTGGGATAACTGGTTGGAGCTCACAATACCCCTGCTATTCTGCTTCTTGCTTCTTCAGGCATTCATTCCTACCCAGTTATTTCCATGATAATCAATAGCCCACTCATCTTTGAGCTATGTGAATTAAGGCAGATAGGATCTTAAAAGACACTGGATGCTCTTGCTCATTGCCTTATATTACAATCTTTTTTTCCTGCCTGCTTGTTTGAGAGATATTAATAGTTGAGCGAAGGATGATTTTTTTTCCCCTGATGTTTCTTAACATCTTAGCATTTAAAAAAAAAATTAATGTATAAATATATATAGACACATACATCATTAAGTTCTCTGAATTCCTGTTACTGATGGCTAACGTAAAAGCAACATTTATGCTGGATCAAAAATCTGAGATTTATCGTTCAGAGCCTGAAATGTGAGAGAGTACATATACTTAGCACTTGATATTTTTTATTGTTCACACCCAAATTTTTCAGCTTTTTCTAGGAGCAAACTCTAGTTGGGTTAACAAAAATTGGTTTGTAAAATATCTTAACATATAGTCCACATAATAAAGAAACTGTGTAGAATTTTTCGTGGTTTTCAGGACAGATTTAGTGAACTTATTGATCAGGAGCTTTGCCTTAATCCTGCAGGTATTCCAGGTAATTTCAGTACCACTGTCTGGGGGAGTTCAGGAAGGCTGGAAGAATTGTTTTCATTTATTTTTCTTTTCTCTCTGTATATAACTTTTAAAAGTGATTGAAGTGATTGACTTGCCCTTTGTTACAGTAATGATTAAGAAGGGTTTTGCTTTGAATTACTATTGTTGTTAAATTAAAAAAAAAAGGCTCTTTTAACCTCTCTACTAATACCATTTACATTACATAGAAGCAAGTACCTTCTAGTATCTATCTGAAAACCCTAATTCTGGGCTTTTATTGTACAAGATGAAGTACAAATAAATAAAACAAAAGTGGGCTGTTTTAGATACTTCAGCATCTAAGAGTGCAGTTAGATCAGGTGACTGAGCTGATCTGTCAGTCTGCTGCTGAAAGCTGGTTTAGCTCACTGGGCCAGCAGAGCTTCTTGTTGCTGAGTTAGGTTTTACCAAGGCGGGGAAGGATCAGTGCAAGAACCACTGCAAGAGAAGCAAGAAAATGGGGAGGGGGACAGGGTGGCCCCTTATCTGTTTTATTTTTACTGCATCCCAAGAACTGGATATGAACCACCACAGGTGACAGACTTGGAAGTACACACTTAACTCTTGTAAAGATACTTGTAGGCTTGATGGTGATGGAATATTTTAAAGAGGCTTTCTGAATGCCTGAGGAACTTTTCCCAAGTTTGAGGGACTTGGAATGAGAGAAAGCAGGAGGTTACTTGTCTCATATCCTGGACAAGTCAACAGTAGGTGCTGATGCTGAATATGGGCAGGTACGGGCAGAGCTGAAATTGGAAATTATCAGTTTATGCCTGATCTGAGAAGTGAGACCACTGGAGTGGAAGAAAGGATGGCAGATGAGGAAAAGAAATATGCAGCAGCATTTTGAGTGACTTCAGATAGGTGAGGGTGCATCTGTAAAGGATACAGAAAGGGATGCAGCCAAAACTGAAGAGTGAGGTGATGAGAATCTGCGTGAGAGCATGTGCCACCCAGCTGGATAGGGCAGGGGAATGTTCTAGGCCTGGCCTGGGTGAAAAAAGGGAATCAATTCCAGCTAAGGGTGGTATCCAGATGGATAGTATGGTGATATTGGCAGCTGTGATCAGGACAGAAGGTAGCAGATAAGTTACTGGGCTGTTTGGTTGCAGTTTAGGACCTCTCTTTTGTACGTGTTGAACCAGTGGCCTGCCATCCTGCAGGTGCCAAAAGGGCAGAATGAGATTATTTCCAGTCTTCTTATGCAAATTAGAGGTAGATAATTAGAGGGCTAGATCACAGAGAGTAGATCACTGAATGTGTGTGTTGCATGTTTGTATTTTATGGAGTGAGTTCATCTTACAATAAGTACAGAGGGAATGACAGATTAAGTGTCCTGCTGGAAACTGGGAGTATGAGGAGGGTGCACTGAAGGAACGGTAAGGAGGTGACTCTGGGGGAGGCAGCCTTGGAAACCAAAGGAGAACAAAACATCAGAAAGAGTCAGGCTGATAATTTTGACAGGATGGAAATGATCAATATTCCAGAGATGATGCTAGGAAGTGGGTATTAGAAACTTTGGCAAAGCAGCTGAGTGTGAAGGGGCAGGAGCCAGATCAGAGGAAGCTTAAGATAGGCACAGAGGAGAGGAACTCCAGACAGCAGTTAAATACTGCTCTAGGAGTGAGTGTGGGGATGAAAAGCAGGAGAGATGAGAATGAAAGCACATGAAGCAAATGAAACCAGAGGTGGTTTGTTGTTTGGTTGGTTGATTGTTTTTTTTTTTTTTTCTAAAAAGATGGACAACACTAGTCCATAGCTGTATTGGAAGTGAGAGGTTGAGGATAGCAGAGGGGGGGGAACGAGAATAGGCGTGAAGAGAGTGAGGACACAGATGCAAGCAGAAGGGCCAGGATTAGCAAAAGAAACCCAAAACAGTCTGCCTCTGGACTGGGTGGTGAAGAGGGCGTGGGGAGAAGGAGGAAAGGCACCCTGGCTACAGATTAGCAATTTCCTCTAGAAAGGCATAGGCAAAATCCTGCCTAGAGATGGAGGAAGAGGGGAAGTGCAGCAGAAGGGCAGCTGGGGTTGAGTTTTGGGGGACTGGGTGACAATGGCAGAGGGCACTCTTTATGTAGGGAGGTGGCAGGACTGGTGCCGGAGAGGATGACTCTGCAGTGGAGGAAGTCAAACCTAGGATGGTTCCACTAGGAATGACAGGGTAGCGCGAGAGGAGCAACAGAGGAAATGGATGCTGGGGGTGAGCAAACGTTCTCTTTGCGATAGGAGAGGGTGTCAGAGGAGGGAGGAGCATGCGGTCTAGAGAGACCAAATAAATGTAAGGAAAGGGAAGGGGAGAGCTGGGAGCAGCTGGCAGCGGTGGATAACATTCAGGGGCGGCTGTGAGTGAGGGCCTGCGGGGAGGCCGCCACACGGAGAGGGAAGATCTGGGGGTGACCGCAGGCGAGGCCCCAGCAGCAGCACCAGGTGAGGCGGAGGCCAGGCACGGTCCCTCCGGCGCCCCTCCACGCTCCCCCCGGATCCGTCCGCCTTTACCGAGGGAAGCGGGGCGGGCGACCCGGGTGCGGGGACGCTTGCCGGGGCCGGGCCTGGACCCCTGTCCCGATTCCCACTCCGCAGAGTGGCCGCTCACCGCCGCCTTCTCCTCAGGGAAGGACGGGACGCGGGGCTGCGACTCGCCCCCGCCCCTCCGCGCTGTCCCCGCCCCTCGCCCCTCACAGCCGCCGCGGCCGGGCGGGAGGAGCGCAGCGCAGTGCAGCGCCGTGGGGGCTGCGGGCGCCGCCGGTCAGTCCCCGCCGCCGCAGCCGCATCCGCCGAGCAGGGAGAGCCGCCGCCCGGGCAGCACAGAGGTAGGGGAGGGAGCCGGGGGCGGCCCCCCCTTCCCGGGGTACGGCGGGCCCACCGAGGCGGTGACCGCGGGCGGCTCCCGCAGCCCCGCCGCAGCCTCCCCTCCCCCCCCCCCCCCGGCTGGGCGAGCAGCGGCCCCGGAGCACCGCGGGCCGGGTGCGGCCTTCCCCTCTCTGTCCCCAGCTCGACCCCACGGCGGGCTGTCAGGGCGCGGAGCCGCCCCGCCGCACCCTGCGGCGGCCCCGGCCCGGCCTCTCCCCGGGGACCGCGGCCGCCGCCCCTGCCCGCCCTCACCGCCGGTGCCGCGCAGCCGCACGCCCCGCCGCGGTGCGGTGCGGAGGGCCGTGCTGCGCCTCGGCACAGCTAGCGCTCTCATTTATTTTATTTTTAAATATATGTAATTTTTTTTTCCGATTTTTTTTTTTTTTTAATTCTCTTTCTCTGGTGGAGCGGGAGCGGGCGGCGGCGCGGCCGGTGTGTGGGGCGGGGCACCTCCGCGGGGGCGGCCGGGCGGTGACCGGGTGTGGGTGTGGGGGGGTGTGTGTCTCGTCAGGGGGGCGGCTGTCAGGTCGGTACCGCGGCGGGGCTTTGTGCTGTGGGAGCGCTGGATTTGGGAATAACGCTAGCGCGGAGCGGCGTTGGCCTGTCGCGGTAATGAGATGCGTTGCTTTGATTGCTTCCATCCGCTGCTTTTATAGATAATTGTATTTCTTCAGCGAATGCACAGTTGAAAGGCATAATTGCATGGACTTGATTTAATTATGTATTTTAGATAGCTCTTGCAGTTGGATGGTTATAGGCCTGATTTAACAAAAAAAATATGGCAGACTTCTTGATACTGTGAGACTGCAGCAGCCCTGAAAAATCCTTGTTCATGGCACTGGGGTCTGACGTGTTATTTAGGTAGCCCTCTTAAGGCTGATTCTTTTGCTCTTGGAGTGATAATACAAAACTAGAGTCAGCAATTGAATTTGTCATTTTGATATCTTATTTGTGAGTAAAATTGCATTCTTGTTTAAAGAAGATGAGTAGTGATCTGTATTTCTAGGTTGTAGTTGCTTAGCATTTGTATCTATGGACAATGTTGAATGTTCAAAATCTGAAGCAGGATTACTGTAAGATAGAATAAAGAAAAACTATCAAGATCTGGAGCATTCAGTACAGCCTTTGACCTTTATTGACAGGATAGAAATATTATGAAACCTGCTTATTGAACTGTCTAGCCCATTCAGAAAAAATACTGTTATTCACTCAGCCCTGTGAATGTATTGTGCTGGAAGACATCTTGGGGAGCAATGCTCCCCAGTCGAAGGGTTGTAGAGGCAGGTCATGTGGAGTAATTTATTCAAAGAGAGATCAGCCATGTGAAAATGTCAAGGGAGATTGTGACTCCTCAGGCCATTGCAGGAAATCTCTGCTGGAAGAAGGGCTTGCATATACTCTGGAGCCTCTAGAGGGAGAGATAGGAGATGAAAATGGTATGGGATAAAGAGCCGGGAAGGATGGCTGATGGCAGCTAGATGCGATTTCTAAAGAATTGTTATTATCTGTTGGCGTTCTTCTCGTTGTTTCTGGGTAAAACAGCAATGGCTGTTGTGCCTACATGATTTAGCAGTGGTTGTAAGGCTGTGGGGATGGGGTAGCAGGCTTGCTAATGTGCCACAACCAGCATTAGGTAGATGATAAATAAAACAGGTAGGGAATATTTTGTTACTTCATGCAGTAGCGCAAACTTCATACTGAAAAAGAGGTCAGCATATGGAATAATAGCCTGTTTTGTGTCTTTCTCCAATGCAGTTTAAGTGCGGTAAGTGATACTCACTAAGGCAGGACACAGCATTTTATGATGAAATGGGAGCTTTTAGCAGTTATGTGGCAAAAAGTCTTAGAGATGCTGTTTCATCTTATGGTGGCACTAATCCTGCAGCTTTTGGAATTACTGTGTGTTACTGAACTCGGCCTGCACACAGAAGTGGAACAGAGAGGGGGCAAAGTGTTCATGCTACATGTATGGAGACCAGAACACTGCTGCGTGTCTCTGACAGCTCCTTTTGAGTAGGCGTACCAAACCATTTCATGAACGATGGTTTGTTCTTCCTTCAACGTATATAAAATTTAATCAGTTACAAGCCCACCCAATAAAGAGGTTTTAACGCTCATTTATATTACGTCACCTGACTAATGATTTATTTTTTGATGTGGGTCAGTTACAGGATTTAATATCTCTAGTTGGATTACTTGTAAAATAAGCATTATATTTCATTAGTGAGGATTATATGGACATATATTGTGGAATACAGATGAGAAGGTCTATTTATGCAGATGTTTAAGGCTCAGTCTGCAAAAGTTATTTAGACAGTTAATCTCTATAGGCACCTAAATTCCTTAGTCATCTGATCTAGGCACAAGTTAAAAACTGGTACAATAGTTTAGCATGGCCCATTACTCATGAATCAGCTCCTAAATCCAGTCCAGGCTGGTATCTCTGACCACGGGCCTCCTGCTAGGCATTTCTCGGTTCTAGGAACCCTTTGCAAACTGTGGTGCTTAGGCTAAAGGGACTGGAGACTACAGTAAAGGGACTACATCAGAGCAAGGAGACACCAGCAACCCCTTGGACCTTTTCGACTCAGTTGAACGAGAGGGCCGTGAATGAGAGCAGTTGCAGGCTATTTTCTGTGGTGTGTGACGCACACCATGCAGTGGAAAGTTCTGATGAGATCAGGCCAGTGCTCCATGATATAAACCGCATAGAGCCATATAGGGCTTTTCTGACATATGAGCTTGAGCCCTGGGCTTGCTCGTATTCCCAACTGATGTAGTTGGGGAGTTTGCCAGTATGTTGGACCCTTACCTCTGCCTAAGCTCATGGCACCTTTCCCTAGTTAAACCAGCAGGAATCTGGCCTGGGGATATTAAATGTGAAAATCTAGTTGTCTTCGCTTGCTTTCTAGTGTATCTACACCTTAGAAATCATCGTGTGTTTAATTGTTATCACCAAATAACACTCGCCTGATGAAGCCAGGGTTGGAGCTGAAATGTATGTACTGTCAAAAGGCACCAAGGCATAATCAGTGCTCTGCAAAGAGACTGCATTGAAGACTGCTTTCCCCGGTGTTATTTTTTTTCCCCACATATGGTTTTCATTTGTCAGATTTTTATTATTACTCTTAAAATGATCTGTTGTGAATTTGTTTTTCTGATGAACGCGAGTACAATGTTGCAGCAGTTACAGCTGGACCTTTCAAGGCTTTGCTTTCCTGTAATGAAAAAAGAGTTACACAGATATTACATGTAAGGAATTTTTCTTATGCCTAGTAGATCTCAACTTATTTAACAGCTTTAACAGAGTGATACAGATCAATTCTATATATTTAAGCAGGCAGCTTTTTTCTATTTTGTCCAGCTTTATTTCATTTTCATGTGTTGTTAATCCCAGACACATTTTTTACTGCCCATTCCTCGTTAAAAAGCCCAGTTTTGCATGGAAAAATTTTTTGTATGTTTTGTTAGTTGATGGTTGAGTTCATAACGGATTTTATAGTTGTTAGAGAACGATGGCTAGGGAGGATGGGGTTGCATCTGAAAGTGTTATTTCTACTTACAGTAAAACATGAGTAATTAGGAGAAGATATACAGCAATCTGTGATCTTTGTGCTCGGGGATCATATGCATCTTCCTGTGGCCAAGGACAGATTAAGGTTGAGGAGTATCTTGAGCACCATTAACATTTTTCTCAGCTTTTTCTCTTGTTGAACGGTGAAAATTTCAGGATGTTCTTAGTTTTTCATGTCTTTTCACTTTCTTCCTGGTATTCTCTTTATATATTGTACAAACTTACTTTTTTTTTTTCAAGCTGCATGTTTTTTAGTGTGCCAGGAATCACTTTGGCGTGACACTACTACCACCAGAGAAACATGTTAGGCTGTTGCGCAGTCATTTTTATTTCACAATCTTTTGAATGGGCTAAGCATAAGAACTTTAAAAAGAAATGGTATGTTGGTTTGATTTATTCAGGAATCCTCATATCAAAAGGGCAGCAAGAACTGAACAAAAGAGCCACTCAGTGTGAAAATCTTGTGCCAACAGATGCTAACACGCACCTGTTAGATACTACGAATAGACTAGCTGGTTATACCAGTCATGATGTTGGAACAGGAGAGGTGTGCCATTAATACTCTGTTCATAGATCTAAAAATATACGTCTGTGAAACTGTTCACAGGTAAATGTTCCAAGTTAAGTAGCTGTTCTGTTTACTGGGGTTCCAAACATAGGCTGTTTTCTTATTGGAAGAAGTGGCCAGATCCTGAAGTTACACCTGCTGAGCAATGACACTATGATCTGTGAAACACATTCAGGAATGATGTTCTTGTATTTAATTTCCTGTTTTTGTTCACATATCCACAGCTGTACACTCTTGTGTACATTTCTCCTCTGTTAAAGTCATACTGCTTGGAGTTAATATAGTTCTAAGAATATGAAAGGAGAATGCTGCTGCAAGTAATTGGAGAAACTGTGGACTTGCCATTGAAAAAGACTTGCAAAGAAGAAGTAGAGAAGGGGTGTTTTTTTGTTTGTTTTGGGTTTTTTTTTTTGTTTATTTTAAGAAAGGAAGAGTGATTGACTGACAGCTCCGTTTTACCGGAGTGACCACTGGATTTGGTTTTCTTAATCATGACTGAACCCGGTTGCAAGAATGTGGAATGGGCTTCAGTCAGGGGTGGGCAGTTGCTAGTCCTCCATGTAACTGGGTCTGTAAGAGGGTACATGCAATATATTGGTTCTGTGAAGATACACAGTTGTATAATAAAAGATTTAGTTTATCTAGTAGAAGATATAATCAGAGATGAAGATATGCAGACTTAAAGCAAACAAAACAAACTTTTAGATACTGCTTCGTTGCCCACATGATTGAATGGCACACAGTTATAGCCACCTTAATGAATAAAGCACTTATGTTTCATCTGTTCAGTACCGCTATAGAAAGTTGTTGAATGGTTGTTGTGATCCTTTCTGGCCTTAGTCCATAGGAGCTACGGACCTTTAGTTCTGCCTTTTATTTGTTTTTTTATTTTAAGTTTGCCTTGAGGTTTCTTAAAACACAGCATGATATTAAGATAATGATTGTGCTAAAATCTCACAATTCATGTTTTCAGTTGGGTGCCTGTAGTGGTCAGGAAGGATCACACACACCACCACCCCCCTCCCTCCATTCCCCCCCAGAATTCTGTAGAGTTTTATTTTCTATTTTTCCACTTTCTTAGAGGCATTAGTGGCTGGGGCCTGGCTGGGGGGAGGCAGTGAGCTGGGTGGGAGGTGCTCCAAGGTGACGTAGGGGCTCCTTTCGGAAGCCTGCCTCTGACAGGCTGCTTTTTTTTTTGTGGTTTTTTTTTGTTCTAAGGTTATACTGGTTGCTGAATTCAGTACCAGGCAGCCATTTTTCCCAAGCCAGATCAGCAGACATCTTTGGGAGGTCTTTAATCTTCACTGTGGGATTCAGCACCCAGTAGCGTCACAGTCCCGAGTACACGGTAAAAGTCTTCTACAAGACGTTGTGGGGACTTCTTATCATCAAGCAGTAATCTGGATCTGCATTTTTTTTTTTGTTTTTGTAGGTTACTGCCATTTGATCCTGAATTAATCCTATCGTTCTATTGATTGGTTTATTCTAGAATGGCATGAAGTATCTGCTTTTGATTCTTACTTTTACGTGATAAAAGGGAGCCTTGTGTTTGTAAGGGCAAGAAAGCTGTCAATATATCTTGTTTCTTCTGGCACAGTGAGCGCTGGCTGAGTGGGCAGGTCTAGAGCCTGGTTTACAATGGAGTTGATTTGTGATTACTGCAGTCTGTAATGCGAAGTCGAAAACATGGTTTTGTGCAGTATGACCAAATGCTTATTTTTGCCACTCACAAAATCAATTTTGCTTAGTGCCTAGACACCACAAATACTCCAGCTAATTATAGCAAGTAGCTCCTCTGCTTATTTGGCTTAGAGGGAAAAGGTGCTGCCTGCTGTATCTAAATTAAACTTAATGTAGGTAAATTTATTTTAACACCCACAGGTTTTAGTTTGGGCATCTGAGTTTGAAAGTGTTGGCTTTTGTCTGTAGCTAAACTAACTATGAGATTTCCCTCCCGAGGGCTTTCACAAACTTTTCTCTTAGTAAGTAAATATTTAAAGTGTTTAAGGGTGATGTATAGCCAGTCTCTGCCGAAGGAAAGCTTTGTACTGGTGGGTAGCTTGTGGCTCCAGTATTCTAGTGGCACGTACATTTATAGCAACACTGGAATGCAGCATGAAGCTAATCACTCTAGTTTTTGCTTGGAGAAAGAAGTTTTTGCCTCTCACTAGCAAATTATTGGCCTCTGTGCTTTTGAAAGGGTACTTTGGGCCTAAATCTGCCTTATGGAAGTCTGTGGGCATTTTGATATAGGAGTCATCCGGTAGAGCACCTTTTATTAGATGCTGTATCATGCGGGACTCTAGTGAGGAAGTCAGAAAAGGTAGTGATCTTATTTCCCATTCTGCCACTTATACTATACAAAATATGAAAGCAAGGGAGTTGAGCAGCATACAATGGTTTTGGGTGCCTGAACTTTCAAAAAGTATGGGATCTGCATCTCTTGAAATTTGAATGATCCTTTAGTCAGCCTGACTCAGAGATTATGAGTTCCGAAAAAAAAGGGCTTTAAATAACCATGCTGCGGTTCACCTTAAATTAACAGGTAATCCTCGTCATGTAGGGTCTGTATGTGGTAAAGATATCCTAGTTATTTTAACATTTGCTTTATTTTTTAACTTAAATTATTGTGACCTTTTTCTGCACGTAATACTACAAATAATTCTCTACAGTTTCATGGTAGTCAAAGGTGAATGGATTAATTGCCAACTTCTTATTTTTAACCTTTTCTTTAGAGTAACAAATTCTTATTGTAATTTTAAATGCTTTTAGGAGGCCAGATCCTAACCCTGAAAAGAATCTGGTTGACTTTGGTGGAGCTGCACTGGTGTGCACCAGTTGAAAATCTGCATTGCAGTCTTCTAAGTTTTGATAAAACAAACACTGGAGCCTGTTGGATTTTCTTCTCTTTGTTTTTTTGGCATCAGAGGAGCTTTTCCTGATTGTTTTTCTCATTTGAAGGCTGACTGTACTGAGTGACCTCTTGCTACTAAAGGGTGGGTCAGTTTATGTGGGAAAGTCTTAACCAATGTGTCAGGGAGATAAGTGGGACTGCATCCCAACAAGCGTTGTGCATTAAATACTGGAATGTGCTGGGGATCTGCCAGGAGATTGGAAGCAGGACTATGTGACAAGCATGAATGCAGTCACACTGTCCCTAAAATAGTACTCTGGATAACAGGAGATCTGGAAAGTTATCACTTACCTAATTTTAGCACAAATTCTTTCCTAAAAATGGATTATTGACTGAGGGTTCAGGGGAATTTTTTATATTTTTTTTTTTGGTAATATATTCTGTTTGCATCTTAAGAACATTTAGGTCCCTCTCAAGTTTTTAGCTGAAGGCAGGACAGGACTGCAGGTAAGAACGAAAAAGTTGTCTTAAAACCATGCAGGTGAAGCATAAACCCTGTACTCCCAACTTAGGGAAAGGTACATAATCTTCACTGCTATCTGAATGAGAAATGAGATGGGTTTTTATCTTAGTGTAGGTTATTAGTAGTAGTGTCTTCAAATTTGTCTTGAACTGTCTGGAAGTATCAAGGCAGAGATAAATCAGTTCAGCAGCCCCAGACGTGCCTGGACTGGTTGTTGGTGACGGGATTTTGGCATAAGACGCTGGATGCAAGCGATAGGTATTTGGATATTAAAGTGAACAGCGGTTTACCATCGCAGACTGTATATGGTTTTGTTTAAGGGTAAAAATAAGTTTCGGCCCTGTGTCAAGTTTGTCAACAGAAGAATCTGATTGTGCAGCTTTAGTTGTTGGCATAAGCCATTTAAACTTAAAACCTGTGATGCCTAAATTAGTTTCTTACAGAAAGAGGATGAGTTAGCTTCTAAATGGGATAGTGTGAGGAAAGTGCGGGGGCCGGGGTTGATCGTTTGGAGCAAGGTTGTAATATGCTGAGTCAGCAGTTGGTTGTGGTTAGCCCTGGTGTGAATCTACTGTAGGAAAGTATGAATTGAAATAACTGCTCCTGGATGCATGTTTGCATTGCTGCAGGGACCTGGGCAAGGAATTTGATAAAAGGAAAAATAAAAGCGGAAAGGTTAGGGAATAATGAGATTGAGAATAAAAAGTCTGGACTACTGTAAGTCATGACCTTTTAGTGCATGCAGATTTCAGGACAAGTTATGAGCTGCACCTTTTAAAAGGCAAATGGATTACTTCATTTGTGGAAAAATACCTGCTGGGTTCTGGTCTGCACTGAGAGCCTGGGATTAGTTCAGCTCTTGAGGACTACAAGAAGTAACTGTCTCATTGTGCCTGTACCAGAACTGCAATCTCTGGCCCCAAGTATTAGGTCTGCTATGTCCTGTGCTCAGGGAAGTTTTATGTCCCCTGTGCCACAGTCTGTGAGGTTCTCGGAGAGGGGAGGGAAGCTCATTTAGACTGTTGTACAGCAGCAGCAGTTGCAAGGCTGCTTTATGTTATGCTGGTTTACAAAGCGTTGGGAAAGGAAGGCAGGCTGTTGCACCCGCTCGTGGTGCAGTGGGGCACAGTGGTTATGCTCCAAAGTTTGTTTCGGGAGAGGATGTGACATACCAGATACACCAGCTCTGCACCTCAGAGGGATTCCCTGACCCCGGCTGGCCCATTAAGCCAGCTTTGCAGCTTTCCATCGCTGGGGTGTGTAAAGTAGCTTTATTGCTGGTCAGGATCTGGCTCCAAGGAGCAATGCTTGCATAAAACTCAGGTAAAAGGTAAATAGAGGTAGAGTAAAAAATGTAATCCAATTGAGTATCACTGAGCTATGTCTTTTTCAGTCTTGCACACCTTCAGATTATCTCTATGTATTAGGAGGCATAAAAATTTCCAGAAATTCCATGGTTTTTGTAAGAGATGTGAATAATGGCTAATAATACATTAAACTGCCCTGAGGAGCTGAAAGACAGGGAAGTAGGTTATTCTTAGAGATCTGTTCCCATTGCATGCTAGACAAACAAGAGTAAGATGACTACAAAGAATATACTACATATATTAGTACAAAGACATATACTACATATACTACAAAGAATTAAAGATATTTTTCCTAGACAAGTATTGAAGTAACCATAGTGTAGTAATGATCTATACTATCTGCCAGGTCAGTAATGAAACTCTTACCTGCATTCTTGACTTTATTTAGTTAGAAAAGATGGACCTTCTATGTTTATTCTCATTGCAATACTGTGATTCTTCTTTCTCTAAGATGCTTAGGAATGAAGGATCTGAATCCCCAGTTGTGCCAAGTTACATCCCAGCATGTGAAACCATGCTGATTTACATCATCAGTCTGTGGCTTAAGGTTTTAAATCATCTTCATATAAAAATATGCAGAAGAATGTATCCGAGATAATTTTATATTACTCAGTTACATTTGTGAACTGTGTTAGAAACATAAGGATTGTAAAAAGTGTGAAAAAGATACCAAAATGTTGGTAAATAACTCTAGGAGTCAAGGATGATGATACCCCCTTTGTGGGCAGGTGTGAGTAGGGATAGGGAGCAGATAGCTCTTACCTTATCTGTGTTTTCAGTCTAAGTAATCCTAATCGGGTAGTAAATCTTGAGTGAGATCATGCTACTGGAGCATGTGTAACAAAAATCAGTGTTTAGATACGCTGTAGGGGCATAGCAGGATCTAGAGATGTTTGTTTAGGTATTTATTGCTGTTAGGCTGAGGTAAACCAGAAGTTTGATGGCTTTAACTGGGATCTTGTAAACAAGTGGAAAAGAAACACAGTGAAGACCTAATTCTGTTGGCTGAAGCAGAGCTGACAGGTGAGGACCACATGGGCATACCAGTGATAGGTGGAGCACTGAGTTGGCGGAGGGCATGCCAACCGTTTTAGAGATGTTTCTACAGCTGTTGCTGACTAGCAGAAAATAATGTGAATCACTTAGGGTTGCAGTGGCTCAGCTTGCTGTTCAGAGTCACAAAGTTCCTCAGATTCCTGGCACGGGGAGATGAACCTAGATGTCACCTTAAGGGCAATTTGCGGAGCAGCGTGTTCACGTTGTTCCAGGATGTCGTTAACAGTAGTACAGCTGTTTTAGTTTTTTAACTCCTGGTTGTCATAAGCTGTGGCAGGACACCAAGGAGCCATGGAAGAGCTTCAGGCCTGAAATTAACTTTCAGCAAACTCTATTAGATTGGCACCTGTAGCAGTCTTACCATTAAAAGTTTTATGCGTGTTTTGATAAAAATGCATCTCCTTTCTGTATTTAGTAGCTTGGCCATGATGTCACTCGATGCTCTAAAGAAAGATAGGAGGGCATGCAAATATATAAAACAAGGACAAAAATAACTTTTTGTGTTTCTAATGTTCTGTTTTGTGGACTGATCAAAATGTTGCAATTTTAAAAGACTAAAATGGTTGATGGTAATGAATGTTGAGAAATGGTCACTATGCAGGCAGTATGACTACTTTATCAGAGGGGAATTTCCAAGTTGCATTCCAAGCATGTTATTAAAGGATTAAAGAGAGAGATGATTCACCTTGGACTGTCCTGAAACTATCCTTATAACACATAAATAACTATTATGCAAATATTACTGTAATAAAAAAACATATTTTGAATTGGTTGAAGTGGTTCACACGCTGGTCAGAAGTACTTCCAATATAAATTTGATAGGTCTTGAGGAATAGGAATAGGATAGGAATGTGTGGTTGGTGTTAGATTATAGTTCTCATTACGTTTCTGTCTGAACCTTATGTCCATGGGCCTGGTTTGGCAAAGGGGCTCAGGGCCTGGCAAGTGAGGTGAGAACACGATCCCACTGTGAACATACTCTTTGTTGTGTAAGATTAGGATCTTGCATCTCTTGACCATGCAAAAGGTAGACCTGCACATTTCACTTTACAGTGTGTTTTGTCTGTGCGTCATGTTGCTATACTGAGATCCCAACCTTTCTAATTCTGGGTGAGCTGCTTTCTCAAGGAATGAGATGTATGTGTTAAGGTGTTGACAGTGGCACTGAGGTGGGCTGAGGCTGGGATCTTTGCAAAACTTTAGTTGTGTTTTTTGGGATACGGAACGTGGTCCGATTGAGTGTTCCTAAAGATCTTGGTTGAATTGCTTTTGCATATGGCAAACTCATTTGTTTTGATCCAGTGTTCTAAATGATAACCTTGTTTTACCAAAACAGAAGGGCCTAAAGTTAACTTTATAGTGAAAAAAATTTAATGGTGGTGAAATACACCACTTAGTCTCTTTGTCTCTGAATTTGTGTCAGTGTATTGTAGCATACTGGAATGTTTTGTACATAGTTTCCTTCCTTGGTCATGTTGATAAAATGAAGAAAAGCTTCCCATTTTTGTTGTTATCAGGAGCAATAAACTCTTGTTCCTTTTAAAAATCCGTCCATCCTGGTTTTGACTTTCATTAATTACTGCCTGGAAAATGCAGGTATTTCTCTTCAGAGTGCTGGAACTCTTTTCTGCAGTCAGCCTGAAGAGCACAGTTCACCTTTGGGTAATGCTAAGTGGAAGATTAGTGGGTGCTGAAATTGAAATGACCATGGTTTTGGCACTTCCAAATCTGCTGGCTTTCAGACATAAGTGCCAGGAAAAATTTGCAGTATTCACATTAGTTCTCTGGGCAGAATACGATTTTTCAGTCAAGATTTTAAGAGTGTATCAAAAATCAGAGGCTAGACAGCTACTGTTTTTTGCTTCTAAATGCTAGTATTTTTCATGCTGATACATGGTCCTTGAATATTGCCCCTTAGGAATTTGTTCTCCAGAATCGCTTAGAAAACCCTTTGCTACTCCTCTGAGAAGTCAGTGAGCTGTCTTGGAGACATGATGTGATTTGCCAGAGAGAGCACCCTGCTCACTGGCGTGGTGGTTTCTGCATCAGGGGGTTTGGGAGACTCCAGTGCTTTTGAGCACTGTTGTGCTCACAATTGTTTCTTCAGGCATTTGGAGCCACATTAATGTAGGGTCACAGCAGAAGAAAGTGTCTGAACCTCTGCTTGCCAGGGTTCTGTTCAAGATAACTACTGTTAATTTTTGTCTGAAAGATGCTCTGCTTCTAGTGCAGCTTTCAAAAGATGCGATCTTACAAGTTACAGCCTAACGGCCTAGGGTCCAAACTTGTTGCAGCGTATTTTCTTCTTGATAATAATACTGTGAAATAATGGTGTTAACAGCCTGTTCCTGCTTCTGTGGTGCTGATATTATATCAGTAGAATGGTCAAGTCAGTCTTGCCTGGGGTTTGGGTTTCTTGTACAAGGACTGATGAGCCAATTTCCAGAAAAAGTGACATGTTTGGGGAAATGTTGTGGTCTTTGTATTTGGATGACTAGCACTTGGCACACTTTTATGGTGATTAATTGCTAGTGGACTTGGGTCTCTTTGGCAATGAAGAATTTTCTCTGGTCTCTCAGTACTGAGGTATTTCACTGTGGCCTGAACGACGATTCCTGATGTTGGCAGTCTGATAGCCTTACAGGAACCTCCAGGAAATATAATGGGGTCGATTTGAATGGTCAATAGCATAGTTAGTATTAGCATGGTGTTTGATAGTGTATTGTTTAAAAGTTGTGTTTTCTGGGGGAAGAACTAAACGAACAAAACTTTCTGGGCTTCTTCCTGAGTTACTGGTTTCAGAACGAAGGCTACAGGCTATCTGTAGTGTCAACAAAAAGGGGGAGGATGCTTTGTAATTTGAGTATCGTAGTAAAAAGAAACCAAATGAAAACCATAAGAACTGCAGCTGAGGGGATTTTTATACAAGTCTATAGTTAATTTTAGCTGTGGAGTTTGGGTTTGTTGTGTTGTGGGTTGGGTTGTTTTTTTGTTTTTGTTTCTTTTTTTAAAGTTATTTTTTAATTTCCAGAACTGTGGAGCGATGAGGAAGAAAGGAGCTATTGTTCTAGTTAGTCACAGTGCAGTGCATGCCTACCTCCTAGCCCTATTTTTAGCTGTAGGCTGAGGTAATACCTGGTTGGTTTTAGCAGCTGGATGTGTTGAGGAGCTGTCATAATTACTAATTTTATACTTTTGCTGCATGGTGGTTTCTGTTGGAGACTATGATAAATCTCCCCAGCTCTCTTTCCTTGCAGAATCCAAAATGGCATGGAAAGTGCAAGCCATTTGCACAAAATTGACTATGTCACAGTCTCTTCTTTGATTGCGTCTCACTGTGTTACAGTACCATGATTGTAAGTCATAAGCCACCCATAAGTGCATTGCTGGAAATAGGCCATTCCCTTTGCAATTGCTATTATAATTCCAATATTCAAATATTCAAAAATTCAAATATTAAGCCTTCTCTACAGCATTCAGAATAGCTGTGAATAGATAAATTCTTTCATTAGACTTACCAGAGAATTTAAATATTCAGTGTGTCAAAAGTTCGATCCCAAGGCTGGAGTTATGTAGGCATTGAGCCGAGGCTTCTTCACCCCCGTTTCTTCAGCTCTAATCTGTTGTTATTGTTGAACAAAGAGTACAAGTGGGTGGGAGAAAGTAAGAAGCAGGAAGTGGATCAAAAGAAGGTGAAGAGTATCTAAAATAAAATGGAGTAAATAATGGATGAGGAGGAATGCAAAAAGTAAAAAATGCGAAAGTTTACTATTTAAAATAGTGAACTTCATTCACAGAATTTCACCAGGGCAAGACTGATCCTGGCTTTGATACAAATGGATATAGTAACTTGGGTAGCAGGCAGCACCCTGTTCGTTTGGCAGGGGGTGTAAGATCTGACTCCTCTGGAGGCTGTGGGTTCAACCCTGTATGGTTATGGCATGAGGACTGAAAATTGTAACAAGCCACTAATTGCCTTTTGGGAGGCCACTAACAAGGGTGCGTGCAATCTGGATGATTGAGCTTGGTAGGAAGATCAAGGGCTTGGCAAGTTCAAATGTGTGCACCGAGTGCTGATATCCTCAGCCTACATGCTATAAGAATGCACAAATGAAAGGCAAGTGTTTATTTTTTCCCCCCGCAATGTTGTTGTACATTGACTAATGTAAAATTTAATAATAAAATACCATTGCAACAAAATTGTTTCCCTAAACTTGCTGTCAACAAAAGATGTATTGGAAAAGAGAATTTCCTCCAGGGTGAAACAGAGGACAGACAAACAGAAATGACCGTTGTGTATTTAATGGGGAAAAAAATGTACTCGTCTTGTGGTTTGAATGTCATCTTGATATTATGAGGCAAGGAAGGGAGCAAACAATGCACACCTTTTATCATGGAAGTGAAGTCCAGAAGGGCTTTCAACAAACACTGTTTAGCCAAAATGAGCGGTTGAATTGTCATCTGCCATAAAAGAAAACCTAATTTGTCCATATAATCCTATTGGTCCAGCTGAATGATGGGAGTACTGTTCTTCTAATTGCCTTTGAAGTTCAAAGTGAAGAGAGATCCTTTGTTCTGTTCCATTCGCTAGCTTGGCTTCTATGGGTAGAAGGAGACCAGGAGTAATATTTCGTTTATCAACTTTACTTCGGTTGAACCAGTTGCATTTTGCTGGAAACAAGTCCAATGGTCTGCCATTGTAAGCTGCAGTCCTCTTAAAAAGACTAAAGCAGGGTTGTTTCCCTGCAGTCCCTAACTGTGTGATGGCTGGCTGGAGCATTTGCTGTGTGTTTCCCAGCTGTTTCGCAAAGGGCTTTGGCAGCATGCCAGGCATTACTGACCTTTTCTGGAACAGGGAAACTGAGGCATAGAGGGGCCAGCTGGTTGCAGCAAGGCTGGGCATCAGGCCCCAGAGTGTCAGGGCTCGTTCCAGCTCCAGCTCCCCACAGCCCAGCCCAGCTCCCCAGGGAATGCAGAACGCCCCTGCCCTGCCGCTTTGTGCTGCTGGGCACGCAGGTGGGTGCTCTCTGGCTGGGAATTGCTTGCACTCAGGGTGGATCCCAGCAAGGCAAAACCGGAATGATTTTGGTCTCTGACACAATTATATGTGGCATAATGGGCTTGTCCTGGATTTACCCCAGGAGAAATGCCATTTTAGATTGAGTGGCATGCTGTCAGATTGACCGCTGGTGGTAAGTGAAGAGGAATGGTAAATCTCTGTGTCGTCAGGCTGTCTGGCCACATCGCAGGGGAATCACACCACTTCAGCGGTGCTAATGCTCTCCCTCTGTGGCCTAGCAGCTGGCTTTGGAGTTCTCACTTTTAGGATGTGCTCCAAGAAAGGGAAGGTCCTTCTGTGTTCTCCCACCTGTCCTGGCACCATGCCGTACTTCTCTGGTCACAGATTTACGGCCACCGAACTTGCTCTCTAACCAAAATAAAAATCCAAAGCATGTCAACCCAAAGGGGGAGAGTCAAGCTGAATTTCAGTCACAGATGAAACGCCAGGAAAAAAACCACACTCTTAAGAGGGGAGGGGATGTCATGGCCGGTCATACACGTAGCCCACACAATTTGATCCTGTTTTACAATGGCCTTTGGTTGCTGTTCAGGGCCTCTAAATTAGCCAGTGATTTTTCTCTTGACCAGATCACCTGTTGATGTAAATGGATCCATTATTATATAAGCAAGTCTATTTTGATGATATCCCTCAGATCCAGCACTTGTCCCTGTATTCATGCTAAAGGTAGCTTTCTTGGCTTCAATATATACAGAAATGAATTTGTTATTAGTTACCCTTCCTATAGTAATCGAGGCAGAATGTAGTACCTTGTCTTTTGAAGGTAAGGCTAATGTGTGTGAAACAAATGTCAGTGGTTTGTATGCAGTGTGTTGTGCAAAGAACCGACCCGCAGACCATTGATATGCCCTTGTAATGTCTTTACTTAAGTCCTATTAACCACTTAAAAGTACATCATATCTTTCTATTTAAATGCCCTGTTAGTGCCTACTTGGGCAAGCAGTTAAGTGCATTATTTTAATTCAGTAACATACTGAAGAGATTAAATTCTGGACACTGGCATTGTTATCTGGGTAAAACACATCCATAGGCTGTAACCACAGGGCTGGCCTCCCGAGTAAGTTAGTTTTTATTCTCCTCTGTGTTACGTTTTAGTTATCATGGAAAAAAAAGATGGCTGAACAATGTCAGCTCTGGATAGTACATGTTTGCAGGTTGTGCATTTCCATGAATATGAGATAGCACTTCCCCGTTCTGTCAGTGATAGATCCTAATGCCTCCTGTCATGTGCTAGCTTCACTATTCTCTGTTTGACATCCCCAGCATCTTTTGTCTAATTCAGTTTTATTCAGTTACACTTTCATTCCTAAATGTTGTTTGAAAAAGTGTGTGGTGGCACATGGTCTTCATGAATCTGCCGGTATTTGCCCAAGTTGCTGCAGCAGTGCCTTAGTTTTTTAAATGACTTTCGGTGTATACAAAAGTATCTGAGATAACTTTAGGTACCTTGGCTTCACAGCTCATTTTTCATTGACAAACACTAATTATTTAGCAACATGAATCAGATCTTGGGAGGCTTATTTTAGAATCAGTTCCTGTTCCTTCTGTCCCAACCAGTAATTCAATCGTAGTGAGAAAAGCAGTCCCAATAAACGATTGGGCAGGTGTGTGTTCTTTGCTACCAAAGGACTCCCTATAAATCTTAGACTTGTTCTGCAAAGACTTATGAACAGGTCAGTTATCCATCTTGGAAAAACTGCTGTGTTTGAAACAAGGCCTCTGCCTGGGCCCCTGCGCAGTGTGCACTTCTGCCCTGTTTGACTGTGTCCTGGCTTTGAAGCTATTTTTCTGTCTCCCCATTTTTTTTCTTACTGCAATCTGCGTGATTGCCTTGAAATGCTCTTTTGAAGGTCATTTTGCTAGGGCATCTGGCCATTCTGAAATAGACTCACTTGTTCTCTGAAATTACAGGTATTGATAAAATACCAACTTGGTGCAGCCTAAATGCTAAGGCAAGCTGATACTGACTAACAGATGTACTTCTCTCATGGTTTGGGTGGAAACAATGGCCTTTACACTAAATAATGTTTTATGACTGCAACAAATTTGACTTTTTCAAATAGCTTAAAATCAAGACCAGCTTTGTAAAGGTGAGCAAGATTCAAAATAAGAATTGTGAATAAGAACGCTGATACTTTTTTTCTGGAGGGGGGGAAAAAGTGTTGTTTAGGCTTATGGCTGGGTGTTCTCAGTAGGGTTAAATTGCAGATTGCTTGTCCTCAACTTGCTCATAAACCACCTTTGATTAAATTCCTAGCAGATTCAAGTGGGAGAAAGGAGGGGGTGCTCATGAAAGAAAATCTACCTGAAGAGCAGACAATCTCAAGCTGTAATTCCTACAGAGACTCTAAAACGTCCCTAGTTTTTGCTGATTCAGAACCTCTTTTCTCATACATGCAAAGAGCATGGGTGTCTGATGGCAGATTTGTCTGTGTCTTTATTGATCAATCATAGTAAAGAAGTTAGGGTTATCGTGGGAAGTCCAGCTCCCAGTGGAGCAGCGAGCAGTGCAGGAGCCAGCCCTTGAGCTCTGCCCGGAGCAGCGCTGCCCTGCACTTGCTCCTCCCTTGGGGTGCTGGCTGCATTGTGCAGCTCAGGTGTGCTCAGTGCCATGTGAGCTAGGGGGAAAGCCCTAAATGGAGAAAAAACCAAACCCCAAACAACAACAGAGTAAGCCCTAGTGGCGCTCATGGGGCTAGAGAGTTCCTTAGGGCTCCTCTTCTCCTGTGGATGTTTTGTGGCCTGGCTTCAAGCTTGTCTGCTTTCTCGTCTGGCTTGCAGAAGGGGGGAAATAAAAAATATTGATGGGTGTAATTTTTTTATTGGTCAAAATCTTTGTGGGTATTACCTGGACTTGCAGAGAAGATAACAACCCCCTTCCGCCTGCTCCGACCTTGTGAGCCTTCAGAAAGCTGCAGCAGGGTGAGGGGTCCTGAAAACCCCATGCTGGAGACAGAGCTGCTATAAACTGTACTGTTCAGGTTAATGAAAGGAGAGAGATGACAGTTTTGCCTCAGTCTTGGAGCATGGGAGACCCAGTTGATGTTGATGGGAGTTGTTGGTGCCTAACACCTGTAAAAATGAAGCTTTTAGCTTCTTTGAATCTTGGTGCTGTCTGTCACAAATGAGGCTCATGGAGAATTACAGAAGTTGTTACTTTGAGGGGTAGAAGCATTACTTTTGATATTTTCTGCTAGTTCTGTTGGTAAAGGGATGATGATGAGGCTGATTTTTAACTCATCAGTTGAAGTGGTTAATTAATTGTTTCTGCTTTTGTGCTCTCTGAGTTACTGCTGTCTGTCTCCAGATGCTGTTGTGTGTACTCTTGCCAGTCTGTGTGTGCGTGTGTCAAAGGAGGCACTCGGTATCCAGCAACTGTGCTTCTATTAACAAGAACAAAATGGACACAGACACTTTCTAGCACTCAATTTCAAAATTCATTAGAAAGGCTTTACACTAACAGAGAAGTAAAGTGAAAACATGAGTATCCATTTCCAGATAAACAAACAAGGTGACAGACTATTTGTTCCTCTAAACAATTGACTCTCCTTTTGGACAATTAATGATGATTGTTCTTTTTTAGCTAATAACTTTTCTGTGGTTGGGTTACTCCTGACTGACACCTCTATTATAAGAGTTTAGATCCTTCCCTTATGCTAGTTGGAGTGGGAGATGATACCGCTGTTACCTTCTTTGACATTGGGAGGAGACAGTGAGTAAAGAGTCATTTTTTGTCCCATGAAATGCCAGTCCTGGTGTCTAGTTGGGTATGTCTCAGAGGTAAGGCGATAGCTGGCAACCATTGGTTTGTAGAGAATATCTGAGGCACTCTGTAATTTCCTGCTCTCCAGATTCTCCTCCCACTCTGTAACTCACACCTGCGCACTTGTTTGTTCTTGTTTTGGCCAGTTTGGAGGAATGACTTGCTTTGCTGTTCCTACTGCTATTGTTTGACACTACAGCTCTCCATACAACAAATCCATCCAGGTATGAGTGTTCTTAAGGCCATAGAGTTGCACTGATGCTGAACGTGGCCTGTGATGTTTGCAGTAGGTGCCAAAAATCCTTATTCTAAGGTATAATAATATTCTCCACTTCAGGAGAAGTGACTTGTTTTAAATCAGCATCTGTGTTCAGTGTTTTCTGTTATTGCCATCTGTACGGGCTCCCAGTGTTAACTTGGGATTGGATAGTCCCCAGAAATGTGATAGTGCTTTTGAGTTTCACCCCCTCCTGTATTCCCTGCAATAACATCTTTTAGTCTTGCGCTTCGCCAGGGTCCTGAGAGAATCTGATAGCAGCCACTGGTGAAGTGAGCAGATGAATACAGAGGGCTCTTGTGCTGAGTGCCTTCGTTTTGATGTTGGAGGCTTTCAGCAGCCTTGAGAAATTCAGAGATTTTATTTTAAATCATGGTTTCTATTAATCTTTCAGATAATTTCCCCATTCTTGCATAAATTTGCAGGTTACAAAAAGATTCTGGAACAGTATAGCAGTAGTATTTGTGCTGCTTATATCCATTTTATATTGAAATACATCATGATAGGCTCTGAAAAGTGTGCAATAAAATTAAGTTGCAGAACAATCCCTGTTGTGCAGAATATATGATCATTTTGAATGGTATGAAGTTTTAATAGGCATTAGATCTTTGTAAAATATCCAGCAAACTCTTCTGTGTCTGCAGTTAATAAGTATTTCAGCCATGTCAAAGTCAAGCAAGCACAAATCCCCTTTATACCATACCGTACCATGTCTAATCTATCTGTGTCAAATATGGCTTGTTTGGGTCTGTCCTACTGCAGCCTGTTCTAGATAGATTAAATTAATCTATCTGGTCAATGAATATTTTTCTCTTGATGTTAGTGTCTCAAGTAATAAACGTGTTTTCATGTAGTTTTACAACATATTTGGTAAACAAGAATGTGGTAGTCAGCTCAAATATCTTTTTGTCATGGTTGGTCAAAGTGTTTTTATAGCTAAAACACCTTTTCAGCAGTTACAAAGTACAGTATTAATGTGAAATATCTGAATGAAGGGATTGTAATTCAGGCACTTGGAGGGTAACGAGCACCAAAATGGATAGTGTAGATTAATCTGTTGCCTAGAGCTTGTTTTCTGTTGATCCACAGCTACCCTGGAAAGGCTTCATTCTGTTTGCCTGGAACTTGCGTTAGTTTCTTGGAATGTCAGAAATTTGAAAGAATTTACTGTTTAATTTCTATTTCATTTTGCCAGTCTGTGTGAGCTGTAAGCTGTCCCTTCTAAATGCTGGAGGACTGCAAGTAATAGCATTGCAGTATGACAAAAATAAACCCTGAATTTTGCAGGTAACCTTTTCTTTTGACATCTTTCCAAAGTCAAACCGATGCAGTGACATAGGTCCTTGTGGATTACAAAGGATGCTGATGTGACTGTTGCTTTACTGGCAGCTCCTGTCTGAGCGAAGGAAGCTGCAATTCGTGCAATGCTGGCTCTGTGTGCTGGGGGCATTAACATGTGGTTGCATAAATAGTGTGCTGTGGCATTGTCTGATGACTTGCGTTCTACTTCCATCTTCTGCACATAGATGTGACTGGCTTTTAGGCAGAGAATAGTGAAAATTTTAGGATTCAGAAATCCTGTACCTGCTGAGCGTCCTCAGGAGAGTACGAGACCCCCCCATGCCGGCAGCCTGCTCCTGCTGCCACAGTGGGTTGCAGCCTCTGCCCTTCAGCAGTGCAGGGTAAACCTGCAGGAGGGATGCTCAGGAGCATAGCGTGGGAGCGTGACTTACGCATGTCCGTGACTTGCAGGTTGTGTTGGTTTGCACCCCAGCTCTGCCGCTCCTGTGCTGCATCTGCATTGCCTACAAGTGTCTGCACACGCAGCCTCCATTTTGGTGCATGCCAGCTCGCTTCTACGGCTTGGGAACTTGAGTTTTCTCTCCAGGGCTATTATTAAAGGCAGCACAGATACAACCTGCGTTCATCATTACGCTCTCAAGAGAACCAGATTGCAGAGTTTTTTCTGAGATGCCTCTTTGGAAAAAGAAGCCAGGGACAATCTAAAAATTCTGTATTTTTATGTATTCAGTCCTATTACTGTGTTCTACCTCTCACCACTTTCCCCTAGCCTCAATTAAAATTTTTTTTTACCTTCACTTACACGTGCTTTATGTGGAGAGATTCCTGCTCTCAAGACAGCTGAGCCTGATGTGCAGTGCCATGCCGAAGGAAAAACAAAGTCTAGTCATTTAGGAACTAAAAGGGCTGAATCGTTGTGGGGTGAGGCAGTGTGTTAAGATGGAGTCAACCAAGCAGGACATTCTAGAAATAAGAGGGGGCAATTTTGATGTCACTGTTGAAATTATGAGGCTTCTTTTCGTATGTTGTGTTGACATTGATGCCATCACTAAGATAAATGTTTTTACATAAAATCTCGCCTTCAGTGCTTCATTCTATCCAGCCATAATACCAGGTGTTGCACAAATAGAAATTAACTGCAGGATCCTTAGGAAAAGGGCTAAGCCGTGATCATAGGTCTGCTTTAACCTCTTGCTGTGTTCACAGTGCATGTTTTTTAATGGAGAGTTTAATAATCGAAAAGCTAGCATAGTGTAATCCTGAGGTTTATATTAAAGCTTCTTACTAGCGCATCATGCATTTCGAAATACTCCTGTTAATATTTTCACTTTGAGAAATGCACTGATCCAGACATTTTCTGGTTTTACTATTCCAAATAAGGATGCTTTAATTACTGTTGACCTGATTTGAATATGGGCTTGACTGATTTCATTTAGAATATTGATTGCAGTGCATTGGATTGGTCATGTTTTTGGTGTATTTCTGTAACAGCTTCTATCCTCACTCAAATCTGTGAGTTTAGATCTCACTTTTTCCGTGATGCCTGAAGAAAGAGCTTTAACACATGCATTGGGAAGAGTGATTTTGTGCACTTCGGAGTCTCAGAGTGCATCTTTTTTATTCCCATCTGTTGGTGGTTTAGGTGACGTGCCGTTAATGAGACGGGCTGTTTTGTTTGGATTGCAGCATATTGAGCACAGTGCACCTCACGTGAGTAACAGCTGGCCCTGTTGCTGCATCACCCTGTATTTCTGTGTTTACTGCATGCAGACATTTTAGTTGTGCCAGGGAAGGATAAATTGCACTGCTTTTTAATATGGTTTAAAATTCCAAATCGGTAACAAAATGCATAGATTGTCTAAGACTTCATGTGCACTACATTTTCAGGCCAGCCATATGAAAGTCATTCTGTATTTGAGATTTTCTCTGGGAGTTGCAGGTGCCCCTGAGTATCTGGTGCTGTGTCTGTCTGCTTGTCTTATGCCTGTTCCCATCCTTTCTGTCACAAAGGGACGTGGGACAGACCTGGTCTTTTCAGTTAAAGTACTCTTTGCACTGTTGTGTGTCGTTTCTTGCATTTGCTGGAGGTAGTGGACACTTGGGTGCTGCATCATGGATGGAGGGCCACTGAGAAAATGGTAATCAGGGCTCCAGGACAGAGACATCTGGGAACATGGCAACTAGCAATGCTAGCCCAACTTGTGAGGTCTCTGGAAGCCTACAGTAGTATTTCACTTCTTTTGGTAATGAGGACAGTTGGCTTTCTCCAGATGCATGCAAGCTACAACAGTAACATGAGAGCACAGATGGATGGGTAGCAGGGAGAGTAAGAACATTTGATCACAAATAATTATTCCATTTTAAAAAATAAGAAATGATAGGGAATGTCATTTGAAACAAGTGATGGGGTGGATCAATACGTTAAAAACTGTTCCTAGTAGGAGTAATAGAACTAGTCCCACTGCCTTTAAGACTGTAAGACAAATGGCAGTTTTAAAATCCTTCAGAAAAGAAAAAAGAGCTTTTTCGGGGTTTGTTTGTTTTGGTTTTTTTCCCCTTCTCTGTACTCTTATTTGGTAATGCTTTTAAAGCTTTAAGATTTTATTTTTGCCTTGAAAGTGAAACAATGCTCAGGATTTCCTTCCGGAAACAAAGCTTTTAGAGCCTGAAAAGACTGCAGAGAGAGCATTCTCCTTTGGAGGTTTTTCTTCACCCAAGATGGCTGTCTAGAGTGATGTGTAGGAGAAAGAAAAAGCAAGAAGATCTGGAGAGCTGCCAAGCATTTAAAAGGACTATGTAGTAAACAGTCATTAGGTGGAAAATGATCAAGATTGGCACTTTCTAAATTGCTTTAGGGCTGTATGGGTTTTTTTACTGTAAATCTGCAGGTGTAAATCTTAAATATGTGAGAATCTTAGCTTTTACTTTTAAAATAAGGTTCTACCATTTGTCTGCAAGTATTGCTTCATGACTGACATGCTTAAAAGATGCGGAGAAAAATGAAAACACCTGCCATTGTTATTTTCTAAAAAATTTCAGAGCCTGGTTCTTGATTTTTTTTTTTGATTGTGTGAGAGGCAGTACTGCTATTTTACAGGATAATTCCTAATATTGCATTTCCAATGTCAAATTCTATATTCAGATGTCTTGTGTGAGTTAGTACTTGGGTTATCTCAGGTAAGTATGGCTATTTTAAACATGAATGTGATTGCTCAGCTTGAGTACAGTGAGCTGTGCACTGGATGCATTTGCTTTCCACTCATCAGACTTTTATTTCTGCCTTGTAACTAGCCAGATTCTGCATTTCCCTGCTGGTTTCTTTGGGATATAACCCTTCCTTGGGGTTAACATCTAGTATCCATGTTGATCTTTTTTTTTTTTTTTTTTTTTTGTTTTTCACCATTAATTCAAGAAAACAGTATGATGATTGTCTTGTTCTGGATAGGCCCTAAGCTGTTGCCCCAAGCAACAAGAAATTGCCTGGGTTTCCTTCTTTCTTCAGTTGATCACATCTGTCTTGAGGCAGTTAAGGAACAGAAACTGGTTTATTGTGGTTGAGCACTCCATACGGCCCACAAGCTGGCTGTACATTATTCTTCTTATATGATTTTTTTATTCTTATTGCGAGTACATGAATTGCAATAATATTGACCTGAGGACAAATCTGTTCAGTATCCAAGGCAAGTGATCAATGGCAAATGAAAGATGTCTCTTTCAGTTTCTTTCTTCCAGTATGGCAATTGCTTCATGTATTTCCATAAACCAAGACAATTAAAGGTGCTAAAGTCTTCTGAATTTTGGGGAAAAGGCAGAGGTTTTCCATAGCAAGCCTTGAATGTAGGGAGCATGAATCAAGAAAACAGAGGTATAGTGAAGTTGAATACTACCAGCCAGCAGCATTTTTGTCCTTGGAGGCACTTGGTCTGATTCAAATCTGATGATAAAAGCAAACCAAAACCAACCAACCACACAAAGGCAAAAACGGGGGCTATGAGAATGAAGAACCACCCACTGTAGAAGATCAGGTTCGAGACCATCTGAGGAACCTGAAAGTGCGTAAGTCCATGGGACCTAATGAAATCCATCCATGGGTCCTGAGGGAGCTGGCGGGTGAAGTTGCTAAGCCGCTTTCCATTATATTTGAGAAGTCGTGGCAGTCTGGGGAAGTTCCTGCTGACTGGAAAAGGGGAAGCATAACTCCCATCTTCAAAAACGGAAAAAAGGAAGACCCGGGGAACTACAGGCCGGTCAGTCTCACCTCTGTGCCTGGCAAGGTCATGGAGCAGATCCTCCTGGAATCTCTGCTAAGGCACATGGAAATAAGGAGGTGATTGGTGACAGCCAACATGGCTTCACCAAGGGCAAGTCATGCCTGACAAATTTGGTGGCCTTCTATGATGGCACTACAGCGTTGGTACATAAGGGGAGAGCAACAGACATCATCTACTCAGACTTATGCGAAGCGTTTGACACTGTCCCACATGACATCCTCATCTCTAAATTGGAAAGGCATGGATTTGATGGATGGACCGCTTGGTGGATCAGGAACTGGCTGGATGGCCACGCTCAAAGGGTTGCAGTCAACGGCTCAGTGTCCAAGTGGAAGCCAGTGACGAGTGGCGTTCCTCAGGGGTCAGTACTGGGACCAGTGCTTTTTAACATCTTTGTTGGAGACATGGACAGTGGGATTGAGTGCACCCTTGGCAAGTTTGCCGATGACACCAAGCTGTGTGGTGCAGTCGACACGCTAGAGGGAAGGGATGCCACCTGGACAGGCTTGATAGGTGGGCCCGTGCGAAACTCATGAAGTTCAACCAAGCCAAATGCGGGGTCCTGCAGTTGGGTCATGGCAATCCCAGGCACAAGTACAGGTTGGGTGGAGAATGGCTTGAGAGCAGTCCTGAGGAGAAGGGCTTGGGAGTGCTCATGGATGAGAAGCTCAACATGAGCCAGCAATGCTCGCTGGCAGCCCAGAAAGCCGACTGCATCCTGGGCTGCATCAAGAGAAGTGTGGCCAGCAGGTCGCAGGAGGTGATTCTGCCCCTCTACTCTGCTCTGCTGAGACCCCACCTGGAGTACTGTGTCCAGCTTTGGAGTCTTCGACACAGGAAGGACATGGACCTGTTGGAGCGGGCCCAGCGGAGGGCCACAAAGATGATCAGAGGGCTGGAGCACCTCTGCTATGAAGACAGGCTGGGAGAGTTGGGGTTGTTCAGCCTGGAGAAAAGAAGGCTCCGGGGAAACCATATAACGGCCTTCTAGTACCTGAAGGGAGCCTACAGGAGAGATGGGGAGGGACTCTTTATCAGGGAGTATAGTGACAGGACGAGGGGTAACGGTTTTAAATTGGAAGAGGGGAGATTTAAATTAGATACTCGAAAGAAATTCTTTCCTGTGAGGGCGGTGAAGCACTGGAACAGGTTGCCCAGAGAAGCTGTGGATGCCCCATCCCCGGAGGTGTTCAAGGCCAGGCTGGATGGGGCTTTGAGCAACCTGGTCTAGTGGGAGGTGTCCCTGCCCATGGCAGGGGAGTTGAAACTCAATGATCTTTAAGGTCGCTTCCAACCCAAACCATTCTATGATTCTAAACATCCACATCCTGGATAAATTAATGTAATTCTACTTTCACACTTGAGGTTGGAATTTAGAGCAAATTTGGGTGGTCTGTGCAGATACTGAGGGAAACAGCACAATTTCTTCACAGTTTGTGAGCCATGTAGTAAAGCAACAAAACACCAAACTTCTTACACGCTTGGAAGAAAGAAATAAAATTTAACTGGCTGAGGATTCCAGGCCATCAGCCCATCTGTTGGAAACAGTAGAAGGCAGCTCAAACACTGTTCAAGAAATGGAGACAGTTTGTAGTGGAAGTGTTTCTATCCACGAAGGCAGTGGAGAGAATGTGTAGTCATTTTCTGACACATCAAATCTTGGCTTGCCATACATGGAAGAACATTTCATGATGAAAAATGGAACCTTTCTGTACTTGTCATTTCTTAACATTTCTTTTTGCCATTTCAATTCCCTGGGGTAGAAAGGGAAGTTGGACAGATCCCACCAGTGTGCTGTCTTCAGTGTCTCTTTACCCATGTTTAGTATAGAGCCAGGGTGGCTGTATGTGGCCTCAGGGCATCTGTTAACACCAGCCAGTTGGTGAACAGTGGGAAACCCACCCTATAGTCATTCACACATTTATTTTGTAAATAGGGATTTCTTTTTTCTTTTTTTTTACTTTTTTTCAACCAAAAGTACAATTGTGACTGACAAAGTCTATTTCAGAGCTGTAGGAAAAACGTAATTTCCACAGACCTTTTTCCAACCCTCCAAATTTACCACATCTCCTTTTTTTTCAGATGGGAGCTGAGTGTCTAAATGTTATGTCATGACCTTCATACAGTCTGTGCTGTGTAAGCCACATCATCTCTTTCTGAAAAATCATTTCTTCCTTTCTGATTATCAGTGGCTGTGGCCTGTGGGAAAGGTGAAGGGAAATGTAAGGTTGTCCAGCCACGTCACTGTGTGCTTTGGGCAAGGAGAGGAGGGAGCCTGGATGCTTCTTGCATAACGGTGCTGGAGCAGAAATTTCAGCGGTCACATGCATTCGTTTGCAGAAATGCAACCTTTTTCAGGGATTTATCCTCTTCTGTAAATTCTTGGAAAAACAACCAAGTGAACACACCTTGTTTTGCCATTTTATGCTGGTGGAAAGGCAGCACTCATGATGTAATTTGAAATGGCAAAACCATTACATGTCATCTATGAAAAATGCTGGTGATTTTCTTGTGTTTTTATTTTCATAGTATTTGTTGTCAGCTGCAGTACTTTGCACATTCCAAATATTTTGTAGAATAGATTGAATGAACCATGGTTCAGAAATATGTCTGGGACTGAGTTACTTTTGTAGGCAGCTTAACCTGATACTGGCCTCAGTGAGTTTTGGGTGTCTGTATGATACTGGAGAAGCAGCAGTCCCCGGAGACATTGAGCAGATGTTGTTTGCCAGTAAATAGAGCGGGGGAGGGCAGGTGAAAATGATTAGGTATTTAGAACTATGTCTTTGGGATGATGAGATATTTTATCATGAACTCTAAATGCTGGGGATTTGGCATGATGTGTCAGGTTTAGTTTTTGGGAGATGAAGTAAGAATGAAATATCTGATTGCATTTGAAAGTTGCCAGATAATGAAAACAACAGCCAAGATCTTATTTAAATATGAAATTAATATCAAGTGGAATTTGTGGAAATATGAAGAGAGATTGTTATTGGGAGAAGACCAGTGGAGATCAAAAGTTACTGGGTTTTGGGTTTTTGAAGGAGGATTCTTAGAATATTCTTCAAGGATAGCATGCATAGTTAACTTATTAAAAACTCAGAAAGCAAACAGGTGATAGAAACAATATGTAAGATACTGTCCAGTGGATAGAGCTTCCTAAATCTTCAACATCTGTGCCCAATTATTTAGCTTCTCTGTTTTTTTTTTTTTTCCTGTATTGCACATTTCTCACTATGAACTAATAGTACATAATAATAAAATCTTGGGGTTTTGCCAGCACAAACAGAGTTTTGGCTAAGTTTTAGAGTGTTTGTAGAAGTAGAAAAGCAATGCAGCTGTTGGGTTGGGTACGTGCCAATTGAGGATCTATTTCCCAGACAAAAAGCTCAAATCAGAATGAAATAATAATCAGATATTTTACATATCATTGCTCTATGCTGTTTTTTTTCTTCAGCTTTTGCTGCTGCTTGTGGTGACTCTGTGGGATTTGTAGATAGGTTAACCTGGTAACCAGTTGACGTTGAGTGATCATGGATGAACTACAATGTTATTTACTTGTGTTTTTTTTCTTGAGTGCCTCACAAGTTGAGGTTTGAGACCTTTGAGCCTTTTCACAAAGGCTTTGTACAATAGTGCTGTTTCCTTGTGGGGTCAATGCAAAGAGCCATAAAGCTTGTGGACCAAATTATTGTGTTTTTTTTTCCTGTTGCTGCAAAGCCATTTCCATTTCCTGGGTGTACAAGGCTAGCGAAGCTGCTGTATGCAAATTAAACCATATTTACATGTTGCCAGAAGCTGTATATAACAAAGTGCCAATAACAATAGATAATTCGAAAGAGCAAAATGTCATTGGTTTGTTTATTTGCCTGTTTTACTTAGTGTCTAAAACTGTGAATAACGCTTGTGCCTCAGAGGAAAGTACGTTTTGCTCTAGGCTCTTCTCGGTGCACCAGCGTGCACGGCCCCAGGGAGCAGAGGGTGTTGGGGAGCACTTCTCTTGGTCCTGACGGTTGGAGAACATCCTTCACTGGTTGTGTAGCCAAGGTCTGGGCTTGCCGAGGTCAGTTGGGGCAGAGCTGGCTGGGGGTTGTGTCACCACAGCTGCAGCTTGGCTGCCCCGAGTGCAGCTTCCTTGGCTGGAGGAGCTGTACTCAGCCAGCAGTAGCGCCTGGCGGGGGCAAGGCTGCGGCTTATGCGAAGCCAGTGCCTTGCAGAGTCCTCCAACCTTGCACGGGCAAAAATGGATTGTGGTGTCTGAGATGGATGAGATGTTTCAAGTAAAACTTTTTTGATCTGTTGTGTTGCCGCTGATTCTAAGAGTTGTTTACTAGGCTTTTCTCATGCTATTCATAAGTGCAAGTGCTGCCGTGAAGTTTTGGGGAAGAATATTGTGGTGGTCCTTTTAAAGCAGCTGAGGCTTCTTAAGTAATTGTAGGAACGGCAGCCCTTTTCACAGAAAATGTAGAAGTGTACAAGATGGCACTCTGTTAGCAAGCTGATATGAGAAACCTGGAAGGAGTCATCACTACACCATATATAAAATGAAAAATATCCATTTAAAAAAAAAAAATTAATCGTAGTTGAAACATCAAAGAACCAAGGTAACGACCCAAGTTATTTAAGACGTACCTTTTCTGGGCTTTTGCTCCACATCCATCCTCTTATTTCCCAGGTTTTAAATTCTGGCCTGCATGCTTTTTCCTCCACGGATGCATCTCAAATTGTTTGGTCGCAAATGCCCTGAATAACAAATTGACTTAATTGAGATGGCATTAAGGCTCTTTAACCTATTTCAAAGGGCAGGGATGCACTGAAGACTTACAGGCATGCATTTAAATTAAGGCAATAATGATATATAGTTCTTTTCCTTGCCTGAAAACCCCTGACTATTTTATCTATGCATCAGATGAAAGTTTTAAGGGGAAAGATTTTTGTTAGTCTTGTCGGGAGGTGGCCAAAAAAATGTGAAGAATGTAGATAGGAATTAACAGCTGCTGTCCATTTAAAACTTCTTTGTGGACAAATGCAGGCAGGATGCTTAGTTTTAGCTGTCTTCTTCCTCTGATTAGTACCCACTAACCCACTAAAGGTTAGTTTAGAAGTGAGGAGACAAGTTTGGATGTGGTGCTCTTAATTCTTCTGCCAAGAGGCTAATGAGTGGATGATGTGTGTTTTGTTTCCTCTGGGGAGGATGAGACACATTTCCTCCGCTTTGAGAACCAGCAGCTCAAGCTGTGTTTGGTTACTTCAGCCAGAAATCTCCTTGGTGTGGTAGAATTATGTTGTGCGCTATCTAACTTGGTGCTTTACTCATGACTGCTGACATTTTCCTCTCTTGCTGGGGAAGGATCATTTTTCAAATAGCTTTCAGCCATGTTTCTGGTTTTGCGTAGTCAAAAATGTGCATGTGCACAAAAAAGACCTCATCTCTTGGGTGGGAGATGACTATGGAGTTTTGAAATGGAGTCCTGTGCTTAGTGCTGCAACAGCTTGCGGGCATTGGGTTTGTGCTGGCTGGGCTTTGTGTGTCCACATCGGCACTTGCGCCTGCGAGGTTTATGCCAGTGAAAAGGTGATGCTGCTGGAGCAGAGACACGTGTGCTGTCTGCATGCTCCCTCCTTGTCCAAGGCCTTGCTGGGGCCACCTGTCATCCCAGTATCTCGGGTGTAAAGAGTTGTAGGTTTTTTGTAAAGAGAGAAGGAAAAATCATGGACTTGGAGATAAATTGTTTAAAGATGATAAGGTACTCTGATACTTACCTGCTGGAGTGGGGCAGAGGATGTAGTCCCTTCAGAGGTAGACGCGCAGGGGCAGTGCTGTTCCTTCTCAGCTCATCAGTGGTGGGTGCACTGGCCACCTTGCATTGGAGCTGTTACAGTTTGTGCTGATTTGCAGAACAATTTTAACATGCATGTTTTCAAGTGGGGAATTTAATATCAAACTGCTCTGCTCTATTTCTTAGCTCACTTTCCAACCAATTCTGAATTCAAAGAAATGCTGGCATTCCCTAACCAACAGTTAAGCACTGTCTTCACATAATCTCACCAAAGCAAAAGTTGTCCCATTCTGTTAGTAATTCTGGGTTTATTTTCATTAGGGAAATAACAGCTAGAATCCATGTGATACCTATAACATACCAGTGCTACACTGAGTTTGGCCGTCAAGAGGCAAAGTTTTGCATGACTTTGGCATGACTTGGGTTGAAATGCTCATTCTGGAGCTGTCTTTGAGCCTCCTCTGGGACAACCGCACTGTCCAAAATGTATTCTTTACTAGGTCAGTTCTTTCGCCAGACCTCAATGAGCTGATTAAGCATCTCTAGTTAAAGCAGAGCTAGCTCAGCTGGAGAGGTCTCGGGAATCTCTGGTACCCAGACCAGGTGCTGGTATGACAGCAGATGGATCATCTCAGCATTGCCATGGAGTAACTAGTGCTGTCTTACATCTCTTGTTAATGAGAGTCTGTGGGTATTTGGACTTGAGATTGCTCCTTCGTGGGTTGGTGCTGGAGCTTAAGTGTACTGCTGAAACCAGCTGTTTCTTCAGCTGTGTTGCTTGCTGTTGCCTTAGGAAGTGTGTTAGCAATTCTTTTGCCCTTCCCGCCCCCAGAATCTGTTTTTTGTTGTTTGTTTGTATGCTAATTCAAAACCTGCTGACTGTGTAGCAGGTTATTTCTTCCAGGCTGGCCCTTTAAATTGTTTCCATGCTCTGCCTGCCTGGCTGTGAAATATCGCTAATAAACAAAGCTCAGAACAAAAGCCTACACAACAAAACATCCTTTTCTCCCTAGGCGTCTCCCTGGGTGCGGTTTCCCACTGCTGCTCTGCAGTTTGGAGGCAGAGCCAAAACAGCTCATTCTCTTCCTGCCCTGGAAGTTGTCATCAGGCAGCCTCCCCCCGATGCTCACCTCTGAGGAGCACAGTCTGTCTTTCCTGAATTTCTCCTCCTTGGCTGAGGATGATGGAGCCTTTCCCTGCCCTAAAATAAAAAGCTCCAACATAGAAGAGGTTTGTCTAGGTGTAAAGCAGTATAGTTTGAGACTACTCCCTGTTTTGTGTCCTCTCCCTCATAGGTACCCCTGGATTGCCAAGCTGTGAGTGTGCGCAGCCTCCCATGGCTGCTGCTTCTCCTGGCTGTGCCTCAAGTCAGCATTGCAGCATGACCCGGGTGGGCGTCACATCCTCCTCCCCGTGGGAAGGAAACTGGGAGCTCACGGGGATCCAGGGGAGGGAAAATGGCACAGAGCCTGGGCAGAGGCTCTGGTTCACTCCTACTCATCTACAGCTTTAATATATGTTGGTTGGGCTGGGACCTGTATGTTGCCACGTTCCCCCCCAGCAAGTAAGCCTGGACATTCATCCAAATCTCTTGGTGCATGGTAGCCAGGTCCTATAGAGTTCTTTCTTTCTCTAGCTTGAAGTAGCTCTTACACCCCATTGTATTCACATTTTATTCCAGTTCATCAAACATCTCAGTGTGTGAAGTGTTACTTCGGTCAAGAAGTAATTCTTTGCTGCACCCCCTTTTTGTTCTGTGCCTGTTAGGTTTATAGTGCTCCAGTAGCTGGACAACAGCACTGGGAAACAGTGTTTTGTATTCTCTGTACAGACTATACCTTTGGTCCACACTCCTGCCCTCTGATGATTCTGGTCACAACATCAGCTCTGCACAGTTAATAAATATTAACTGTCAAAGAAGTTGGAAGATACATTAATAACAAGGCTAGGAAGGGTGGGGTGTGGAAATGGAGAGGGAAAATAGAAGTGCAAGAGAGACAGCAGCTGGTGGGCTGAATCCTCAGGACTTCTCCTGTAAGGAGGTCAGAGCTATCACATCTCAGGATCCCGGAGAGAGACCACAGGAGGAGGAATATGCTTGTGGAGTGTGTCAATCCACTGTAGCCAGCTTTGAGTTAGCTTTTGCATTTGCACATTGCAAAGACAGGCTCAGTTGTCCTCATTGCAAATGTTATTCAGGGTTATAAGACCCTCTCGGTAGGAGTGAGAAGTGAGGCAGAAACCTCCTGTTCTGGCTTTATGGTTGATGAAGACACGTTGCACAGCATCTCTAGTCTCTCTCTCATCCCCAGAGACTTGGCTGTAGCTGTCTTCATTCAAATTAATATAACAGATGTAAACTTACATCTATAAATTACATGGTCACACGTAGGCAATCACAGTAATTATTGAATGAGCAAGTCACTTCTGAGTTTTACATTTTTTTACTAAGGAATATTTCATTTTAGATTACCAGCTAGCTAGATACTTCAACCGGTGCCGTTTCCATGATGCCTCTCAGCAGCCTGCAACAGGCTGTGTACCACCTGGCACCGCCAGTTTGCTGGAGCGCTAGTTCTGGAGCACTATATATCAAAATAAACAGTGATGTCGCTGAGGGCATTCAGGTTGTCTGGGACTTCCTGCCAAGTTAGGCTTGTGGCTAGGGTTGAGGTGTTAAGGTTTTTTGCTGTACTCTGAGCACAGACAGTGATGCCTGACAGACTTCAGGCAGTGGGAGCATCTCGGTTTTCAGTCCTTTACTGATGCACAGCTGGTTTCCAAAGATCAGTGCTCTGTTTCTCATAAGCAGGGTCATGAGAGAGTAGAGCCCAGAAAATGGGAAACTCCTTTCTGAGGGTAACTGGTTTTCATTGGAACTTTGCTCTGCATACCACTTGAAAAATGCTAAAAAAGACTTCTTGTTTTGTTCCACTGAAGAAAAAGGTAAATACCACTGTAGACGATCGCCCTATATTTTCACATTCTTTTTGGTGAAGGTCAACCCACAGATAGCTTCTAGAACATGATAATACTAAATATTGTCCTTTAGCTTCTCAGTGACTGTGGAAGGAATTTTTTTGGTAGTTTCTTTGGAAGCATGTTGATATCTGTTGAAATATGTCAGCTTTTCCTCCTGCCAGGCCATAAGGCAGGATGTTCCAGATGCCCTTCACTAGCTTAAAGATCCAGCATATTCATCCATGAGTACTTTCAGCTGGATTCTTTAGAGGCGTTTGCAAAGTGCACCTTTGCCTTGCTCCATGATCAGGATTGAGAAGGGTCAAATGCAGAGGCTTTTAACAAGGTTTGAAATCTAAATGCTCCTTTGAAACAAGGTCCTGTCTTCATGGCGTGTCTCTCAAAATCTGCTGGGGTAGGTGTCCATTCATAAATACAGAGGCAGACATATTTTCACTGCCTTGTCTCTTCTGCTGTAACCATGAAACGTCCGAATTGTGCTAAAGTGTGTATCAGAGTAAGGGTTATCTTGACAGTGGGAGCCTACGTAAGAAAGATCCTTCCTTTAATTCTGGAAGGGACTGAGCTGACCGGGACCCTGTTTGATTTCAACTCCAGTTGATTCCTCTTGTTGATTTCATTCCGCTTACAACTATGAGCACCCTTTATGGTATATATGGCAGACATACTGTTAATTCAGCCTATTCATATTTTTAGTCACTTCATATCAACTTACCACCATCGGGGTTTTGCTATTATGTTTTTTTTTTTTTTTGTCAAAACGTTCAGGCAATTCCATGGGCAAATTTTCTCTGTAAGTGTTTTATAGTAAAATAAGTATGTAGGCTGTAAACGTTGAAGGGCTCTTGGCCTGCTGACAGTCATGTTCCTCAGAAGAAGTATTGGCATGCCAACTGTTTGTTACAGATGACCCCACAGATCAGCACACACAGGTGCACAAACGTGTATTACTTGTCTTGTAAAGCTCTAACAACATTCAGGATGCTACTCCAGTCACTGTCCAGAATATGGTTCCTGATTTTGCTGCTCATTTTTCACTTTTCAGTTTCAAAGAGACCAACTGCATTTGTTTTTGGATGGCCAAGCACCAGAACAAGTCTGCAAAATTTGAATAGGAGATTTGGCAGATTTATTTAAAACTTATGAACTGGCACTTGAATTTTACTTCATGGGAATATTTTCATTGCGCCTAGGCTTTGTTAAAGGTACCTTCTGGACGGGTTACCCTACACAGAAATGCAGGTTTTTCTGGAAATGGGTGGGAGACACATTAACTGGGATACAGAAGTTAACAAATGATAGATGCAGGAGTGGAGGTGGGGAGAGAAACTGTAGAGCAGAGCTGATGAGCTGGTCCCCCAAGTTTTTTCCAGCTAAGCCATTTGCATAGCAGGGCACTCCCAGATATCCTGATAATTCAACAGGCTGTCTTTAACTGACTTAGGAAAGACTCTATGAAGGTGATGAAAGTGTTTTTTAAAAGCAGTTGACTAAGAACTGCGCAAGTTGAAATCTATGGGAATTTCTTTATTCACTTAATTAGCAGTGGAAAATAGGATGACAGGTTTTAGAAGACGCCTGGTTGATGTTTCACAAGACGAAGAGTTTTTGGATGCTGAGGTGCATCTCTTTCAGTCACACTGGGTAGAAACGTGGCTTGTGAGATTGAGTGAAGCCATATTTAATCCACGGACCTCACTTGAGCAGCCATGGACTAACTTTTGATATACTTACTTGAGCTGAACCTTACTCTTATAAAACTACTAAATTGCATTTAGCCCTGACTCAGCTTGTGTAAACCTTGCCCAGCAGTGATAGTTGAAGGAAAGCTATAAGTACATGAGGAAAGAGGTTGAGTACTCTGTTTTGTTTAAAAACTGAATAAGGAGGTTGTATTCTTTAAGCCTATTCTTTAAGGGACTAGCACTCACAGCATGTGGAGTTTTATTAACACAATCCTCATGTGTGTTCTGTGCTTCTGTATGTAAATTTGTGCCACCATCCAGTCTCTGCCTGGATCCCCGTAGACTTTCCCTTTCAGTGGAGATGGAGGAATACCACTCACTAGTAGTGTGCACATGGCTGATTACCAGAGTCCTCTCCACCTCCTTCCCCTTACAAAATGTGTTTCTTTTACATTCCTCAAGTGATGAGGGGAAAAGGAAGGGCAGTCCTAGAAGGGATTCAGTGCTTACTCCACCCCTAAGTTTTATGTGTGGTAATGTTCCGTTCTGCTTGATTTTTTTTTTTTTTTACTCCTCTTTGTCAACTTCTTCAAAAACCTGCCACTTTCTACCTAAAATGTCTCAGGTTTTTTCTGGCTTAGTCTTTTTATGGTTTGCATATAGTTGATGGAGGGGCATGGGCTTCTCTGGAGGTTGGTTAGAGGCAATAAGTAATCTGGGATGGTCCATAGGGAAATGTAGGAACCCAGAGCGTCTCACCTCACAACTCCTATTATGTTTCTGATCTTGGATGAAACCAATATGAAGTCTCCCCCTCCTACCCCGTTTTTGTTTTTAGGAGGCCCTTCAAATAATGTTGGCACACTACGGATTGTATCCTCAGCTGGTTGGAGCTACTTCAGATTACAGAGGACAAATTTGGACCCTGCATATCAATTAATTTATTCTAGAGTTTTCACAAAAAAAGTGTTGGAATCCAGATTTGCTAGGTAATGGATGAGAAACTGGGTGAAATTTTGTAGCTTTAAATGTGGAGAGAATCAGACTAGAAGATTTTAACGATCCTTGCTGGAATGGAAAGGTTGGAAACAGAGATTTGGTTTATGTTTACTAATTAACTTTTTTTCAGTCATCATTATTTCCTCTGTGCTCTTGGCGGGGATGCTGGGTGCCTAGTTGTAAGCACTGTATTTGCTGAACCAGTTTAAATCTTTGTCCTGTGTGTTGCACATGTTGATCATGAGTGTGTGACAGTCACCCCTGCTGGAAACACTTGGGTTTCCAGTACAGTGAGCTGTATTTTTGTTTACAGCAAACAGCGCAAATGCTTTTTGAAGTTGTTTCAATGCTTAGGTAATACATACCAGTCTCCCAGCTAGAGTGTAATATCCCGGGGACCTCAGAAGAAGAATATGAGCCTGTAAACCACTTTTAACTCCCTGGTTGCTGTTTTTCAAATGATGGGTTATCTGAGATGTGGGAAGTAGACCTCACTCTTGGAGGATGGGCTGCATGATTCTGATGACCTTTGCACACTTCTCCAGCCTGTATTTGGAATAAAGAGGCTTCAGTCTTGCTTTGTGCATTCCTGAAGTGTCTGTGCCCTACATGCTGACTGTGGCATTTGACTTCCCAGTAGCACTGCCTGTCCACCCCTTTCCTGTGACCTTTCAGGATGCTTTGAGCTCTCAGCCTCCATGTCCCACAGTGCGGACAGCCAGAGGAGTCAGCACCAGAAAGTGGGTTGACTCAGGCAACAAGCAGGAAAGCAGAAACAAAATACATGGAGCGCTCTTGGGTTGGAAAACACAGAAAAAATTTTGTTCTTTTTGTTGAAGGACAGATGGGATTGGGAGCCAGGCCCTGCACATGAGAGAGAGAGGATATTGGAGGTCAAGGGAGTTAAAGCCTTGCCATATTAGTACTTCTATTATTTTACAATTGGTTTAGCAGCTGAAACAACAAACCAAAATGTAAGTGATTGTCCATGCTGCCCTGTCAGGACAGGGGAAGCTTCTTTCTCTAAAGACAGTGTTGCAGTTCCTATCATACAAAGTGATGGTCTCCAGGCTGAGCATGGAGACAGGCTGGAAACCAGCTCCTTAGACTTCAGGCTGAGTAGAACACCCGAACTAGATTTTCCTCTAAAGTGAATTTGTTGCTAAAGAGTTGGACTAATTACCCTAGACCAAGTCATCAGTGGGAGAAAAGCAGTGCAGACTGGGAGTGAAAGCATCTGGAGGTGGAAGTCCTGTAAAAAGGGTAATTGAATTGATTTCTTTGCTTGTCCAGCCTTGGTTTCAGAGATAGCTGCCAGAAAGGAGGCAGTTTGTAATTTTGGTATCTTTGATGTACATATCTGATACACAGGAAATAGAGAGAAAGCATTTCTTTTATTACAGTGGTTGTGCTCATACTTGTTTCTGGACCACGTGGTCTATAACCCAGAGATGGAAGTGTCCATATCCCATTTTCAGTCCTCTCAGCTACAGTCGTACACAATTTATCTTAACTGACAGAAAAAGTGCAATAGGTTGGACTGTCCATTAGACAGGGAATACACTATTTACATAAGTAATTAGACCATTTGGGGATTGCTGTTCAAAATATATTTTCTTCAGTCATAACATCATAAAAACCTCTTGACAATTCTTAGATAGTAAGATTAACATGAAGCTAGCTATAGTTTACAATGTTTTATGGAAGAATAGTAACTCTTGAGAAAATAATGTTTACTTTAAAGTAATGTAACCATTAAGAAGTAATTCCAGATGTGTGGTTATGGCAGAATTTTAGTGATTATAGTCCTAGCCTGTTTAGTGAATTACGTTATTGCATTTAAAAGTAGCCAATGATTTTTTTTTTTTTTTTAAATGAACTCATTCTTCAGATGGTCTGAATAAAACTTTATTTTCTATTATCTGAGAAACAAACAGAGCAGAATCTGGTTTATTTATGAAAGTAAATACAAAAGGTCTGACCCCTGGATATTGCCTTTGAAAATTGTCTGAGAAAATGCTCTTCCTGGTAGCTGATTCTTTCTTCAAGCCGTTTCTTCTTTTTGAAGATAATGCCAACCCCCCCGCCCTCAAATTATGCAACATATTTTAAAGAATGCTTTGAAATGAAATGGTTTGATCTCTTTAGTCTCATGAGGTCTTCTAGTATTGCATCAACTGCAGCAGAAGGCAATACAGTGTTATATTTTATCAATGAAGACAGAAGTTTTCAAATTTACAAAACCTTTCTTTGCCCGTGGTGGTGGGTCTGTGCTGAGTACTTTGGGACTGGAGCAGTTGCATGCTATTTATGAGTTCGCCCATGTGCTTGCTTATCCCTCTAATTACCTGCTAATGTCTCCCAAGGCCCAGGTGCACACAGCGCTGGCATGTAATTTTTGGAGGATGTGGACTAGCTGAGCAATCCCAATGCCTGTTTTCTCCGTTTTTAAGCCCTTTATAAAGGCTACTTAGAGTCCCTATCTGAATTGTGAACGGTAATGTTTCTAAAATGTCTTGTTACAAGTAGACTCGTGTTTATCATATTCTGAGAACGGGTTGGCTTGGAGTTGTCAGTATTAAGACTGCTCAGGTTGTTGACAGTTGAAATCCGTGTTACATTTGGCTCTCCAAAGAAAACATTGTTCCTTTATTAGTTGGTATTTCATCTTAAAGCCAGGCCAGGATGTTTAAATTACAAAGGTTGTTGGTGCTAGGGCACAAGGCTTTCCTTCTGTTCCTGTGCTTTCTGCTTGTGCTGCATATTCTATAGTGATTTCTTGCAGGGGTGTTAGTGGGTGCTTTGCGCCTGAGTGGAGAGTGCTGCAGTGAGCTAATGGCACACAATGCAACTGTCTCCTGCTTTGTGCTGACTGCACAGTTAATAAAACAAATCTGTACTCATAAAGTAATTGCTGAAATCAGCCAGCCGAAGAGGTCTGACCAGATATAATTATGGTATTGAGCAGCAGCTAGTGCAAGTAACATGTTGAGCTTAAAATAAATATGTAAATATATATTACATTTATGCATATGTTATATACACACTTTTTTTTCATCTTATGTCTTTCAACTGCAGGGCTAATTTTATATCTGACAGATCTCACTTGAGGTCATTAATAATGAACTCATCTACATTAAGAGCTCCAGAAAAATTCTCAAACATTTTTACTCGTCACTCTCTGGGCAGCTGCAGACAGTGTTGGTGTTTCCATTTGTCAAATAGAGACACCCATAACTTAGAAACAAGATTTGCTGTTGTAGCTCAGCCCATCTGCAGGACCTCTATTTCTGTAGTGAGAAACCTGGAGCTTTCTGCTGGAGCTTGTGTTTATCTTCCCTCCCTGTTCCCAGAGGCACCAGGGGGCTTTGCTGGAGCTGCAGCAGGAGTCCTAAGAAACTTGTTTTTTAGGACAGGCTTAAGGTGGTGGTTACACATTAAGTAGCTGGGTCTTCCTTTAGAAGAAGGCAGGGCCACTTATTTCAGTTGGGATTGAATTGTATTATCCTCACCTCACCACAGAAGCGCTTTGCTGCAAGGTACTTGTTTTTATCACTGAGTGTGTGTCTGCTACCCCTCTCTGTTGTCCCTGTGTCACTGAGCAATACCTCAGAAAAGGGAGCTTGATGTCAGCCATTGAAAGAGGCTCTGCTTTTATTTTTACCATCTTTACAGAATCAGAACAAGGATGCAAGTTTTCCAGCCCTATAGGTGTTGGGCAAGAGGCCCATTTCATGCTCAGTTTAGCTTTATCTGGGATATATTTTGCTTGTGTGATGCTCAGGAAGCGTAAGAGAAGTGATAAAGCACAAGTTATAGTTGAATTTATTCTGGATCCAGTTACGTGTACATGTAAACACAGATGATACAGAAATAAATGAAATCTGCTGGTTTGTAGCATCTATACTGAATTACCATGTTGCTGCATCCCATTTTTAAGGTCACTGCTTTTATTTTTAGAGTTTGAGCTGCTGTTTTTCCAGTGGCATATCTCCTCCTCTTCACTGGGCTCTGGTGAATACAGAAAGCTGAAAAGATTGAAACAGACACTGTAGAACAGTCTGATGCCACTCATTGTTTATACCATGGTTACTCCATGGATTTAATTGGAATTAACCCGGATTTCTGCCTGTGTACAGGAATCAATGGGAGGCTGTTTTCCAGGCTTGATAGCAGATGATGATCAGGTGGTGAATGCTGTGCAGAATGTTTCAGGTGGGACTTAATCCTTTCCCCTGTCTTTGCTCCATTCTTTTGTTTTTTCATAGCAGCAGATTTCGTCCTGCTGAGGAAGCTCCATCACTAGAGCTCCCTGCTGGAAAATGTCAGCCTAGGCTTGTGCAATGAAGGACAATAATTTTAAAGACCTTTCCCAGAGCAAGGGTTTTTTTTAATGTTCTTTCAGTCTGCTGGCAGCTTACCATAAGTAAAACAGTTTCTTCTTGTCAAGGTTGAATCTCTCACAAATGGGCATTGGTAACAGCTTCTTGGGTAACAACTGCAAGTGCGGCTCGTTTCCCCTTTCTGTGCAAAAAAAAAAAAAAAAAAAAAAAGGGAGAAAGGGAGTACTTTGCAAGAAAATATGAGGAACCTCCTCATCTGTGGTGGGGAATAAAAGAAAATCAAACTGGCCTTTTTATCCTACGACCATCTGGAAAATTAATTCTTCTCGAGTGTGCAAGCAGTGATAGTAAATGCGTTGTTTTTCCCCTGTGAGAGCTGGATTTATGTCAGCTGCAGGGTCTCCACATTTTTTGGACTGAATGTGGACTGTTAAAGCCATCCTTTTACCCTCTGGCAGGGCTGTGGTGGGACAGGGGTGCAGGAGGAGGAGATGCGGTGCCGTGCCGTGCTCCCCTGCGTCAGTAGGTGGCACCAGATGGCCGGTCCAGCGGAGAGGGTGGTTTGTCCCCTCTTTGCCCACTGATCCACAAAATGAAGAGATTTTTCTCAGGTACTAAGTCTTCCTGTAGTATGACTGTTTTTATTAAAACCCAGTCATGCCCCCTTTCCCAAACATTTAACTGCATTTTTCTATAACTGTTATATTTTTATAAAGGTGAATTGTGTGTTTGCTCTTCAGGGTCAGCCGTTGGGTTTCTCGGAGCACTGACTTTGGAGGGTTTGGGTTATGGAGGATGCAACACAGCTGCTGCTTCAGTCCCAGTGATGGGGAGAGCTTTGGATCTGTGCTCTCAGGCCAACGGCTGCGCCTGCAGGGCTCACAGTCCCTAGTTTAGCAGCCATTTATAACCTCCCTCCTCTTCCCCTTGAGGAGGTGTTAGGATCTTCTATATTTAGTCCTGATAAGTACATGCAAATTCCGATTGGAAAACAGTATGAATATGCTAACAGTATCTGACTGCCTGAAAGAGGAGAACCTCATATAAAGAGCTGCGTTGGTGGGCTACCATTTTGTTGCTAGGGAGGGTTCAAAGCAACGCATCAGTTGTATTTATCTGGATTAGTTCATAAATAAATTCCCATGGCTGGTCACAAAGTCAGCATTTGCATGTGAAGAAAGAAATGTTCTTTTAAGATCTACGTTAAAAGGCTTCTGCTGGTCAAATGCTTATGTGACTTTTCAAGCATTTGCATTTTTTTTCATCAGAATTTGCACCATTTTGTAAAGGTGTGGAGGTCTTCTTTGCACTTCAGGTTTTTTGTAGCAGAGTTATCCACAGCTCCATATGTTTATAGGCAGCATTCACAGATTTATAAAGCCCACAGGCTGCTTTTGAAAATAACGGTTGTGAAAGTATCTTACTGCACTGTTTCATACGTGTTCCACTTTGTGTAGAGTTAAACATGACAGTTCTGGATATGTGTATGCAGCAAAGCTATAGGCTTGAAATCTTGCTTTTGTGAAGTACTTCATTTTTTTTTAAGAAGACTTGGAACCTTCAGTTGCTTTCTGAAGGACTGGTTGGTGTCTAACCTGTTCTTGAGTTTGTGCCCAGGCTTTGAGTGAAAGTAATTGATTTTTGAAATGAGAAGTCTTGGGCTTAAATTTTACTACTTTCTTCCAATATATGTATATTGTCTAAATTATTATTATGTATTTTTCTTTTGCAGAGGTTTTTAAGAAGAATCTGATGGTGAGAATAGGTTAAGAAGACTCAGGATGACGACAACAGTAGCGACAGACTATGACAATATTGAAATCCAACAGCAGTACAGCGATGTCAACAACCGCTGGGATGTTGATGACTGGGACAATGAAAATAGTTCTGCTCGACTGTTTGAACGATCCCGCATCAAGGCCCTAGCTGGTAAGCTCTGACCACATGAGCAAAACTCTGATGCTGTGTGTGATAGTATGGGCCACTGTCTGTCTTCAGTGCCTGCACCTTGTCAGTAAACTAAACCTGAAATTTTCCTGAGGTCAAGTGCAGTTTGACCAACCTGTTTTTGAGATTGTTTTGTCTATTGACATCAGTGGGACATGATGGTCTCACGTTGCTTTGCAGGATGTGCTCATATCTGACGTTTTGCTGTTCAGATTTACTACGGAGACTTCTTTGGTGTAAGCACAGGAGAGCAGAAATTTCCTCTGTGTATTTTTATTATTTTTTTTTTAATTAGAAGGTTGTGATGACTGTTTCCCACCTCATCAGTCTCTCGGATATTAACTATTTTGGCTGTGTATTCAAATTGTTTTGATTGGGTTCCTGTGATTGGCAATGATGTTGGTTTCCAGATTTGGAAAAAATCAGAAGGTTAACGAAATTCTGCTTCAAAATCTCTTCATTTGCAAATGTTCAAAACATCTTACCTCTCCTGAAATGGAGGAATGTGGTAAATGGAGGTTGTTGTCATTTAGTAAATAATGCTGAAACTACAAATTTTTCTGAAGAAGCAGAGCTTCTGAAATACATGATGTCTGCTGCTGAATTACACTCTCATCAGCAGATAAATTAAATTTGATTTTTTTTGTTTAAATGAAATTAATTTTTTAAAAAAACCCATTTGATTATTGCATATTAGAGGCTGTACATTAACCAAATCTGTTTATGCAGCAAGGAGATTATGTCATGTCCTCTCAGCTCTGAGGCATTGCCCTGCAAAGCCATTTTTATGCATTCTGTAAATGATTTCCTGACTCATATGGTAGCATGTTCACATTCCTGACCTCTGAACAAAATCACTCAGTACCGTGGGACGTAATGTGAGCATGGAAAACAGCTCAAAATACGCTGAGCTTCTGCTAGTGAAATTTTAGTTGCAAGGACTGTTTTAAACCCAACACTTTATAATGTGTTGAAACGCGTTTATTAAATTAACTGTACTGAGACAAAGGTATCATCTGTTTCATTTGTGATTCCAATGAGACTGACTCCAGAGCACAGCGTGCCCTTTCCCCTCTTGATGCTGGCTGTGGGAATGCATTAGATGCAGAACACCTTTACATGCCAGGCACAGGGCAGGATCAGGTTTGGAGCTGAGCAACAGGGAAATGAAGTAGTTCAGGCAGGTGGACAGAGAACAGATCATATAACTCTTACTGAGGATAGTAATCTTATCGACTTAATGGAACTGCTTCAGAAAGGATGTGTGTTGAATTTTGCTATCTTTAGAAGACTTTTAATTATAGCAGTTCTCATCACAGCATGCATTTGAAATCACAGGTAAAATGCCTGCCCTCAAATGGGGCTGTGCTGAGCGGGGTCAGAAGCAGCCTGACTGATGCCTATGGTGGGAGATTGGTGGTAGACAAGAAGAATCTTTACTTGTTTGGGTTTTTTTTAATAGTTTGATCTTGTTTGAGGAAGAAACTGTATTTTACTCTTGCCACATTCGTGGTTGTAGCTTATATTATATTCCTTGGGTGGGAAGTGCTTTTGGTACAAAGCTCATTAGTCCCATTTGGGTCCCAGATCTAGCCTTTGCTGCAGTTAGTTGTTCCACCTACTTCTATGGCAAGCAGAGTAGTACACGTGAAACTCTTATTTCAAAGAGAAGTAAAGTAAGGAAAGTCCTTGCATTATTTAGATAGCCTAAAACAAATACTGATGTCAAAGCAAATAATTTTGCTGAAGATTTGATTCAGATGCATATTCAAACATTTTCCCAGAGTATGATGTATTTAATAATAAGCGTTAATCGTAGTTATTTTAATTTGGTATGTTTCATACCTGTAATTCTCTACTGTTAGGGTTGAGAATGCTGTGTGCTGCCAAAATTTGGCTTAGCATACTGCACTGCTGCAGCACAGCTTGAAAGCCTAATCCTGATGCAAGGAAAGAGGAACGAAGAGAGGTTTGTGTTGCAAATCAAAGGTTATAGTTAAAGGCTGAGCCATGGTTCTCCTGGCACTGTTCAACATGTATTTTCGGATACTCTGCCTGTGTGGGTAATCTCTTAGATCTCCTCGGAAAGACAGGCACTTCCAGATTTATAACAGCTAGAGAAGTCACCTTGCAGCCTGGAGCTGGGATAGCAATAATCTCTGTCATTGTAATCTTTACATTGAGACAGGCTTTTTCTGGAAAGGTGTACTCTAATTCAGCTGCTTGTCACAGGATCAGATGTGATGAAGACTGTGAAATCCTGTGGCTGGTAGTGCACACAAAGCCACACTGGATGATATCAAGAGGCTCTTCTGGGCTCTAAAATTTGTCTATTGCACCATCACTTTCTTCTAGGTGAATTTCACTGCTCTCTGAAGCAAAGTAGTTGTGCACCACCTGCAGGGCCCAGGTTCACTGAGTTAACACTCTAGTCTGACTTAGATCAGCATCGACTCTTCGCGGGCACGAACATCTTCCCACACCTTCAAGATTGGACACCTTCTGACAACAGCGTTTTTCTTCCCAGAGGTCCCAGATTAGTTGTATCTAAATACTGCTTGTGGATTCCCAGCTCTTTCTGTGTGCCTTTCATTTAAGTGACAAGATAAATTAAAACATTGACCATGTCTTGCGGTTTATGAAGTGCGTGTGTATCATTATCTCCTCGTCATAGTATGAAAGGTTTCAAAATTAACAGGCCAGACACTGGTTCTTTATTCCCCACCTATAAGATGCAAACTGTTGCGTTCCAAAGTAGAACAGCCGTAGACATTTTACTCTGCCTGACTAATGGGCTGTATACTCAACGTGAATCTTTCTGTTGGTGCAAGCATCTTCTGTCCACATTCTTCAACAAGTTGTGAAGTGCCTCTTCTGTGACGTTTCCATCTTGTATTGAGTCTAGTTGACTGTAATTTAAATTAAGCTTACTTCCTTTAAGGTAAAGGTAGGGAATGGGTAGGCAAGAAGTGAATTCTCTGTAGCCAGTCTGATACTCTATTCTAGAAAGAGTCGTAGTGGGCCCATGTTCCAACAGGATGCTGAAATATTTAAAGAGCAAAGCAGGAGATGGTGGTCAGAATGATCTGTGATCAGAACAGACAGTGTATTGGAGAAAACCTCAGTTAAAGCAGGTATGATATAATAATAGTAGAAAAGCACTGTAGTCATCATAGCAGCTGATAACCGGTATTATTAAAGTGGTCTGTATACTGTGAAAACCAGAAAGTGAAGGATTGTTTCAGTTTAAAACAAGTAAATCATCTGGGAACTCAGCTTTCAATCACAATTCAGATTTGAAGGGATATGCAACCAGATTGGTTGCCATTCATGTTGAACTAACTCACTCTGCAGCTGATATGAGAAGAAGGTAACTGATCTCTACTTCGTAAAATAAGATGTTCCACTGTAGGAAATAATCTTTCACCTGTCCTTATTCTCTGTGGTTCTTTAGAAGGTCTTGCTGGAAGACCAGGTAATTCTGCCTGCTCTGTAGAAGCCAAAAAGGTATCATGTTTGTGCAAAATTCTTCACTCACAAGTCCTCAGGTGTTGGATTTCGTCTGTCAAGGACCATTAGCTAACAAGATTTGCTGTGCAGCACCTGGGCACACAGAGCTCTTAAGGAAGCCTTAAGAAGCAGTTCAGTTGTTCAGCAGAATTTTTCACACTCAGTCTGGGACTGTGACATTCAGATACACTGTGCTTCTTGTCTCAGATGCTGTTTTCAGGTAGTATGAGAACGGTAACGTCCAAAACATTGCATTTCTTCAGTTAGCTAATTCAATATTAAAAAATGCTTAACTGAAGTTATTTGCTTTTCTGCTTATTTGTATTTTGCCATTTTGTCCTCTGAGTTCACCTGAGTGACCAGAAGATCTGTGACTCAGCTGTCTGGCATATGAATTAAAAATAGTTTCAAAGTTTATGAAATAATAGAGGCATATCTTCTTAGCGAAGGGCAGATAAAGCTGCACATTCCTTTTTCAGCTCCACCTAAGTGACTGTGCATAGGTCAGGACACTTGCTAGCGTTGCATGTCACAGCGTTCATGGACCTTGGAGGGGAATACAAATAAGAAGACTGCATTTGTCATGCAGCTTTCCTTAGTTGTCCCTATTGCACAAAGAGAAACTAGGCTTCTAATTCATGCCAGTAACTTAAATTCTCCCAGAAACAAAGGGCAAAAACGTTGAAATTGTTACTGAGGTTATAGTACTAAAAAGTTTTTCTTTTTAATATAGCGGAATATCCATTTCTTAAGGATAAAAAAGTGGGAAAACTTGCAGTGGGAAAGTGCTGGTGACCATGTGGGGCTAGTTAGCACTTTTGGCCCTGATATTTGAGCCCCCCATGTCTCCACTGCAAGAAGTCAGCAAAACGACCTCCCAAAAAAGCAGAAAGATAGGTCCCACTTATAGTACTCTTCAGGTATCATGCATCTGCTCGTCCCTGCTCTCTAACATATCTCTCATAGCAAAGTTTCTACTGTTTCACTCCGAGTATACACTAAAGAGAGAAAAAATCTGCACAGTCAGAGTGAAATTTCAGGTATCAAGTCAATAAAAAAAGACATAATAAAATTATTTAGAGCTTAAGAGAACAAACCTTTGGTTTATTCTTGGCTTTGAAAGAACATACTGAGAATAATCTCTTGCAGTACGTTTCATGAACATCCAGTACCTGAGCTATCTGGGACTTGAAAAAGCAGTGCACTAATTTTAAAAACAGTGGTTAAGGAAAGAGAACTCGGCAGTATATTGGTGCTTGTAAATCAAATCTGAAGGGCATGTGGAGGATTCACTTGACGCTAAACAGAAATAAAAACCTCGCAGCAATGAAACTGAAGATGTATCTTCTCAGCACTGGTGTGGCAGTGCTGGTTATTAGTCAATGTTTTTGTTTAGCAGCCAAAGGCCTAATGCAGACTTACTCTGGGGAGTACGAAAAGGCTTATTTTGAAAAATTTATTTTACTCAGGTAAAAGCTAATGGAATTATTTCAACAAAAGGTTTTCCAAATGTCAACCTCACCCAATGCATTCCTTCTGGAACGATTTCTCTGCTGTTGTTTCCAAGCTGCAGTACTTAACACCAGTCTCCTACAGATTCCGGTTAAAAACAGGAGTGTCATTTTGCATGTTCTGTGTCATGCAGGCATCAAGGGAGAAAGCATGGCAGTGGAGAAGCTGCTGTACTTAATGCATGTCACCTGCAGTCCTGGCTCTGATGACTGATAAAAACAAGAAAAAGCTTAGCTCATCTGTTGCTGTTGATTAATGTGTTCATTTTTACAGTTGCTGGTGGAGAACTGTTTCTAAAGCAAATAGAAAAAACCAAACAATAAATAATATTTTGCTCTTCGCATTTTTATTTTAAAGATCATCAGTAAACTGACACCAAAAGAAGTGTCACTCTGTGCCTGCGGTACATAAAATAACTTTGAAGTAAAGGTGAGCAGCTTGTATTCAGTGATGTCCCATCAAAAATGTAATTTGGTACAGAGGTCATTTGTATCTCATTGGCATAGTAACGTGGGTTCTGGTACCAGTTATGCGTAGTTTGTGGGTTTGATCTCTTTAGAATCAAACAAGTAGTGTGCAAACTATGTGGAGGTGTAAGCAGATGCTTTGTAGTCTGATTAGATACCAGATCCATGGTCCAATGTAGCTTCCTGAGTGTAGATCCAAGCTTTTGAGAAAAAGTACAGGTGAATGTAACTTAGGAATTTTCTGGAATCATACATGCTTGTCTGCTTCATGGTTAGTATTTATGATTCCTTAATAACAGAGTGATGCATGACAGTGATTGTGTCCTGGCAAATAACTGTAATCCAGCACACATTGCTCAGGCAGGACAAGTGGAGCTGGAAAAATAGGCTTTTTGCTCCTTTGGAGAGGGAGCGGGGTAGGAGAAGTTGCTGGCAGCCCCACCCTGGAAAGTCTGACAGCTGTGGTCATTTTAAGTCTCTGATGAAATTCTTTCAAGGCTAAGCAATATTGAGTTGGACATACACGGGAGAGCCCAGGGTCTTGTCAGCAAATGAGCCTGTATAGATCAATCTTTAGGTGTTTGGATTCCTGTGTATTAAGCTCCTGCACTGGAATACAGGTACCATATCTGCTTCTTGTAGCTTCTTGTGGAGAACTCCAGACATACACCAGCCCTTATCCGCAAAGGGTAGACTATGCTTGGACAGCAATTCAGTAATTTAGCAAAATAAGATAGAAGAGAATTCTGTACTGTAGCTAAGAAGTGATTAAATATAAAAAGCCATCTGTACCTAGAGGAAGAAGACGGAAAACCAATGTATGTAATGCCGACTCTGTGTGTGTGTGCGCATACACGCATCTGCTTTTAGGATATTACCACTGAAATAACCCGTGAGGGTAATCCTGAAAGCAGGTAAATCTCCTTTATCATACTTGGGTATTAGACCCATTGGCACTGTGCTAACTTTCATAGTGTGCTTGCTTACTTGCACTGATTTTTAGATGAGAACTATGCCTTCCTTCCCAGTCTGGCAGAGCACAGCTCTCTCCTGTCTATTTTAGTTTTCATCATCCGTTCATCACCATAGCATCAGGAAAGAGTAAAAGCACCAGGGGATGTGCTTTTGGCTGCCCACAACACTGAGATGAGTGAGATGCAGCGTTCTGCATCAGCTGAAGCAGGGGCAGGCAAGCCCAGCTGGGAGAGGCAGGGTAGGATTTGTGAAGGGGAGTGAAACACTCTGGCTGCACCAGCTGCTCAAAGGAAGGAAAAATATGTACTGTGAGATACCCTCCATGTGGGCATAATAGTAGAGCTGGGATAAAATCACGCTGAAGTTGGTGATTTAGGAGGAGACCTACCAGCCAGATCGTCAGCTGGTATAAACTGGCATTCTCCCTCAGCTTCTGAGAGACCATGCTGACTTACAGCTGGGAATCTGACCCATAGTGCCCCATAGTGGGAAACCTGAAGACTGAACAGACTATAATATTCTTGTCTGCTGGAATCGGTCTTTTGGGGATATTTAATACGCAGAAACCATGGGATAACTAGTAATGAACCTTCATTGAAATTATGAGATTGTTTTTAGATATTTTGCTGAGTCATCTTAATGGAAAGGATTACTTGATTATAGAAACTGTGCCAATAATGACAATAATTTTTAAAAAATAGATTACTTCTATCAAGGATGAGGCTAGCTGTAGATGCATTGCAAAACCTAGTCGTAAGCCTATAATTTAAAATAAGTATTTCCACAAAAAATGCATATGCAGAAGAGAATGTTCTCATCTCACGTCTTTAGCATCTAGCTAGTGATGTTTCTGTATTTATTATTTATTTTATTTATTCAGCCAAATCTGCAATTTGTTGCTTGGATACTGCATGAACGCATTCCCTGAAGTGTAAATAATGTCTAGCAGAGCATACTGCAAAGCAAAATTCAATACAGGATTAAAAAATGTTTACTAATTTCTGTTAACCTTGGAGCTCTTCTAATGGGGAAAGATTAGTGATGAAATAATTCTCTCAGATCAGAGCTTTGATTCTTATCTTGAGGTAATATCCTGGAGAGAGAGAAACCCGGATTGCCTTGATACAAATTGCCTTGATGGGGGCAGAGGCAAAATGAACAGGAACAGGGATGAGGACCAGACAAGTAGAAAGGATGATGAAAGTCCATTTCCAAGTTCCACTTTTTTAGTTCCTAGCATTCTTCCTAAGACTTTTTAACTCTTCTAGTCAGCAATGCAAACAATACTATTTTTTTGCCAACTGCTTTGTATGTGTATGTTGTATGATGATGTTTTTTTTTTAAGTTTTGCTTCCTTTAAATGTTATGAAGCCTTTAAGGTGGATGGGTGTCAAATGTAGACAGTGTTTGTGCATGTAAGTGTATAATATATTATGTTATTTATGTATTTATTCTGTACATTATATAAAAATGAAATGTGGTTTTCTCTGGAATAATAACTTCATGAGTTTGAGACAGTTAGTACTTGTCAATTGATCACAAAGCTTTTCTGCAGAGATAGGCAATTCCTAGATGGGGAGGTTGTGTGGGTGAGATTTAATGAAAAGATTTTTTGAAATAAGCAGATGTCTCTTATGTTGGCTTTGAAAATAAGGCTTTCAGCTCATGTATCTGCATCTAGTGTGTTGTTTTTTAAAAAAGCAACCTTCCAACATTTTTTTTTTCCTAATATTTTTTTTGTCTTTCATTTTAAATGAACTACAGGATCAGCGCAAGCCTGTACTACCTCAGTTTTTCTGGAACTTTGTTGCTTAGGTGTAAGAGGATCTAAAATTCTGTAGGGAGCCCAGTTAACTTCAGAGGTTTCTAATTTCAGGGCTCGAAGTCTTCCAGTTATGGAAATGGCAAAAATGGAGAGATACATTTTTATTCCTCTCCCCTAAACTGACCACATGTGAATGTGGTCACAACTGGAATGTGTTTGCAAACATTAATATAGTTTATATGCTTTTCTGTTATGTCTATGTGAAGCAAAGGAAATAGTAGAAATAAATACTCTGGCTTATGGAGATTTGTAAAGATCAGTGTGTTCTATTTGTTGTTTTCACCCAGTTTCCATTTTGCTCAGGAGATTGAATTTTCATGCCTCAGTGATTATAGTGTAGCAACACTGCATATTCTGTGTTCATGGTTAAACTGGAAAAAAAAAGAAAATGGTGCAAGAGGAGGAAAATTAAAATGAGAGTGGGAATCTCTTTCTCCTACATATAAACATAGATGCAATTCAGATAGAGAAGGAAAGGAGGGAGAGGCAATGAAAATAATTCCAGTTGCTAAAAAAGCACATTAAAAAACCCATAAAAATTATTTTCTGGATGAAAATCAGAAGTGTTTTCATGCCAAAATTTCACAGAAAGTGCCTAAGTTAAGTGCATACCTGTGTACCATGCTCGATTTTAATAGACTTTAAGGGTTATTCATCTAAGTCAGGAAGCAAACCAAGTGCATTTCATGGGCCACGAACAAAACCTGTGAATGTAGCTGTTACAGGTTTTCAGAGATGGCTTCCCTGCTTTGGTGAGTTCATGGAGTGTGGGAAGCAGTACAGTTTGGAAGAACTCATTTGGACTCGAATGCAAACCAACGCAAACCATGATTTTTTCCAGGCTCGAGTGGCTCATACAGCTCTCTTCTGCAGGCTCTCCTGGCAAGTCTTCCACTGCTGCAGTAAGCAAGGACACGCTGTTACAAAAGTCATGTCAACTTTCCTGTTAATCTGGGACTTGTGTAAACTGAAACCCGAAACCAAGTGGAATTGACCCAGTTTCAGTAATAAATTGATATTCTGGCCTGATTTGTGAAAAGATGGCTCCTGACAGGCCAGCCTGGACATGGTGAAAGGAAAACACGTGAACAGACCCTTGTGTAATAAAAATCCTTGTCTCTTGCTTTTTAATCTGCCCCTTTCCCTTACGTTTTGATTGTGTTGGCTCTCCCAAGCCTATGTGAGTCACAGAGAATATATCTGGAAGAGACTCGGAGGTCCAAATGCCTTGGTGTTTGCCACTGACCTAAAATCCTCTTTAAACAGAAAAATTGAAATACTTTCTGAAATAGAAATACTATTTAAGAGCAGATCTCTTGTTTTGTTTGTATTTATTTCACTTTGTTCTGAGAGAGTGGCTAAGTATTGCAGGAAATGGCAGGCTTATAAGATGAATGGTTCTGTTCCCACTAATAGCTGCAGAAGAGGTAATTAAGTTGGCATGCTAATTTCTGCTTAGTGTGTGAGCTGCTTCTCTCTGTGCTCCAGCATCTTAGATATAAACTAGAGGGAGAAGAGCTAACTCTTCAGGATTAATGTTATGCAAATTGTCAAATATGATAAAAATAACCATTCTAGAACAATCCACAGCAAACCCCATCTTTCCTTACTGTATTGCATACATAGGGAGAGATTGTTTTTACTATGTAGATGGGGGGGGGTATCAGCAGAAGAAAAAAGGCAAACCTGATTATGAGTTGTCAGTTCCTCGCTGTTGCACTGAGGGGATGTGTAAGACCTTTACCCTCTTTCAGCAGAAGAACAGATGTTATGTGATTTCTGTGGCATTTTAGATTAATAAATCATCCTTTTTATCTTGTGATTTTTTTTTTTAGTTAGTCACCAACTAGAGAATTTACAAGAGCAAATAAGAGTAAAGAGGAAAGACAAGGGTGATGATTAACCAGATTCATAATGTAAGCCCTGGTGTACTTTCTGTTTCCCATTAGAAAGATAATTGTCTTTCACGGAGTTGTAAAATCGCATCTTTCTTTCAGAACACAGTAGCACAAAGCCTGTGTTAATTTCATGGTACCTGGGGAACATTTTGTGCATTGTTTTCTTGGTTTTTTACATATGCATTAAGTTGAATGTATTTTGAGGGTGGGCCTGTTTTGGGTGTCCACTGCACATAATGATCTTCATTGCTGACCCAGTAAAGCCAGTCTATATTGGTTGACTTTATTAGTGGAAGATAGTATAGACTTGATGGATGGATGAGGTTGGCAGGGAATTTCTAGCTATGACAAATGCTAGTGGGGCTGTGTGAGTAAGACTAGCGCTGCACGCTTACCAGTCACCGTCTGCAAAAGAGTTATGAATGGGACCCTTGGCCAGGAATTTCTCAGGGTGTTTTTTTGTCTATACTTTTTTTGAGGATGGTTTTTTAAAGTGATTTCTTTTTGCTGAGAAAAGCAATAGTTTTGTTCAATCTTAGAAACGTTGACAGTTAGGAATTTGGATGGTAATTTCACTAGATCTAACATTAGTTTCTTCCTTACAAACATTAGTTTTTTCCTTTGTGGTAGGAACCCATTCACATCAGCAGCAGTTTTCAGAACCATGTAAACACAGGTCCCATGACAGATCCTTTTCTGTTCTGGGGTAAGCAGTTGCCTCCAGATGTTATTTGTACATTCATAATATTACTGTAATCAGCCTCCTGTTCTCCTTGAGGCTTTGCAAAGCTCTGGTCATGTCAACTAAGTCGCACTTTGCATTATGGTTAAGTGGATAATCATTTGCGTTTGTATTTGCTCTTAACAACTACACAAATAACGCAAGCCACCGTTACCAGTCAAGTACTATGGAAGAGGTACAATTCGAAGGATGCAAGCAAAAATTATTTCACAGCTGTGGGAGAAAAGTGAGAACAAAATTTAGAGGGGAAAAAACCCAACGAAACCCTTCTTCCCTGAAATACTAAATATATGATTTGCACCTTATTTTTCTCCAGCACTGTAATCAGCAGTCAAGTTACACTTGGACCAGTGCTAAAAGTTATCTATGGCCTTCAAAGTATTAATTCTCCTTCATAACATATTATCTAATTAGTATTGTCAAGGGCTTAGTGTAATAATTAGAGAAACAGTGAAAACAAGTAGAAACCAGGTATAAGAAAGGGCTTTGCATGTGAGCACCATGTAATCAATTCTGTGTATTGCTACATAGTGGCAGTAAACAGGTCTCAGGTTTCCTAATTTGGAGTCAACAGCAAATGAATGTATTAGGATTGAATGCATTAGAAATGGGAACTGGCAGGATGCCACTTCTCAAGAAGCCTTGCTACGTACAGTGTAGAGTTTTACAAATACAGACAGATCCCCATTTTGCTTTGCTCTTCCTGCTGAATTACCACCAACCTGTGAAGTGGAGCCTTCAAAATGTACGCTGGGGCCCAGCAGAGCAGCAGTAATGCTTTGGCAGATGAGCCAGCAGCACCTGGTGACTGGGGCCATCCCCAGGAGCTGATGCCATCATTAACAAAGTCTGTCACATCTGGTGTCTGTTCTTCAGCCCAAATGCCAGTCTGGATGGCAGCTCTGAGGTCCGAATTTCACAGGGAGTGCGGCCGAGTTCTCCACAATGTGTTAGGGTCTTGTGTCTCTGTTTTTCAAACCTCGAACAAAATAAGCTCAGTTCAAATGCAGTTTCTTTCCCTTTGGCTTTCCCCCTGTGTGCCATGTAGCCTGCGCTGCTCCATACCTGCTGCAATTCCTTCTTTTTTAAGGTAGCTTTTAGCGCTACTGGGCAGGCCAGAATTCGGGGGGGGGACGGGACGACACACACAGAGTGCAGACATGAACAAAAAAAATCTCAAACGACAACTTTTGTTCAGTATTTCTTGGGAATCTTAAGCTTACTAGATTCAGTTGTCCCACAAGGGACAATCTGAAGTGTAAATTTGTGTATGTAGTATTAATGTTTATTAAATCCAAATGATTATTTTTAGTTTTTAATGTTTTACTTTTGTAATTTTTTACTTTGTAATGTTTTACTTTTGTAATTTTTTACTTTGTAATATTTTTAATAATGGCCGTGTGCATTAGTGTGTCCCCTGCCAAAGCTGTTGGGAAAGCTTTCAGCTAGGGAAGGGTACCCGTCTCCTGATTTATGGCCTTCGTGGTGTTAAAAATGCTCCAGCTCTCCTGTCAGTCACTTGGACTTTAGTTTTACCTTCTGAGCTCACATAGCAACACCTGTTTGCTCAAGGAGGGACAGCAATGAGCTGATATGCCTGCAGGTAGGGCCTGGCTGCCTGCCTGCTCTCCAGGGGAAGGGTTTCCTTTAATTATAACATAGGTCAGGCATTGCAGGCAGAAGCTGCCGTTGGTAGAAAGCTGCAGGAAAAAAATTTGTGATGGAAATAAGCCTGTACTTGTGTGTTGGGTAAAACACGCTCCTTGAGCTTTGGGCAAGTTCGCATTTGTATATTAACTGAGCTCTGTTCCTGTAAATTTTGGAGCCTTTCCTGTAAATTTTTGTGTTGCCCTTCTTCCTTCCCACCCCAGCCTGGAAATCCCATGGCCACAACTGCAGTGGGTCCCTGCATGCTGGAGGGACAGCCAGCAACACAAAGATTATCAGGGGAAGGTTTAGGAGGAAATGGGGACTGCCGTGACACATCAACGCGTTGTTGTCTGGAGAGCAGTAGCCTGCCTGCTGCAGCGACGAGTGCGGGTCTTCCTCAGGTCCCCCTTTCCCTTGCAAACATGCTTCTAGGGCACAAGCCTACAGGATCTTGGTCCCCCTGCACAGCGGCATTCTAGCTGCCCCCACGGACAATCGTTTTCTTTGCCAACGATGTAAAACCTAGTGTGGGCAGTTGAATTGTCTTTAGTGGCACAAGTGTAGGTAGTGCTGAAAAAGTTGAAGGCTAACTTTCAAAAGAGTTTTAGACTCTACTTGAGGTCTGCTGTAGCACCAAAAGTCTTGTATAAATACAGTTATATTGATATAAGGGGGTTCACTGAAATACGCTAGTAAAAGCCCTTGTGTATCAATAGAATAGGCAACTCTGGACTAGGGCTATGTTGTTATTTTAAGTAAAACAGTATAGTGAAAGCCATAAATATTCTAAGTGTATTTATGATCACAGGAGCAATGTGCCAGGCATCTTCAACAGTCCATGTGTTTTTGGAAACCCCAGCTTCAGTTGGGAAGTGTTGACTTCCATCACTTCTCCCTAAATTAGCAGAGTTCATGTGAAATTACAGTATCAAAACAAGGGTAACATCTTTAAATGTTTAATGAGGGGACAGAGTGAGAGAAGAAGAGAACATGGATTCAGTTGGAAAGGAATTTGGAATGTAAGAAAAGAAAAAAAAAATGTGTGTGAACGTTATCAGCATTTTTAAATACGAACAGACAAATGCTACATACTGAGAATATGAATGTGGAATTGATCTTTTAATTTCACTTACGCCTAAGTGAGGGCTAGGTGCACATTTATATTACAGCAGGGTGTTCAGGTGCCAGTCAGAGGCAAGGCATCCTTATTTATGTTACAGCCCTCCCCCTCCGGTACGTAGCCCAGACAACCATTAATCTTGCAGTAATACCCGGCATGCTGATAAACGAACAAGGAGCCACATACATAGGAGTTGTCACAATCCTCAATATTGACAAGTAACATAAAATGAAGCGACAGGAATTGGCTGTTTCAAGAACCTTTTCACAAAGCTCTCATTTGTTCCCAGTGTGCTGGAGCGTACATCCTTCTGCGTCCCCTCCTCGCCTGTTGCTAAATACTGAATGAGTGCTTCTGTCTGTGTGCGTGTGGCACTTTTTCAAGCAAACAGCCTTGCAGATAAATAAAGTGCCCTCCTTTTCGTGTGATAGTAATCTGAGACTTTTCCGTTACATGAGGCTCTTAACAAAAGATTGTAATTCCACCAGCTTTACTCAGGAAGGTACCACCGCCTGCTGTGGCGGCGGCGGCGCTGGGAGCAGAGGGCTGGGGACCCTGCTGCCGCCTCGCCTCCCCGGGCTCGGGGCGAGCGCGCTGCGCCCGGCGGAAGAGCTCGCCGCAGCTTCACGCGAGCCATCCCGCTCTTCCTTCCCCTGCTCCGCCGCCCCTTCGCCCTTGGTACAGCCTTCGTTTCCTCCACCGTGCTGTATGGTAATCGAGTGACATCAGCCCGCAGCCGGGCGGCTGCTGATTATATTACAAACCCACAGAAAGGTCTGAGGTGCGTGCGGCTCCTGGGAGCGCGAGGACGGCGGTGCGTGGCTCCATGCTGCTTTTACTTTGGGCTGAATCGCAGGAGCCTTCGTTTGATTTAGCTTCGCCAGAGCCAAGCAAGCATTTGAAACTGGTTTCGAGCACTTGAGAGTTGCATTTAGTGGAGCAGGGGAGAAAGAAACAACCACATGGTGCTTTAAGTTTGAATCTGTTACAGACAACTTACCGCCCACCCACACTGCTGGATTTTGAACCGGAGCTGTTATTTACTTAGGGCTCGGTTGAGAGCATTTTCTCTAGGGGCTGAAGCCAAACTACTGGGAAAGCTGAGGTTTACTTGGATGTATCGTAGAGATACCTGTGGTTCCTTTATGCTGCCGTTCATGTGTTACCTGTAAATGGAATTACAAAAATCAACCAGTATGCCCGGGCCGTTGTCCCCAGGATATGCAGCTCAGGCGCCGTATAACTATAACCAGTTAGAAGGAAGATTCAAGCAGTTACAAGGTAAGCCTGTGCTGGTTTTTTTTTCTCGTAGGTGTTGCTATGATATGATGATCCCTGTACACATGTTAGTTTGGGCCTGTTTTCATTGCATCAAGGTGTTAATGAGAGAGGCTAAAAGTGGTGTTAGAGGAAAAATCTTTGTGTTCTTTTAAGAGATACTGTGTGGCTTTTATCTCTCTGAAGGTGTCCTCAGTCTTTCACAGCGTTAAGATGCGTGTCCAACCTCTGAGCCACTCAGCATTACAGATGAGGACTAACCCAGACCAAGTCACTGAAAACATTAAGAAGGAGAGTGAGGGAGTGGTCTTTCTATTTATTTTATCAGTAAATAAAATACAGTCATAACTCTGGAAAGTAATCATAAAATCCTAGCTTTGTTGCGGTGCAGTTTGCAGTGCGAGAGCCCTTTCTAAATCCCTGCGTACCTCCTGTAAAGGCGGGTGGCTTAACTTCTTCAAATGAGGAACAGTTGCATAATTTCCAAACGAATTAATTTGCACGTCATAGGAGGCCTCCGAGAAAGCATTCATGTACTTTAGCATTCCCAATTTTCTTCATTTTGTATTACTCCACTTTTAGACAGGGAGAATGTCCTTTAATGCCTTTGCATTAAATTCTCTATTTGTGTGAGAAAACAGGAGTTTCTTTTGGGAAATGGTCCCGTACTCTCTAAAGGGCAGGCCTCTGCCCTGTGCTGGAAGCGCAGATTGTTAGCAGTGCAGCAGAGGAGGATCGTGCCCGGCAGCTCTCCGTCTCAGACAGGGTGGAACAAGCTCTGCTGTTTCTCTGTGTAAGGCATGTCCCAGGGATGAATGAAATACAGCATTACAGTTTCCAAATAAAAAAGAATTCTTAACCGAAACCAAAGTTTATCATCCTCCTCCACATCCATTTGACTCTGTAAATAATCCCGGAGCAGTACAGTGAAGTTCAGCCTTTCTGTGCATGTTTCTTATTTTACTCTGGTCTGGGCCACAAGTGTGGTTCTGTAGTTCCTGTCAGGTTGAAGAGCCTGGTTAGTGCAAAGAATATTCCTATTTGTTGGCTTAAGGAGGGAGGAAAAAAAATAAATCTTTCATTCATAGTACTTTGTTTATCTTGCAAACTGGCTCAGGGTAATGGCTGCATACTGGTACTGGATAGAATAAGATAAAATGACAACATTTTAAACGCTGGCAACATAAGACATTCTTCAGGCAAGGCATGGAAAATCCAGGCTCCGAACTTGCACACGGGGGAACACGTTAGAGACTTTATCCTGGACATCTGTCAGATCTTAGACTGCAGTGCTTGCTTTAAAAAGGTTGAGGTAAGTTTGTGGCGCTGGAAAAAAAATACTGGCTCATGCCCCTTTCATTGCTGGTTAAATTAGCAGTCCAAAGAAGGCAGATTTTATCATTTTCAGGGTCACTGCTTCAGGAATCCATTATCTGTTTGTTTACATCATGTTGAAAGAGGAAAGCAGACCACAGTGTTGAAAGCACAGAAAGTGGGTTTTCCCTTCAGTGGAATGCACTGTGGTGACTTAAAAAAAATACTGCAATGCTCTTCCTAAATGTACTGCAATCCCTGACAAAAGAGATAAAATGCAGTGAATTCTTCTGCAAGTGTAAGGAAGGACTTTGCAGTAAACCATCCCATAGCTGTACTCGAATTGCAGAGAAGGTGGACCGTTGTTCATAGTGCTGCCGATGATCCTGTTCAGGGTGGAGCTTAGGTACAGGAAATGTTTTAAATTACGTACTAGATACTCCATGAAATGCTAAATAACCACACAAAACATCGTGTGCTGTAAAGGGAGTGGCTTAACTCTGCTGACACGGGTGTCTTTCCTTGGAGTAATGGCTGTTTGTTTGAAGAATATCTAAAAAGCCATTAATTTGTAGTCGTAAGATTTCAAGGTGATTCTTGCCCTCTTGCTAGAAGACTCTGGTGAAAACTTTGGGTGTTCTGAGGCACTGGGCATTGCTCAGTGCATCCAGACACAGATCTAGCAAGGATGAGTTGAATATATGTAATCTTTTTAAATTACAAATTTATCACTAGTTTTTCCTTTTTGACTGTGGTGGTGTACAAACAAGTGAGAGCAGGTATGTTTCAAACATTCTTCAGTCTCTGCTAAAAAGCTTTCCCGCCTTTTTATTTTTGTGTTTTCCTTCTTTATAACTGTGTTTCACCCATCCTGCCCCTGCCATAGCCTCCACTCATGTTTTTCACACACTGAATTTGCCCTTAATTTTTCACAGTTCCTAGAGATTTCATGTGAATCCAGAGCTTTGCACTAGGTTGTAGCAAGGTGCTGTTCAGATCCAGTGAAGGTTGGGAGTTTTCCTCAAAAAAAGCACTCAGGAGCATATTGTTTTGACTAAAATAACACAGAGCAAGTACCTAGGCCTTGCACAAAGGAGAAGTGTGAATCAGCAGTGAGCACAGGACAACTCTCTTTGATAGAATCATAGAATCATGGAATTGTCTAGGTTGGAAGGGACCTTTAAGATCATCTAGTCCAACCATCAACCTAACTCTGATAAAAAAAAAAAAAAACAAACCAAAAACCAAAACCAAAAGAAAACCACAGAAAAGACCCCCCCACATTACTGAACTATGTCTCTAAGCACTATGTCAACCTGTCTTTTGAAAACCTCTAGGGGTGTTGCCTCAACCACTTCCCTGGGGCACCATCCCTGGAGGTTTTCAAAAGACGGGTTGACATAGTGCTTAGAGATCTTCTCTTTCCTAAGGTAGATAATGCACTAGATTTGGCACTGGTAGCTTCACATGAAAAGAAAAGAGGAACCAATCTATTTCTGCCCCAGATTGCTGGGGACAAAGAAAGTTCACATTGTAAGTGATCACCTAGGCGTTCCTACATTTCACCTCTTTTAAATGCCTTGAAGTGGTGATTGTAAGGAAACTCTGTTGTTCAACTTCATGATGATTGTGGAGTGTTTAAGCAGATTTTCCTGTCCCACTGGGGTGTAAAGCCTATGCAAGTTGTGGGAATACACTGAGGGGACCAGACTGGCTCCTGGGAAAGCTCACCTTGCAGGAGATCCCAGCTCCCATTTGCCTTGATGGACCAGAGGGAAGCAGGGTTTAGCATACTCAGTCCTTGTGCTCGTGAGAATGTCAGCGCAGGTGTGGGGAGAAAAATACTTCAGCAAGTTCTGTTTCCTTTATTAAGTTTCGGTAAGTTCTTATTATGGTTAGTTCACCCAGTCCTGGAATGATAAGTGAGAGATAGTATCAGTGGTTGCTATCATCTTAAACCTAGGTGTGGAGTTTTGGTTCTCATGGCCACTTGCTCAGTAGAAAGGGATCATGTTGCAGGGCTGGAGTAGCTGTCTGCAAGTAAAGGCAGGGCCCCAAAACTGGTTTGTGGAAAACGCATTGCCGTGTAGCTTGTGCAGGGTACGTCAGTGGAGAAAATTTGTCCTCCTCAGTTGAGGAGGACAACTAAATGAAAAGCAAGCCAGATATGTTATACTTATAAACCAAGGCTGTCACCTATGCTGCATTCATGTGGCCAGATCCTGTGGATTGGCTTGGCACAGTTGTAGGATTTGGCAGGAAGAGGTTAATGCAAGTTAGGAATTTGGAAAGAGATCCCTGCAGATGTATCACCTTCCACAGCTGAAGGCAGTGAGTGTCAGGGCCAGGGGGAAGCTGTCACCAGCCCAGAGAAGCAGCTATCATCACTGCTCATGGCCTCCTTCCCACCCGGTTAACAGGACAGTGTGGTATTTATTAACATTTCTGGCATTTAGTAGCTTGGTGACTTTATTGGCTCCCGCAGTGTAATTGGGAAGTTGGGTCTGAGCTCTAAGGCAGTGCCCTAGGTGTGAAATTTCCAGTGGTAATTACAAATGTAAAATCCTGGGGGATGGGGACGAGCTAGATCTGTGCTCCTGATAAAGCCCCAGAGGAAAGCCAGCTTTCAAAGGAGTTCCGTGATGCACCATGCTGTGTGGTACATTTTGATTTTGTTTATTTTTTTAACGTTGCATTTCAGATTGGAAACTCTTCATTTTTAGTGGGAGCCTGATGTATTTTGGTGACCAGGCTGCCTGAGTGGAAGAGCCTTTCTTTTAATACTACTTTTGATCCATGTTACGGTTTGAAAAACTGGACACCTAATGTAGTGACCACTGGAATAAGCTTGCAGGAAAGGTGAGCTGTCTTTCCCATCAGAGCTTTTTAAGCCAGCTTTAGGTCAGTTCTAAACTTTGTTTCATGGGGACTGACTGCACAGTGGCTACACAGCCCTACCTGCACCAGAAAACAATATACAATTGTATGAATGAATATCTTGAGTGTCTGAGGCAAAACCCTTGCTCTGATATCAGTGTCCTTCAGCAGGGGAGCTCCTTGGCTGTGTAATCCTTTGATCTGCAATGACCTGAGTAGCGTTGGTCTGAGTTCCAGTTTGGCGTAAAAAGAGACACACGCAGTTTCTATTTTTAAATAGTCAATGATAATTGGCTTCGATAATATAGGGATCCGTATGCATAGGTTGGTTCCCATCCAGGCTACAGAACAGCAGGAAAATGTTCCCGTTTGTTTTTCTATTCTGAAGCAAGACTTCCCCACATCTTTTCCTGCAAGGTAATTTTAGCCCCAAATCCCTGCCTATGAGCAAGGGAAGGCAGGGAGCTCCCACTGCAGAATTTGCAGGAGTTGCTGAAGGACTGCATGCTGTAGGGCAGCGAGATCTTCTACGACGCCCAGGATCCTCTGAAGTTAGTGGGTGCCCTTTGAAAAGCCAGTTTCAGCAGCTGTCTTCCTTGTTGTAAGATTTACCTTTTAAAGGATTTCAGTATCTTTCGAGCAGTGATCTGCATAGCTACAGGCAGTGATTAGTAAACTGAAGGACATCCTACTTTGTCTACCAAATTGGTCACTGGTGTTTCTTGTCGTGGTAATTTCTGTTAAAGGTGAAATTTGGGAAAGCTGAATTTCATTCCAGATGAAAGGTGTCTGGTTTACGTGGAGTTTTCTTTTTCATCCTGTCAGATCCACTGAAGTTGCAAATATTACTGTGTTAAATTTTTCTTGATTTTCTGCTGTCTGCAACCATTCCAAAGCCTGCATGTGTCACAGCATATGTCCTTCTGGTTTTGGTGAATACCTGAGCACAAGCTATGTGGTTGGGAGCCCTGTCAGATTTGCAAAGATTTTTTAACTGATCTCAAAATGTGGTGTTTTGAATGTGCGTTTCTGTGATAGCTGGGCCCTTATTCTTTCCAACGTGAAGATCCCTGCAAACGTATCTGAATCCTCCACTCGGTTTTAGGGCTGTTTTAGCCACCTGAAACAAAGATGGTAGCTGAATATTGGTGAAAATCTTGTCTGTCTAGAAATATTTCAAATGTGCAGGTTATAAAAGCGCTCTTGCCAACTAATTGAGTGTATCCTTTAGGGATTTAACTTGGAGGAAATGACTGGGAAGGTGTTGTAACGAACATGTCTAGGTTCTTCATTAAAACGGACATTTGTACTAAATCACTTGCTAGGACATGTATTTGTCTACATGTAAACCCAACTGGTTGAATTTAAACTCTTTGCATGTCCCCTTGTAGCACAGAACTGGTGCAGAGAATCACAGTGACACAAAGCTACTCAGAGCTGCTTTATAATTTCTGCCCTTTCCAGAACTAAAAGTGTACAATTACATTGTAGGAGCTGTGGAATGACACACAGATGCTGTTATTTATTCCTAGTCCTAGTAAATATTGCATCAGGGGACAGGGAGTCTGTGTTTCATGCCCTTTCTTTGGACAGAGACTGATGAGGTGAGTACAGTCAGAAGTGAAAGCCATGTTTTAGCGATCACACATGTTGTCTGTTAATTTTATTACATATAAACTATCTAACTTTGTCTCCACACTCCTAAAATTTTTGTGTAGATGATGGATAGCAAAGCCATGGAAGAAGGTTTTGCAGAAGGTTCTCAAATAGTTTTGTTATGAAGGATAAACTTCAAAAACACCCAGGAACTTAACAAAAGCATTCAGACCCTTCACTCCCGTTATCTCCCAATCTTGATATTAAAAAGCCCCCCCCAAAACTAAATGTGAGATTCTTGCGAAAGACTTTCAGCATGAACAATGAGAACTAAAGTCTAACATTATTTTGTATTTTCCCTGTTTAAAGGGGTATTCAGGACAATATGGCAACTCCATCGTTCCTGCTGGATAAACTGTTACCATGGCTAAAGATGAAATGAAGACTAAGAAATTTCTCATTGTTAGAGAAATAAATCAGATTTTGATAATACCATAGCTACTGAAAACAACATTTTTGTCCCAAATTCCTGCATTCTCTTTCAAAAAGCTCTGAAATTTCTGTCTTTTTCCAGAAAATTCTGTAAGTTTCCAGAAATTTACCTTTTCTGGTTATAGGTTTTGTTATTTTTGAAGATACAAAAACCAAGTTAAAAGAGCACAGGGTAAGGTACTTCTGCTAATATGGTCAGCTTTGATACAGTTGAAAAAGTAAATGTTTAAATTGTATTTGGCTAATCACTGAAATAACTGTGAAAATTCACAACTCTGAGCTGTTGCCTCAGGTTTTCTGTAGTCTGTTCTCTTCAGTTTAGATTATGTTTGTAATATTTGTTTCTTAACTATGTACAGAAGAAAATTTTAAAACAAACAGAAGACTCTAGGCTCTGGAGCATAATTTTGTTTAAAAAAAGAGCGATTCTGATGTACTTTTTGTGGCTCTGAAATTGTGAGATAAACAAAGGTTGTAAGCAAATATTTTCACATGGGACAGTAAGGTATTTTGAGTACCCTGGGGGTGATTTGTTACCAGGCTTAGAACAGTAAAATGATTTGTGTGATGTACTTAATTGGTGTAAATCCCCTTAGCTCTGGAAATCTGCTAGCGCGGGAACTGGCCTTTTTGTGTTTCTGCATTGGATGTCTCAAGCTAAATGTCACAGACCATCCCTATGTTTCGTAGGTATGTTGTAACCATGTAGGAGTACAGGCTCCCATTCCAAATATTTTTCCTGTCCAAGAGCCCTATTCAAATTGATTGTGGGGTTTGTCTTTTAACTTCTGTGGAAAGTGGGGCAATAAAAAAAGACTACAGGCGGAGATGAAAGTGGTGATAAAAAGCCAGAACAATGGTAGGCTTTCATTCCTGAGTTCTTTCTCAAAGAAAGATTTCCTCCTTTTTCTTCGTTTCTTTCTGTCTTTCTGTTGGGTGCATGCTTTGACTATTAAAGTGGATGAAATGCTATCTAAGCTAAGAAGAAATGGTGAAGAAAAATCAAATTACAGATTTGCAATATGATTCACAAAATCCCCGTTTCCCACTCCCTGTACTAAACTACTCTTCTGGGATATCTCAGCACAGGACATGAGGTTTGTAGGTGCACCCCTTCTGCTCAGAGTCTGAATTTCATGTAAGAATTCATTGAAAGAGTATTTGATTACTGACAGCTCTAATAGTCGTTTTGTTCCTGTTTAAGTTGAATTGCAAAGCATTAAGTATCAGCTATTAAGTAGCAGGGTATGACAATGACATAATTTTTCCTTATGTGAGAATGAATTATCTTAATTGAATAGGCAGGTTTGGGAAAACAGTTAAGCCAAATATTAGGAATTAGTCTCCATTAACTTTAAAAGCTGTGGTGAAGGAGGTAGAATAAAAATAAATACGATGGTTTAGAATCTGCTTTGCTCTTCCCACAAGAGGTCAAATCTGGAATTTCATTTGGAAATTGATATCTGTGGCTGGCAGGTAATTGTCCTTTCCCCAGTGGCGTCATCCAAGTGAAGTGACATAACAACTCTGAAGATGAAAATTGTTCAGTACGTCTTAGGTAAACAACTCCTCTCCCAACTCAAAATTAGTCCTTTCAAAGTAGAGGTCATTCGTGGAGAGAGTGAGAAACTCGTGGATTTTTCTGCATTCCAGGAGTTCTGAAATTCAGTACAAGAGTAAGGTGGTGGCCTGGCAAGCAGAAGCAGAGGATAACATGTGTGTTCCCCATGGGAGCAGAGGTGCTTTGGGGGAGGAGGGCCTTGCTCTTAACTCGGCTTTGAACATATAATTTCATTCACATACTAAACATAGTTAGCACCCAAAGTAATTCTGGCCCTGCTGTCTTTTGTGATAGCCTGCATGTAATTAAGGAGGGCATGTGAGCCTAAAATCGCTTACTGCTCCTAAAAACACATACAGCTGAATCCTTGCATTTCTTTCAGAGGAGAAAAAATAAGAGGGATGGTGACCGCTCATGCTTGTGACTTTTGATGTGGAGTCGAAGGTCGCGATGGCTGGGAGAGCCCACATTGACACAAAAGACCTTTTACACTTGCTGCTGGAACAAGGGTATCCCAGGCTGAGAGCCTCCTTTGTTGAAAGAGAGCTACTCTAGCCAAACTAATATTAACCAGTCTCGTAGCCGTGCTGAATGCCCCACTGTTCCACTCAGAAAGAAGCTTAGAGAAAAAGGCCCTTCAGTTTTTGAGGGGAACAGTACAGTTTAGCAGACATGCAGGCAGTCACTGTGGCATAGGCTAGGGGCCATGCTCGTGGCTTTTCAAAGGTCTTGTGAAAGACCTGGCATTACCAAGTGGCCTTTTCATGAGATAACTGAAATGCTGGTAATGCCGTGTTCAGTCAAGTTTAGTTTGCTCATGAAAATATGAGCTGGAACTCTTGAAAACACAGGCCCAGTTACATGTACGTGACAAACTTACACTGGACGTGGTCAGTTTTCTGTTTGATGTGTAATGGGTAGAATGCAGTCCTGCACTGGTTTTAGTAAAACTGTATTAAGGTTGTTGGGCGAGACAGGAGGTCATAAATACATTTTCTTGTTTGCAGGTTTCAAATGCTTCCTATGTTAGCAAACAGGAAAAGGATTGCCCGAAGTGGCACAGGAATCATATTTGTTGTCCCTTGCAAACATCTCTGCCTTGGATGTTGTGAAAATGGCCATGCATATGTTTCTGAGGATTATTTTGGGTTTGGGGTTAGTTTCTTTAAGTTTTCCTGTCTGTTTTATTTCTATCAGAACTGAGTTTTCAGGTAGAAGAGCCAGAGAATGACATACCAAAGAGGCAGTGAAGAAAGCATGGTTGCAAGGTACAAAAATGACCTGTATTACTCCAGCACCCTAGCCACAAGCACGGGGAGGCCTTGCGCCTGCAAAGATCAAACAAAACAATACGTTGTTACAAAGAGATTTAAGAGTTTATCTGAACAAAATAAACGCTGGCTGCCCAGATTTTTCTTGGAAAAAAACTCTTGGTTTTAATAAAGATATCTGAATTTAACTTAATGGCTTGGCAAACTTCCGAAAATTAGCCAGTAGGCAGAGCCCACTTCTCAGATAATCTCAACCAAGACAGCCCTGTCAAAGGCAATGGAACAGCACAACGGCACGCTGCTGAGGGACTCACTTGGGGGATGTTTTCTCTCAAATTCAGGCCTGTTCCTGCATTCTTCTCAAATAACGACTGCTCTTTGTTTTCAGCTTCTCCACATTGATACTGTATGTTGTGTTTAGTCTTCACCTTCCAAAAAACCCAAAAGTCCAGTTCTTTGTGTTCGGTTTGTTCAGGCAGTGTTCACAGTTTTTGTAAATATGATCTGATTATGATTTGGTTCTAGGAAAAAAGGGAAGTGAAAACATGACTGTCTCATCTGTAGTCAACTAACTTTGGTTTGCTTTGGGTAATAATTAATTCTGCATCTAGTTTAGTATCTTTCCATGGTTACTTCCAGGGAAGCTAGACTTGCTCTGGTAGCGCAACGGCCATTTTTTCAGGGCGTGTTCCCCTTTTCAGCTTTAGCAGATTGTGTGGCAATATAATGAAAGAGACTGCTCTGAAATTGCGGATGTGACTGTACTTTGATTGCACTTTAACATGAGTAATAGCCTATTATGGAATAGCAATTAAATAAGGCTCTGAATAAATAGGGGAGGTGTCTAAAAGCATCAGATGTTGGTCGTGTTCTGAACTTCTGAACTTTCTGTTATTCTCAGGCATGGGGAGTTCAATAATTTGGGTTAACCCTACCTTTAACTGCTAAGTGTCTCGAGTTGTTTAACTGAGAGTGATTGCTTGGAACAGCAGTGTCTGCACCCACAGTGCAGGTGGGTGCACCCGCTCTCGCCAGCTGTGCCAAGGGAGCTGTGCTGTGCCTGGGGCTGGAGGTGCTGACAGAAGCCATGGTTGGTTCTCCCTTTAAATGGATGACATCTAATTTGATCAAGGCTCTACTTTTGAGCCCAGAGGAGAAGGAAAGGGGATAGGGAACTATTTTAGCTATGGCTGCGGAACTGTATTTGCTTTTTCAGAGGTGAATTGCACCCTGTTCCCTCTCTCTGTCTTCACAGGCTTTGTTCGCCCAGTGGGAAGCCAGTTGCATTTCATCCTCGTGGTCTTACCTGGTAACAGGAAGGTGTGTTTCACATGATAAGGAAGTAATTTTAGAAAATTGATGATGCCCGTAGACAATTTCCTGACTTTCCCAAGTAATGTCCTGGCTACTGTCACTTCTACAGGTGCACTGTTAATCCAGCAGCCTCTGATAGCAGATTATGTCTGTATAGCAGAGCTGGCTGCATCTGGACATGATTGTTCATGGCTGTTGCCTAAATACTTACGGAATGAGTTCACAGAGTGAGACATGGAAGTTATGGTACATTTTTTTTCTGTAAATCTGCCGCTGCTCACATATTATTAAATCCTTCTCTCTCTGTTTCTCCCCCCAAATAAATATCTTAATAATGATGCCTGATACGGTGTTATCAAATCCCCATGATATAAATCCTTATTTCCTGAACATTTGTTCTTAACAAGCGAGTTGCACTGATATTTGCCAGATCATTGATGCTAATGATTCTCTGTGCCATTTGAAAGGTGCTAATGTATCCTCTGCGCCATGGGGCCAGCCCTATTGCTGCCAGTTCCTCACCGCAGATACTTTTTTTCTAAATAAAAGCAGCCTCAAGTTGTCCTGGAGAACAGACAACACTTAAGGACACCTAATATGTAAAATCTTCAGCTGTGCAGCATGTCCTGGCAGTGGTGTCCTCCACAGAGATGGAGCATAGCCCTGTACTGGCTCGAGGAGAGCTGCTCTCTCTAGGCTGGGTTTGGCAGGGCTGAGACCAGCATCTGCCGGTTGTAGCAACACAGAATAAATCAGCAGCTGAGGGAAGACTTTTCCCCCGCTTTTTTTCCTGAAATGACTGGACAGGGCGGTGTGATCTCCGCAGTACCGTTTCGGTGGGCTGGGTACAGGGATGTCCTTTACCTCTCCAGTCTCCGTGAGCATGGCCAATCCCAGCCAGTTCCTAGCAGTTTTCAAGTGTAAGTTTGTCAGCTACCTAATGCCAGAACACCTTTTGTTTTCTGTGCTACATAAATCAGCTCTCCCTTCTGCTTCAGCTCCGGTTGCCAAGTTTAAAAGCATTTCCTTGGCACCAGCTGCAGGTCACTGTGGACTTCATATTCAGAAGTGTATTCATGGAGCTTTTTCTTATGCATAAACATCTTGTGTATTTGAGTTAAGCTGAAATGTACTCCAGGTTTGCGGACCTAAAAATCAGTGAGTTGTCATGTCTCAGGCTTCAGGAGACAAATAAGGCACACACAGCCTGTGTAAGATGCCATAAATGCATTTTCATGCCTGTATGCACGTGTATCTGTGTGATTTGGCTCTGTATAAGCACACAACTAGTCTTAGTTCACAGAGCCTGTTCACATATGTAAGGCAAATGTGCAATGGTTCTGTGCTTAACCAATACCTGAATTATTTTTAATAACGTTAATATTACATTAAAAGACTGTTGAGAGCATTAATCAGACAATTAGGTTTCAGAAGTTCTTGTGCTCTGTTTCCTTTATTAATTGCCATATTTTATAGACTATTCTTCCTTTTTTAAAAAGGAAAAAAAAAAAACAAAAAACCCCAAAACAACACTACTGTTTCACATTTTGAGAGAGGGGAAAGCCCAGAATACAGAGCCTGTGTGTGATGTGATTAAGGGAACATTGATCAGGAGTGTGCTTTGATCAGGGGGTGCTTCTTATATTGCTTAGGCTGATCTGATGATGTTTGGAACTTAATTTTCTCAGTGTGCTAAAAATTAAAAAGCATAAGGGAAGGTGAATTATTAGGAGTTCTCATGGGTAGCTTTGGCAGAAACGCATCTTTGTACCCATATAGAGCTTTTCAGTTTGCGCAGTCAATGCATTGCACAATCAGTACCACTCACAAGTCCAAGACTAGAAAAACAAGTGATGTTTCTGGATGAAGGTACACATTTAAGGTGTTCAAAATACAATTTTACCCAGCAAATTCCTTTAAACTTGTGTCACCTTTTAAATCTCAGAGAGATCTTTGAAAGTTTCAAACAAAGGGTTGGGTTTTTTTCTGGTATTGCTTTGAAAGTTATTACATGGGCAGGAAGTACTGTGCTGGAAAGGTGTCTTTTTCCCCTCACCCTTGCATAACTCCAAAGGCTAAAATGATTCTGCTTAAACATGCCACATTGTCCCACAAAAGCAGATCCATAAATGACCTTTGGATTGGAATCAAACAAACCAGCAGGAAAATTTTGAAGTGAGGAATTAGAATGTATGTGTAACTTGTGTGCCTTAGAAGTCCCAAAAAAGCAGGTATGGCATGGAAAGAAAGGTTTATTATTATTTTTTTTTTAATTACCACATGGATTTCTTAAAAAAGAACTTTAATATACGGAGTGACTGTTTGGAATTTGTGTGTAAAAGTTTACATTGTGGTTCAGTTTTCTGGAGCTTTTCTTAAGCAAGTAACAGGTGAAGGCATCAGTTTTAACAGTTTCAGAAGACGACTACTCCAGGACTTCAGCTGGAGCTCTGCAGGATGGGTTTGTGTATTAGAGCCAGAGAAGATTAGGGATTTTTTCCTCTAATACTTCTTATTAGCAGTTTGTTTCAAATCTCATTAAAATGAATTCATTTTTAAAAGTCCCTTCTTAGAAATAACTGCATGTTATAATTACCATGGTTCCTTCAGTTATACAAGTGATTTTTATTGTAATCTACAATGTTTTTATTGCTGTTTCATTCATTCGTTCAGCTTTCACCTTTGGGATTTAGTTTAGATCTCAGGCTTGCTGAGCCATGGCCTGACTTATCTGTGGTGTTACTGCTTTTATTCAGCAATCTGTCCGTACAGCATAGTGTGTCTGACTACAATATAGCATGCAATTAACAGGAGTAAATTATTGTGTGACCATGGAAACTGGATGAACTGAACACATTGCTCAGCAAGGCTATGAAATCAGCTATTATTAGTCCCTGATCAGCACAGTGGTTCTTTAAATACATGTTCTTCCATTTAAAATATTTCTGTGATAATGAAAATTATAATTTAACAGCAATCAATTATAATGATAACATCTCTTAGCACCGAGATGTAATATTTTGAAATAACTAAATGTATTCATCATAGATTTGTTTATTTTCAGTTCATGCTTTTTTGTCATTAAAGGCAAATTAGATTTAAACATGAAACCAACAAAGGTTTGGCATTTCTTTCATCTGTTCTTTCTGATTGCAATGAGTTTTTAAAGAAGCAGGCTTAAAACACACCACAGTTTCGACTTTGGTCTCCATGTAATGTCTCAACTTGTGCCTCAGATGAAAGAACAGAGCTACAGGTCTCTGAAATCCCTCACTGGGATTCCATAGGAATACCAGCAGTTTGGTTTTCTGGCCTCTTTCTGTTTAAGGTAGCTAAAATTCATAGAATCACAGAGTACTTTAGGTCGGAGGAGACACCATTTTATTTGGTCCAACACACCTACTCAAAGCAGGGTCAACTTCAATGTTAGATCAGGTTGCTTAGGGACCCGTACCAGTGAGATTTGAATATCCCTGAGGTGGAGATCCCACAGCATCTGGGGAGTCTAGTGTCTGAACACCCTCATGGTGACAGCTTTCTTCTTGATCTCCCATGAGAATTTCTCTTGCTTGGCTACATCCAGCAGGTCTCCTTCCTCCAGGGTGGTGTGTGCCACTGCAAGCTTCTGTCCGCTGTGCTTGGGTTTGCTCTGTAAAAGATGGGTTTCAGCATCCGTATTTCCGTCTTCACAGTGAATATTGAGTCCTGATGCCTATCCTTTATTGACTCATCTCTGCTTAACAGTTGCAATTTCATATTTCCAAATATCTAAAGAAGGAGGATCCCAGTCTGGTCACATAGTTGGATTGTAGAAATAGCAGATTGCTAGTAGCCTTGTGCGAAAACTGTTGCATTACCTGCAGCTGCTGGGAAGAGGTAGAAGTGCTGAAAGGAAAAGAGAACAACAATAATAATAATACCCCAACCAAACAAAACCCAACCTCATCCTTCCTAGCCTTGTTTTTCCTCCTATAGACAAGTGGGAGTCCACTGTAAAAACTTTTTCATTCTTCTGTGTTCAGCAGGAAGAAATAATATGGACCTTATGTAGTGAAGTACCCGGCATGTTCTCTGCTGGTGCCAAGCCTTGCTCTCACCATTGCTAATGCTGCTAATCAAGTGGTTTGGGCAAGTATGGAAAACAACAGCTCTGTCCCCCCTCCAAAAACTCCTAGCGCTTCCCTATGTTACGCTAGTAATGTTTTTTAAAGAAAACTGCAAAGACCCCACAAGATTGTGTGTCACTTGAAATACTGCAGTGACCTCAGGTTTTCATTGTTCCTCTGTGGGAGTGTCGGTGTCAGTGTTCTGGGACAGGCCAATGCTTTTTCCATGCTCCTTTTCATGAGGTGATTTGTCTGTTATGCAAAGGGGAAGAATGGCTCCAGGTGCAAACCAGTAACATCAAATCAGCCAGAAGGCATCTGTGTCCTTCTGTGTTAAATGCTGATGACACTGAGGTGTTTTCCATGCTGTTTTTAGAAGGAGGTCCATTTGAACTCTGTACTGCACAGTCCTTAGGCCATAAAGTTGCTCCTTTATTCAACTGTACTTTTGCTATTTTGCTGTAAAAATGGTTTTGTAACATCTCTCTCCACCTATGGTTTGGAGACTAGGCCTTGATCCTCTTGAACGTTTTTCTCACTATGGATGTCAGTAATGTGAGCGATATTTAAACCAGGGCAGACTTTGGTGTTTAAAGCTGAAGCTGTGTTTAGGTGTTTCCGAGAGCAGCACCTGGAGTGTTAAACCATTTTAATCATCCACTAGAAGGGTTGCGTTTCTGTAGCTGCTTTGCATTTTATACAGAAAAACAAGAAGTCAGCTGGTATCCTAGAGTACCAGGGGAAAAAAAAGCTGAATGGTTAATGTTTATGGAATGGGCTGCGTGGCACGGTGTTTTCCATTGCAGGGAGCTGGTCATCATGCAGGAGATACATAATTTTGTGTTCCAGTTTTCCTGAGGTTAAACAGGCAGTTCACATAACTTGCACCAATGTAGGGAGAGCCAAGCACATATTTTCTCCAAATCTGAATAAATATGTCATCTTCGTCTTCTGAATTAAAAGTAAGTAAATAAATAAAAATAGGCTGAGTTCTTCCACCAGTTTAATCTGTTAAACCGGTATGACTTTTATGTTTCATTTATTTGCTGTGGGAGACTTTACAGCAACATTTTGCAGATGAACGTAATCATTCTTCTACATAAATCCAAAGCTGGCTTTCAGGAGGTTTATTTTTGTATTGCTGACACCAAAATGCCGTAAATGCTGTATAAAAATAAAGACAATGAAGGGACCTGCCCTTCCACACCCTGTAATGCTTGGCTGGCTACTGGACATTGTTCTGAGCATCATTTTATTGTGTGAGTGAGGTTTAGTGACATCAAAGAGAGAAAGCAGCAGAATTCATTTTTCCACAGGCTGCATTATGTAGCTTTCCCTTTTTTCTTTTCAGAGCATTTTCAGCAGGGAAAGTAGTCACATGCTGTAATATTTAGTAGAGAGGATAGATATTTAATAGGATTTAGAAGCTGGCTGGTACTTCCTAGTAAGAGAGAATGGATTGCTGAACACACCCCTGACTTCTGAACAATAGTCTCTCTGTAGTGGAGTTGGGAAAGCAGCGAGGATTTTGCTGCTAATGAAAATCACCAGCTAAACACAGCATGAACAAAATCACCTTGTTGCGTTGTCGTCTTTCACATTTGCATTTGTTCTTGTCTAAGTCATGTTCAAGCATGTAAAAGCTTTGGTGCAATCTTACCGTTTTCGATAGGTAAGTCACTCCACAGATGACTTTGTGCCATAAAATCATCATAACAAATATATTCTACTTGCATCAAAACCATCATCTGCAGTCATTCCTCCATGTTAAACTCTTTGCAAGATTGAAGTAAAAATGGAGATGTTTCCAAGTATTATGTTCTCTGTATAAGATGTAAGTTTGATGTCCTGCGGGTTTCATTCTAGGCTGTTGCTTGCCTTGGCACATGTGTGTTATGGACTTCTGTCCTCTGCATTAAACTAATTTTTTACCATTTTCATCAACTCCTGTTTTCAGTCCTGACCCATTATCTGCAGCTGGAGAAAAGCAGCATCCGCTGTTCAGTTTTATTTCCTTACTACTAAAGGGGAGATAGTCAAAGGACACTTGAACGTTAAGATAAACTAATTTGACTTCGTTTTCTCTATAGACAACTTACAGTCCCCCTCCTGACTGGGTGATCCTTCCTCCTTCCATCGTTTTCTTCTCTGTTGACCGATTCAAATATATTTTAATTTAGCCTGTGCCTGACTGTGCCTGCTTATGCAATGTTCCCTCTGGGCTTCTTACTGCCACATGTACTAATATAGTGTGTACCGGGGCCATGTGAAAAAGCCATCATTTCGTGCGTGTTTATCCAAGCAGATGTTTCTCTCCTTAGCTGATGTGATACAGATACACAGAGGTACTTTTTTCCCCTCTGGGTTATATGTAGTGTTGCATCAGTTGACTGGTAAGCGTCGCCATGCAGCCCCACAGGCAGTCCATCCCACAGAGGGTGCCAGCTGAGGGTCTCGCCCTGCTCGGCTGTCAGGAGCATGCAAAACCCCATCTCAGCCTTCCTCCCGGCATGGATCACAGGCCAAGGCTGCTGGTAATCCCCAGACTTCCTCTGAGCATGCACTCCTTGGTTTGGACAGGAAATTTAAGGACCAGGAGCCACCAGTGTTGTTCTTTTCTCAAGGCGCTACTGGAGTGGTGAGAAGAGCTTTGACTGGGTTGTGGCAGAGCTGCTGAGGGGTCTGCATACCAGCCTCAGGGCCAGGTGTGACTGAGATATTTTGTGTAAGCCTGTGCTCAAGCCTGCCTGAAACAACAGAGTTTAGACCTGTATTAGAATTATTTCATGTTCAGCATCAGTCCTCTGTTACTATAACAAAAGGTGAAGATTATTGCAGGGTCCTGCACTTGGGTCACAGCAATCCCAGGCACAAATACAGGTTGGGTGGAGAATGGCTGGAGAGCAGTCCTGAGGAGAAGGGCTTGGGGGTGCTCATGGATGAGAAGCTCAACATGAGCCAGCAATGCTCGCTGGCAGCCCAGAAAGCCGACTGCATCCTGGGCTGCATCAAGAGAAGTGTGGCCAGCAGGTCGCAGGAGGTGATTCTGCCCCTCTACTCTGCTCTGGTGAGACCCCACCTGGAGTACTGTGTCCAGCTTTGGAGTCTTCGACACAGGAAGGACATGGACCTGTTGGAGCGGGTCCAGCGGAGGGCCACAAAGATGATCAGAGGGCTGGAGCACCTCTGCTATGAAGACAGGCTGAGAGAGTTGGGGTTGTTCAGCCTGGAGAAAAGAAGGCTCCGGGGAGACCTCATAGCAGCCTTCCAATATCTGAAGGGAGCCTACAGGAGAGCCAGAGAGGGACTCTTTGTCAGGAAGTGTAGTGACAGGACAAGGGGTAATGGTTTTAAATTGGAAGAGGGGAGATTTAAATTAGATACTCGAAAGAAATTCTTTCCTGTGAGGGTGGTGAGACACTGGCCCAGGTTGCCCAGAGAAATTGTGGATGCTCCATCCCTGGAAATGTTCAAGGCCAGGTTGGATGGGGCTTTGAGCAGCCTGGTCTAGTGGGAGGTGTCCCTGCCCAGGGCAGGGGGGTTGGAACATGATGATCTTTAAGGTCCCTTCGTACTCTAACCATTTTATGATTCTGTGATTCTATGTGTTCATCTTTCCTGATAGAACTTGTTTGATCACCACATTCTGGTCCCAGTAGCTGATCTGCTGTTCTGTCAGGCATCTTTCTCAATTAAAAATTTTCCAAGCACAGCTGGAATTTATGAAACTGTGAATATTGCTGGCAACTTAACTCCATATCTTTGCATCTATGAGAAAACATACAGTGATATCCTGTGCCCTGACAGTCTACAGTAATGGGAATGTTGTCCTGTGAAAGGAAGCTCTGTTTTCTTTGTGCGTGGTTAACCTAGGTTATGATCTGAAGAATTCTGGAAAGCTGTAGATATTGGATATCAGCAAAAGTGGTGTGCCTGGAGCAACACTCAGCTGATCTCTGAGTCAGTGTGTTTGGCAAATGCTTTGTGTAGGTTGCACACTGGCTGTGTTTGTTGCTATAATAAAAAATAATTTTAAGCTGGAAAAATTACTTTCAGCATGGAAATCAAAATAGACGTAAATCTGCAGGAGACAGAGCTTTTTGAATAAAGGATTAAAACACATTCTTAATTTGCCTTGCTTTTGAGGTATTACAGTGGTCCACAGACACTGATAATGCACAGAGCGAGGTGCCTGCTGGCTGGGCTTGGCAGGAAAGATTCTGGTGCCTGTGATGGCTAGGCTGTGCCAGGGCAGCCGCACGCACACCGAGTGCTCGGCAGCAGTCTTAGACACTCGGTGCTCTAATTTCTCTTGTTTTCTTCAGTAACGTTTCAGCTCCTTCGAGAGCACCCCCTTCGCTTTTTATCTGGTGGGGTGCAGAGGTGTTTGCTGCCCAGGGGCTGGCAGGAGCTCTTGCACACTGCAAGTCATTTTACCTGTGCTGGGCTGGCAGCAGTGTGCGCCAAAGGTATTTGCCATTCAGTTTGAAATGCGTTCATGAGGTCAGTTTGTTGAAAATGTGGTTTGACCGGTATGGAAGGGAGCAGATTGTCTTCAAGCCGTTTTTAGAAAACAGGCAGCCACAGAGGTAACCTTTGCCACAGGAGCAGTTAGTGCTGTGGTTGTGTGAGGGGATGGGCTGATAACGCTTCCTGGCATATGGGAGCAGCAAAAGGGTCATGGGGGCCCGTGTTTCTCTCAGCTGGCTCCTCCAGCTGTGCATTTTCCAGGGTATTTATTAAAACAAATTCTCGGTTATTCTGGCACAGCCCTATTGAGCTCACTCAGTGCAGCTGAGCATGTGGCAGGGAGGGATGGTGTGTGCGACCCTCGTCTTGCTGTCCCACGCTGGGGATTCAGTGACGGACACTCTGATCTTTCAGAGAGTTGGCTGCATTTTTCTCAGGAGTTTTTCCTCATCAAGTCAGTAGAGGAAGAAGTGACTCTCCTCAAGCGGGGAAGGGGCTAGATGCCTGCATGTCATACCCTCTGGGCCTGGTTTATGCGAATTTCAGTGTACAAACTCCAGTTTATTTACTAAATTCCTAAACAAAGTCAGTCCTTGATTTATCACAATCACAGAGCTGGAGCTTGCAAGCCGCTGTACGATAGTAGTATTGTCGTGAGGGTTTCCGCATAAAGGAAATTTCCTTCCCAGTGTTGCTTCAAGATAAGTTAGATTCTCTATTATCAACACTGCTGTTAGAATGGCTTCCGTTTTCCTGCTGTGCATGTTTTGCATGTTGTGCATTTCTCTTTACCCTTGGGAAACAAATGTTTTCACAAGCTGTAGGATAGTTGGAGCTCCACCCAGTTTTAATTAATCTTCAAAATCTAAAGCTGTTTTTGAAAGCATGAAGGATATTTGTGGAAACAATCACATGAGATTCATAAATAGTGCTTTAGGGCCCATTGCTGATGTTAAATACCTGATGTCATCACTCATGGATGCACCTAGCCCCTCAGTGTGTAGGTTTTTACACAGCACTAGACCTTAAAAGAGTCATAGTTGTGTGCTGAGCCAAATTGTCAGAGCTGTAAGTACCACTGTCCTGTATGTATGTTTATTTCTCTGAGACACATAACCAAAATTCATTGATTTTAATTCTGCGCGTGTTTCAACCTGAAACCCAAGAGCAGAAAAATTCAGTTTATCAGTTTGAAAGGGCTGGTAAAAGCGTTGCAAAAGCCTGCAGTCATTGTGAAACACCATGTAGAAATAATCAGGAGAGGTTTTAACATGACCAACCCCAGCCACGCAACTTTCAGAATGGGCTTCTTTTGCTTTCCCACGTTGTGTGAGCACAAGAGGAGTTAAGCGAGGCGGTGTTAAGAACGGCTGTGTCTTCTCTCTTCTGGTGTTTCCATCACTAATAGTGTCAGCGGGGAATTAGAGCTGTGCTGCGCCGCCTGTGCCAAGCGCATGATGAAGGGTGGCCTTCCTGGGTAACTGGCCCCTTAGGAGACTGAAAGAGCTGCTGTGTCTCTCCGGTGGCATTTTTCTGAGATAAGTTGCTGGTTTTCTGGTTATCCTCAAAAGCTGGCAGTGAGCAGGTGGGGGCCTGGCTCTTGCACGGTGCTGCAGGGCTTTCCCAGGAGGCTGGAGGCTGCACGCAGCCAGGGATCTCACTGCTTTGGGCTGTTCTTGCTGTGAATCAGAGGAAAGGGGGAGAGAGGGGAAGAAAATGGAAAGCTGTTAGAGTCCACAGCAATTGAAGTTGCTCAGGCACATGTTAGGAGCCTCAGTCAGCTCAGCATGTGGTATTAGCACTGAAACGGTCACAGCTGTGGTCTCAGTAGAGATTTTCACACTATTTTTATCTGTTGGGGTGAGCAGGGAGGAGGACGGCACCGCAGAGGATGGGTGGGGGTCAGGTGAGAGCGAGCACGGGGCAGGTGCGGAGATGAGGAGGCAGAAGAACCAACTGAGCCCTTCAACTTCTCACCGTAAACAGGAAATCGAGAGCCACAGAGAGCAAGACAGAGGAAACGGGAAGGCACCAAGGAGAGGCAGAAAACCGCGTTTCAACTAGACTAAAGAAAACATGCGTAACAGCACCGAGCATCAGCTCCCAAAGCACAGAGGGCCTCCAGCTAGACGAGGAGAGCCTGTAGACTGCTTTCCTGTCCTCTCCCCGACTGATAGTTTGGTGCACTTAAGGATGCTGAGGCAACACAGAAGAAGAGTCACCAGAACTTTTTTCCCTGAATCCACTCTGCCTGAAGAATGCACTTTCATGTCCTGTTTTAGGGCCACCAATCATGCTGGGGTGGGAAAGCCTTTCTGGGAGAGTGACTCCTGGGCCACGTGAGTGCCATCTGCAGGAGAGACCCTTCTTCCCCCTCCCTTAAAGGGCTGCCTGGAGCCAGCTGATCTGTTGACTTCCTTTTGTCTTTCAACAACAGAAGATCCTAAGCTGGTATCAATTAATACAACGACACCAAAGTTTTCACAACCTGACTTGGCATGTCACTGTTTCCCACATCGTGTTCTTAATCTGTTCAAAATTAGGCTCTGACCCTTCATCTTCTTTACTAAAACCTCATGGACGTTCTTTTCCTACCCATTACTTTTATTGTGATCCCAAATTGGGAGATTGTTGATTACCATAACTTTTGACTAAAGATTTGGCCAGCAGGTCGCGGGAGGTGATTCTGCCTCTCTACTCTGCTCTGGTGAGACCCCACCTGGAGTACTGTGTCCAGCTCTGGAGCCCTCAGCACAGGAAGGACATGGACCTGTTGGAACGGGTCCGGCAGAGGGCCACAAAGATGATCAGAGGGCTGGAGCACCTCTGCTATGAAGACAGGCTGAGAGAGTTGGGGTTGTTCAGCCTGGAGAAGAGAAGACTCGGGGCAGACCTTATAAGGGCCTTCCAGTACCTGAAGGGAGCCTACAGGAGAGATGGGGAGGGACTCTTTATCGGGGAGTGGAGTGATAGGACAAGGAGTAATGGTTTTAAACTGAAAGAGGGGAGATTTAGATGAGATCTCAGGAAGAAATTCTTTCCTGTGAGGGTGGTGAGACACTGGAACAGGTTGCCCAGAGAAGCTGTGACTGCCCCTTCCCTGGAAATGTTCAAGACCAGGCTGGATGGGGCTTTGAGCAACCTGCTCTAGTGGGAGGTGTCCCTGCCCATGGCAGGGGGGTTGGAACATGATGATCTTTAAGGTCACTTCCAACCCAAACCACTCTATGATTCTTTTAATGGATGGCTTCATCATGATGTTTGATAGCTTTTTTGTTTTACACAATATTTTCTACATCTGACTCTATATTTAGGTTCCTGTACCTCTGTATTTCTCTTCAGAATGAATGTGACCACAGGATGATGTTGTGCTCCTGTATGGAGACTAGAGTGATTAAATAAACAAACTTGCTGAGTTGTTTTGGGGCTTGTTCAAGCTGGTGAAGGGAGATGTAATTTCTCCTGGCATTTTCTTTAAAAAGCACCACCTATTGCAAGGTTTTTCTTCTGTGACTCATTTCAAAAAAATACTTCAACTAAATGCATGGATTACTAGACAAGCAGATATGCAGATACAGCATTCCCAGGAACTTGCTATAAATAGTACATAAAATGTATGTTTAAGGATAGCAGACACTATATTTAAATCACTACTTGAATAGACAACTAATTCCACTAGTCAGATATGTTGAGTTTTTTCTTCTTTGGTCCATGATTGAACAAGCTATGTTGTTACACCACTGGTAGGAATTGCAGCATGGTTAGGAGACGCTGCAGCTTTTGGCTGCGAAGGCGGCGTATGTTTTTCTAGTATTGCCTTGTCTGGGCATGGTTTGGGCTAACAACCTGGGCATTCTCCCATTCACACAGTGCTTATTGACAGCGTGCGGAGCAGCCCTGTGCTGCTGAGGGTGTGATGTGCCAGCAGTAAAGGGGACATGCATGACGTGGCACTGGCGGAGCATGGGGCAGAGTGGAGGGCAGACTGTGGGGCAACCCCTTCAGAGAAGCTGCAGTTGGCTCCTCTTGGCGCATGGGGAAGCAAGCCACAGTTATTGCTAATTTCTTGGTCGCTTCCTATATCTTGGCATCCCCTGCTTCATACAGAGTGAGGGCAAACAAGAGTAATGCAAACTGTCAATTCATTGAAAGAATATTGCTGTTTCATCACAAACCACACCTTTTTACATCTTTCCAAGCCCCATTTTTTAATTTCACACCTTATAGGTAGGTAAAAGCTGTTACAAATGGGACAGTTTCAGTGCAGTAGCTTTGGTCATGTCCTGACACATGGTCGGGTACCAGCAATAAATTCAGAAATACATGGGAGGAACTGAAATCTTAGGGTGGGGTTTATGTGATTGGGCAAATGGTCACTGAAGTGCTAGTCTGCTCTCCCACTCCTTGTTGGATTTCTCCTCCTTACCACCATTCTACTGTATCATTTACTTTCTTATTGCCTTTTTTTCTTTTACTTGTTTTCCAGCTTTGTATCCTCTGCAGCCTCAGCTGCTTTGTCATTCCTTGTCACCAAGATCAGGCTTTTGCTGCTGTCCCAAGGTCCTGCGGGTACGGAGGCCGTAACTGGTTATGAATGTTCTGGGATCATGCCCCTACCAGACTGCGCCCCCAAGAAGGGTTATGTCCTTCGTTTTGAAGGACAGCATCCACCGAAACCCTGGGTAGTCAGATATAAACTCTGTGTTGATCTGCACCATTATTAATGTTTTCTGTGTTTCAAGCAACATACTTGGAGTTTTCAGAGCTGGACATGTTACATTTTGGGTTAGGATTTACCAGTCTTCATGTTTTGTTTCTGAATGTGCCAGCAACTTTAACAAGACCGATGGGACATTTAGATGCTCAGCTGGTTGGAAAAGCAGACTGCTTTCATTCGTATGTCTAAGTATGGACTTTGGAGTCTAAGTTTGAGCACCTGTGTTTTGACAAATTTGGTCTGTAGTAGTTCCCAGCTCAGTGAAATTACTTTTTGCTATCAAGAAATGGCTTCATCCAAAGCCCTTGGCAAAAGAATTTAACCACAAAGATGTACAATATTTTCTGTCTGAGAGTTCTCAGCTTGGCAGATAGCCGTTCGGGAGTTTCTGAATTAATGTGGATTGTAGTGAGCCTGTGCATTAAGAGCGCTCTCATAACCAATGTTTTCATGTATATCTTGTGAAAGACTCTGGGAAGGGAAGGTGGAAAAACCCTGTTTTTCTATGGCTTTAAATAAATGCAAATCTACTTCAAACGTGCAGTTATGGAAAAGTTCATCTTGACATTGTGTAAATACAGTTACAAATGTTGAATCTGCAAATAAATACTGTAACAGGAAGGGAAAAAATAAATGGGAGGCTGTGGTCTCTGGTGTCTTTTGAACCTATCTTAATCCAACGTGACTTCTGGTATTTCAGGGGATCTGTTGTGGATTTGTGTTCGTATTCGAGAGCAGAAGTTGGTCTGTTCTTCTAGCAGTGGAAGATAACTCTTGATCAAATTACTGGACAGTTTGATCAGTCCAAAGGGGCTTTTACATTGTAGCTCTACAACAGACCTCTTTACACCTTGAGAAAGCTGCTTATCTGAGCAGCAAGTAAGTCTGCAATACATAGTTCAGATTTATTCTATAGATAGTAACTCAGTAAAATTCCCACTGACGTTAGAAGATGTCATAAAAAAGGAAGAAATTTGGATTTTCAGTGGAAAGCGCCGATTTCTTCAATGATTCTGCTAAGAAAACAAGTCATACCTTTAATTTAATATTAGACATGTGTGAGTATCACATTTTCACATAGGTACATGAGCTGTGACTTATTTTGAATAACATTGTGTTGTTTTCCTAACAGATGAACGTGAGGCAGTTCAGAAGAAGACTTTCACAAAGTGGGTTAATTCCCACTTGGCACGTGTATCATGCAGAATTACAGATCTGTACACTGACCTTCGCGATGGAAGGATGCTCATCAAACTTCTGGAAGTTCTTTCAGGAGAGAGACTTGTAAGTGTTTAATAATATTCATTGTGGGGTTTTTGTTTTGATTTTGGGTCGGTTTTTTGGTGAATCCTTGGCTCAGTTGAAGTACAGCAAAACTGACTACTGAGGGTTCAGTGCTGCAAATGTCTTTTTATGTATTAAAGAAAAAAAGTGTATTGCTTCAGCTGGATCCAGACACCATTAAAATATCTTCCTATTGCTTTCAGTAGGAATCAAAGAAAATCTCCTTCAAAGGTTTCTTGCTGGTGAGATGCTGAGTGCTTCCAGCAGCATACTCCCTGCTCCTGAATCTGACAGACGCAGACCACTAAATGTTCTCCAGCCCCTTAGACCGTTTTGGTAACGGTGAATTAGGTGTGCTGAGGAACGTTCCCGGGCACCGTGGCCAGCTGGCCTGATTCTGTGGTAATAAACACAGCTGATGGATGCAGGTGGCTGTGTGCAGGCTGCCTGCTGGCCCAAGGACTGGAACATCCCTTCTTCCTTCTCCGGAGCGTGCCAGGGGATCGGGGAGTACAGCTGGTTGGAGACGGCCAAGTCCACCCTGGGAAGCATTGCAGCAGTTTTAGCCATGGTGTTAATTGCACCCCACTGCTCACGAATGCTCCTGGGTGTGCTTGATTTTACTAGAATAGACAAGGCTTGGATTTTCTTTGGTTAGAGGAATATCTGAAATTAATTTAAATTAATGGGGCAAATTCGTTCTTTGGGTATGCTGAGAGACTCCCTTTGATACCAGCACAAGGGAGTGGTGAATAAGAAAATCCCTGTAGAGAAAAATGCTGCTGATTAACAGGAAAACTGGGTGTCAAGAAGTGGCTAGGTATCAGTTTTTCCTTCAGTTCCTTAAATGATGGTTATGCTCTTAACTACCTAATTTAAAGCAATCTTTTCAAAGAAATATGGGTATTTAGCTAAGACCTAAGGCTACATGAGGATGCAACTGTGTAATCACTTGTCATGAAGCACTCCTATTAATGGAAGCTCCATGGCTTAAGACTCCAGTTAATGAATTGAACATATGGCCCACAGTGTAGTGCCTGTATAGTAAGACAAGAGAGGGAGCCTTCTGAATGAGTCTGAGGTAAGGAAACTCTGATGTGGATGTAGGATGTGGATGGAGGCAACTAATCTCAATGTTAGTCAACTGCAGTTTGCTCAAAATATGTTTCTATCTATGCCAAATCACTTACCTCATGAGGTTTGACGTGTTCACTGCAGGTAGCAGGTACTATTCACACAGGAATATGAGGCCAGCATGCCACATTTTTTGAGGATTCAGATAGCACCACTGTTAAATCTTCCTATCTGCCTGCCAAGATTTGACTTTCAGTATCAAATAGCAGTGGTGAAGCTCAGACCAGTTGTGTGACTCTTGCTGTGTGATTCATTTACGTTTTTCACTTCAGGTCTTAAAAAATGCCAACAGAGCTTACGCAGCTGTTTGGGTGGGGAGAGTGCAGGAGCCACCTGATGAGACTCTTGTATCTGCACTTGCATCATCGTTTGCGTATCGTGTTGGCAGCTGCCTGCACCACCACAAATTCTTGTGGTAGCTTCGTTATCTCAGGATGGAGGACAGCAGTCTCTGTTTGAACAGTACATTCCACCACACCTTCCTCTGCAAACAAGAATACAGATAACGCAATGCACTTAACCTTGAGACAATTACACACACCAAAACTATTCCAGGAGGGTTGGCACGTAGCATCCATTTGCTGATGTTCCTCCCGCTGTTTGGAATTTATTTTAGCTGGTATTGGTTAGATTCTGACTTCTGCATGACACCCAAGCAGAAATCTAAAGGCAGTATCTTATGCAGAAAGCTTAAAATCAAGACAAGAAACATCAAATGGTAAGAAAGCAATAAACAAATGCAGAAACTAGCCTAGATAATTATTTTAATATGATGTGTTTACTGATGGAGAAGAACAAACAGGAGTTGTTTTCTCACTTTTGAACCTGGGATTGAGATTCCGGAGCTGGAGCCATATGCCTGTGGAGCAGAGCCAGGGATTTAGGATACTAATCAGAACTGCGCTTTGCCCTGTGTAACACCTCCAGCCTTGTTTGCACAAACACTGCGTTTTTCAAAAGCTATTGTGTTTTTTGTTGGTGAAAACCTGGAGTCCTTGAAGGGATGTTGGAGAAACTCAAAATAAGAGCGTCCAATAAGGGTAACATCTGCATCTCCCTGTCTTTGCTTAGCTTGATTCCTAATCCTAGTGTTTAGTCCAGACCTTACTACGTAAGGTCCTCTGTACAGCACAGTATTTGGAAAGAGATTGATAGCATGCAATAGTCTCACTGAGCAAAGCGGAAAAGAATCCAGCCAGTATGAAAAGACGGTTGTAATTTTGTTTGCACACACTGTTAACCAGCTTCTCCCAAACAGAAAAATAAAGCTGAGAATTGCTTTCAGCATGAAATTAAGCATTTTGCTCAGTTTCTTCCATAACTATATAAAGGATTAGTGAATTCCTTACAATTCCTGGATGCTCAAAGGTCAAATCATTTAAGCAGATTCTCTGTAGTGAGTTCTATCATGTTTTCTGTTGGAAAAGGGAAGATTTTTGATGTAAAACACGTTTTCCTGGTAATGTGTGTGTGAAGACTCTTGAGTTTAGTTAAATACAATAAATGATGCATCCGGTATGCTTTCTTTCCCTCTGGTTAATATCTGGATCCGTGTCAGCCCAGTAAAGGTGAAAGTTATGTCTCATCTTGGGGCTGCAGGAGAGTGTGGCAAGCACAGCCACACCTTGTGCAAACCACACTCAGCCTCTTCCTCTTCTTGTTGCAAAACAGTGGGTTAAACTGCCTGGCCTGCCGGTGCGGAGGGACAGAGAAATGAAACCTTCTGTCTTCTTGGGTGCCCGACATTTTTTTAGCCAGGCGGCACTGTCGTTCTTGTCCTTGCAGAAAGTTGAAGTGCCTTCTTGGGCCATTAATAAATCATAGATTGAACAGCACTAGATGACACTGCTAATATAAATAAGCTGCTACAGACCCAACAGGGAATTTCTGAAAGTGCACCTAGTGCTGGAGCACTAGAAGAATCTGTAAGCCCACCCCTGCTTTACAGGGAGCGGTGGCCTGTTGAGGTTCACTCTGTGTGCTCTGCTGCTTCGCATGCAGTCGTTGTGTTTGTGGGAGAGAAAATCCTACCAGTAACCTGAAAGTTATGTTTCTCGGATTCTTAATTGTATGTCATTGTAGAGAGTGTGGGTGGGAGCAGGCGATCTCAGGAATTAAATAAAACATCTATTGTGAATGATATTAATTCTGTCACCTTGGTGCTGGACCTTCTGAAAGCAGAAAAAGTACTTTTGAAACCATTTTCTGCTCAGTAAATTGAGGCACTGGAGGCAGTGCAGTTACTGCTTAGGTTAGATGAGAAGGGCTGCGTTAAGGCGGAGGGGACAGAGTCAGGTCTGGCACAGAAAAGGCCACAGTCACAGTCATTCCTGTATTTTGGGAACATCATTGTAGGAGTGAGCACACCTTGGAAAGCTGCTCTCAGGTGTGGCAATGGGCTGGGCAGCTCCCGGCGCAGCCTGGCCTCCACCTTCCCCCGCAGCTGGGCCGTCCTTCTCCCGCCTTTCTGCCTATATTTTGCAAGATTAAATTGAACCTGTGCTCCAGCTTACCACGCTCCTGGAGGACTGATGGTACTGGCAGTAGGATGAATCTTGGATTGTCCCTGCTGATAGTGAGGGATCTCCGGTTGGTTTCAGCAAACGGTGTCACCTCACTCTTTCTCCCAGTCGTGCTATGGCTTCTTGCCCTATACTGGCAGCATTTGGGTTGTATGGTATGTCCATAGGGAGTACATGCAATCTGTGCCTCTTCGGAGGGATTTTTACACCCAAAAGCAGTGGCAGGTTCTTGGAAATCTTCACCCTTACTGGGAGTTGTGGGTTGACTTTCTCTGCATCGTTCCCCAGCCTCTGGAGGAGAACGGTGCTGACTGAAAGCTGAAGTGAAACCAATGACCTCAGGGGTTTATGTGCCCTGAAGAACATCTTTCTAGTAAGCATTTCATCTTTATGACATGCTGTTATACAGGCTGCTGTTTCTAGGGACCGTAATATGCCTCTGGCTGAAACTCTTCCATTTGAATGCGATGTGAGGCAAGGATTGTGCCTGAGCTATTTCCATGGCCAGGTAATTACATTCACTGCAGAAAACAAGAAAATTACGTCAATTAGTAGTTTGGCTGAGTACCTTTGGTGACATCTCAGTGAGCAGTGAACAGGCTATTTGGCTGTAATCTGTATCTGCAGAGCAAAGTTGCTTTAATTTTATTCAGTTTTACAGCAGAATTCTACATGCTGTTAATATATTCATGGCTTTTTTCATTTGCACTGGGCCTTCATAAAATTCTGTTACATTGGTGTGGCTGATTGTTGTTGGTTTTACTTTCTTTTTCTATGAATAAATTGTTTGGAGTAAATCTGTTATTTTCATCCTATTTATCCTACTTCAACTGACCAATAAAAAGCAATGACATTTCTATCTGGAGGAGTTTTATTGAGTAACTTAATGGTCTAAACCTGAGCCACCTTTTTGGAGAGTGTGTATCTGTATTCACAGGTATTCTCTGGACCATTCATTACTAACTCCCTCTATTGCGTGCCTATCTCAGTTATCAGTTTGTTTCATATCTTTATCTTTGCAGATATAGTGTGGAAGAACCTGTACTGGAGAAAAAAATCATCTTGGGAAAATGTGTCAGGTGTGGCGTGAACCTAACAATAATTTATCTTCCAGCTAGTGAGTGAATATAGTAGACAGAAAAAATGAAGGAAGTAAGCAGGCAAAATACTTTGAAGGGCAAACGCAATTGAAGCCTAGTGTGTGCGACTCGGGTCTAGGAGGTAGCACAGGTTCGACATGTGCTACCATTGCCACATGTACATGCACTGTAAGATGTGAGGCGTGGTTTTGTCCATTGAATTTGAAGAACAAATACATACAGTAATGCTGGCTGGGAGTGGACAATGTGGTGACTCCCCTGCCTAGACTGAAGAGTTAGCAAGCACTTTTTTTTCTTTTCCTTCCATCTACAGTTATACATGTTTTTCTTCTCCCTTTTACCTTCTAGCCTAAACCAACTAAGGGAAGGATGCGCATCCATTGCCTGGAGAATGTTGATAAAGCCCTCCAGTTCCTGAAAGAGCAAAGAGTTCACCTAGAAAACATGGGATCTCATGATATTGTGGATGGGAATCACAGACTGACACTTGGCCTTATTTGGACTATTATCCTGAGATTCCAGGTAAAGATGTATACATACACAGATATACACTCGGCTGAGTTTTCCATACTTGTTAGTAGTATACTTTGTGCTTTTTAAGAGTGAAGCACTCCCAGGTCCTCTGAGATGATGGGAATGAAAAGTGCTTAGCGTCTGGCAGGATGTGCTCCAGAGCTAAGGGCAGAGGATAAACAGTGCTTCATGGTACTGCTGATCTGTAGTGGCGGCCAATGGGAGCTTCCTGTGTGGAGAGTAATATGGTTTTATTTTTAAATTACTAATAAATATGAAGCTCCACTCATAGATCTATACACTCTTGTAGACACAGGAGGAAATGCTACCCCCAGGTGCTTTTACCTCTGTGGTGATTATCATTAACCTGGCTGACTTTGCACTGAAGCAGATTAAGGGTGCCCACAGGAATTGTTTTAGTGTCCCAGCTAAAGGCTGAGATTTCTTTTTTTCCAGCAAATTGCACATTGGTCTTCGCCCTCAGTTAAAAAAGACTGGAAAGTACTTTTGCAGAAAGGATAATAAATTTATTTAATAAATATATATTTTATAATAACATGGGAATAAATATTTAATAAATTTTAACATTATCTTAATTTTGGTGTTGCTCAGTGTTTTCTGAATATGAAAGTGTCTGCCTAAATTTCAGTGACAAAAGTGGAACTTTGCTGAAGTAATACTACTCTATTTAAAAAGCAGTGAACTATATCCATCAAATGAGATAGATATATTTGCCCATATGAAGTAAAAAGTAGGTTCCTTTTTCTTTCTTTTTCCTCTTTTTAAAAACTGGATAATAGCCTAGATCTGGAATATATAGTTGTGATGCTGCTAAAGGCAAACAATTATTTTCTCCAAGCTTGAGATCCCACAGTGTGTTTGGTGCTAGGAAACCCCTGGTTAGCTTTTGCCTGTGGATCCCCTCGTGAGGACCTCTACCTGCTTCACCCCCTTGGCTCCTGGATGTGCTCAGCATCCTGCAGGAGGCACCTCACAGGGTGGCATCATAATGCTGTATAGGGCAGGGTTTGCCTTGACAGTTGGAAATACATTTTCTGGTGAAGTTTAAACTATTTTGTCAATGGACTAAAGAAAGAGTAATCCTACAGTAAAATAAGGTCAGATGAAGCTTTCTTCTGACATGAATGCTTTTAAATGAGGAAGAGCATTCATCTACTTCCACTCTGCCTGTCATCATAGATTTTCTTTGTTACTTATATTCTGATATAATTTCTTTCATCTTTTCAAAAAAACCAAAAAATGTGTTTTCTCTGAGACATATATAAAACTTCTGTGTTAATTTTAGATCCAAGATATCAGTGTTGAAACTGAGGACAACAAGGAGAAGAAATCTGCTAAAGATGCTTTGCTTTTGTGGTGCCAGATGAAGACAGCTGGGTGAGTGTGGATTAAGTGATTATCTCTAAAGCTCTTACAGCATTTTGAGTTTTCATTGAAATAATTTGAAATGGGCAAACACATATCTGTCCTTAAGTGGATTCAACCAAGAGAAGTGAATTGATGTTTACAAGTCAGAAAATTCTGAATTTTATTATATTAATGCTGTGTGATAAACATAGCAATCTGATAATCCATGAACATATTGCAATATACTGTCTCTTTTTCACCCTGTTCTGAAGAAGTAGCGATGCTTCAGATTTTGCCACCAACTTTTCCCTATATATATGGGAATGTTTCCAAAATATCTTTCTCTGACAGTAACCTTCTTGCATAATTAAATATCCATTTGTAGAGATTCATTATGTTTCCCCCATGAAATGTGGATGTCCCTGTGATAACTTGGGGCATTTCAGCATTATTCTAGTGGTACTCCATCTTTTTCTTCCAAGAACTCTTACGAAAGTGGTATGTTAGCAGCCTGAGATTTTTGGAGACTTGCAAAATACCCACATCACCAAACAAATTAACTTTGCATCTCTGGAGCACAAAGGTGGCTATCATATGTGCTTTGTTTAGAAGTCAGACAGTGACTAGAGTCAGTCCTCAAAGATGCCTTGGGATACCAGGCAATTTCAAGGAAATCTTAATGTATCGCTGCTCCCATGGTACTTGCAGCCATCAGAAAAGGTTTTACTCCTCTCTGTTCCTCCAGCTGTTCCTACTCTTCTCTTGAACTTGATATTCTGAGTACCTGAAAATAATTCTTTGCCAGCAGCTAGAGCAGGAGCAGGCCTTAGACTTGCAGGGATTTGAAACCTCACAGGCTGCAGGTTGGGCAGCAAGTTATAAAATAGTAACTTCAAGTGGTTACTTAGAAGGTCATTTAGAGCCTTTCTCTGGAATGCGTATCAGTTCTGCAGGGTTTACAAGAGTAAATGACATGCACTTACCTCTAGTGTCAGTCTCTGATTAGAAAACAGTCATGATAGATTATCCATCATGGGATGGTTATATCCCACCTTAAGGTTCACAATAAATGTGTCACTCCTGCAAGCAGCTTTCAGTGACAGTGTGTGGAGAGCTGCAGGAGGGATGCTATGTTGATTGCGCTCTATTTTTCTTTTGTTCTATCAGTTACCCCAATGTCAACATTCACAACTTTACCACAAGCTGGAGGGACGGGATGGCTTTCAATGCACTAATACATAAGCACAGGTATGTGTGGGTAAATATCTTTATGGATTTTGAAAGGTTGGACTGTTACAGTGCGCACTGGGTTTTGTTGTTACCTTGCAGCTTGATTTTAAAATCTGTGGAGTGGAGGAAGTTGAAGAATTGCTGAGAGTTTTACAGCAGCTTGCTTTGCTTTAGAGCGTTACAGCTCTTGCGGTCACTATGAGCTCATCTGGGCAACAGCTTTTCCCATCACGAGTCAAACCAGGTTGTGTTTGGTTTCAAAAGAGTAAATTATACATGTGATAGTTTTGGTTTGTGACTGACCAAGTTGGAGGAAAAGTTTTTGTACCTTATTGAGTAACTGATGATCGGGTCTGGTTGCCTAGAATTCGGAGGTGGGAGGGGGACATAACACACAACAGCACCCTGGAGGGAAAAGAAATCCCTGCACAGGGATGGCAAAATCTGGTGCTAGACTTTGTCATGGCTGGGGATGTGGCTTATTGGCAAGCTCCGATGAAGCTACCAGGATAGCTTACATGGGCATGAGGAGACACTGCATGACCACAACTTCATTCCTTTATTTTCCAGGTCACCTTTATCCCTGGTAAACTATTCTCTGTTATGTGGCCTGGGTTAGGTTCTGCCATGGCGTGTGCTAGGCATTACTTCATTCCTTCAATACTGCTGTTCAAATGCACAGGGCTACCGGGCAAGCAAAACCTTGGCAGCAGGAGGGGCCAGGTTTTCTGGGGATTGCAGATTTCAGTTCATTTGTTCATTTGAGGGTGGCTGCACTGTGCTTTGGGAAATCTAAAGAATTTTCCATTCTGTCTAGGCCTGATCTGATTGATTTTGACAAGCTGAAGAAATCAAATGCACACTACAATCTGCAGAATGCTTTTAACCTTGCAGAACAACACCTTGGTCTCACTAAGCTCCTGGACCCTGAGGGTAAGAATTCCTTGCAGTTTCAGCACTTCACAGCAATTTGTGGGCTCTTTTCTCCCACCCCTCCTTGTGGAAGGGTACAGCTTTGTGATAGCTTTTTGTGTTAAAGAGAAGCAGGATGCTGCTGACTCACCTGGTGATACAGCCAGAGAGGGAAGGAGAGAATGTAAGATGTCTCCTGCAGGTGACTGAGCAGCAGTAGCACAACAGCCCTTAATCCTGTGACCCCATCTGACAAGATCACTGGACTGGCCATGTATATATAGAATCATAGAATGGTTAGAGTTGGAAGGGACCTTAAAGATCACTGAATTCCAACCCCCCTGCCATGGGCAGAGACGCCTCCCACTAGACCAGGTTGCTCAAAGCCCCATCCAGCCTGGTCTTGAACACATAAACATAAAATCATTCCAGTTAGAAGCATCCTTCTGATCTGGCCTCAGAAACACTTTCTGTGAGCTGGAAGATGAATGCTGTGGACTTCAGCAAATATTTAGCAGCTTCTTTTGCAGACTATTTTAGCCTGGGCTTTCATGGGAGTGTTCATGCACATGCATATTGGAAAGTGTGCTCACAATGCTAGGACAAGAAACTTTCTTGTCACAGGGCAAATAGAGGCTATGTGTTTGGATGAGTTCCTTCTTGCTTATTTGTTAGTGCCTCAGAATTGCTGCTGGAAAGAAAATAATTCATTTCCCATCTGTATCTCTCAGATTTGCCTTGATAGACATACTATTACATTTGAATTCCTGTCTCCAAATGCTGATAGAGCATCGAAGTTCTCAATTAACAATAGTTCCGTCAACTCACACGGACACTAGAGGAGGTATTGGGCCATGCACAAGCTGTGGCAAAGTCTGGAACCTGACTCTAAGGCCCATAGTTCCCTAGCCCACAGACCCATGCTTTAACCACAGTCCACACTAAGACAAAGAGGTATAGGAGCACGTCTTAGTGACTTCTGAGTTCAATACTGTACGGCACTGAGTAATCCAGAACCAGTCCAAGGCTGCTGAACTTATTTCTGTTTAGGACATAAATCTTAGGAGTTGAACTGCCGCTGAACCTATCTCTGACTCTTAAACACATCCTTGTTGCATTATTAGCTTTGTTGTTTTAACCCATGCACCCCCAGTATGCTAAGGAAACTCTTGTTTGGTTTGCAGATATCAGTGTTGATCATCCTGATGAAAAGTCAATCATCACCTATGTGGTGACATATTACCACTACTTTTCCAAGATGAAAGCTTTAGCTGTTGAAGGAAAACGTATTGGAAAGGTTTGCAAGTTCACATTATAAATTGTTATAAACTAGTTGAAATCTTTCTGATTTTTTTTTTCCTCTTGGGTGTTAGTTTTTTAGGAGTCCACCGTATGGTAGTTTTTAGTTTTGCTTTTGAGTATGTTTTGAATGTTAAATATTCCTGTATGACTGTGAGGAGTAGTTAATTTCCAGCTACCTCGTATTAGAAAACACTTGGCCAGTGTTTTATTCTTGCTCGTTAATTTTGCATTCTTGCTGCTTTTCCTTTCTCACCAACTGCTCCTCACACCCTGGGTCCTCTTTCTCTTCTGGAGCCCAGAAAAGTCCCTCATTTAAAAAATGTGCAGTCATTCTCTGTCCTTTGGCGAAGTTGCCCCCCATCTTTACAGCTGACAGACTGACCATGAATCCTTTTGTAAGCCTCACTCACCTCTGTCCCTCTATTGCCGTGGGATCATGGGAATTCACTGAAAAATGCAAAGCCCTCATTCTGCAGAGATCTCAGCCCCTGTGGCGCTCAGGAGTGAGTGGTCTGATTCATAAATCAAGTCTCTAAACAGTTTCTTTTATGTAGTTTGTTGGATTTAGATGACTGAAGAGCGCTGCCCTTGTTATTCATGTTATGTTGTGCTGGTTGTTGCAGGTGCTTGACAATGCCATTGAAACGGAGAAAATGATTGAAAAATACGAATCGCTGGCTTCTGACCTTCTTGAGTGGATTGAGCAAACCATTATCATCCTCAACAATCGCAAATTTGCTAACTCGCTAGTTGGTGTGCAACAGCAGCTACAGGCATTCAACACTTACCGCACAGTAGAGAAACCACCCAAGTAATTTTAATCTTAGCTAAAAACAACACTGCTTGTTTTGTTTAGTCAGCCACTGATTTTTCTAAAAACAAACAAATCCAAGTAATTTTAATCTTGGCTGAAGAATTTCTTTTTCCGAACAAACCCAGATACCGTATTTCTAATTGGCACTCATCATCATTACTTGGAGCCTGTTTGTTTTATGCTATTCAATATGCACATAATAACAACAAAACCAACAATAATAAAAAGTGCGTCTTAGTGATCCTGTGCCTTAGTGATCCTGCGCCAGCAGGACCTCAGAGTTCTGGAAGCTGTCACTTCACTGACATGGCTGCCTTGTAGTATGAGTGGTAATAGCATACCATTTTACTATAGTAGTGTCACCAGTTGTGCTTGCGAGCAGTGTATAATACCAATACACTGCTATTGAAAGAATCTTACTGCTTATCCAAAAGCAAGAGGAAGTGTTTGTAAAACATAGCCATGCTTACTAAAACTGATATAACCAAAACTGTGCAACTTATTTCTGGAAAGTTTCTTTTAGCATTAGGATATCACATCTGTTTATTATTTTTTCCTAATGTAAGTTCTAATGGATAATAATGACAATCCAAAACATTACAGAGTATACAGATATCTTCTAAAATTGCAGACTATTCCCTAGTACCTATGGAGTTTCTTTATTTCCCAGGCCTACAACTGAGGAAAACAGTGGGAAGAGTTTATTGAGTGCGGTGGGCTTTAAATAAAACTTCCATTTTTTGTGTGAATAGAATAAGCTAGGACAATGCATGTAACAGAATTAAAAAAAAAAAAAAGCAGTCTTCTGTCCCCCAAGGGAGTTTAAGTCTAAGCACACAGACAACTGACTTCTGTGAAGTTTCTTTTGCTGTTTGAACCAACTGGTTCCAGGGGATGTGTTGGGCCATTTCCATTGCTTCCAGCTTTCATACAAGATCAAGGTGTTTATCTGAATGCTCCATTCATAGTGTCAATATTTTAAGGAAGTGCTTTATAATACCTCAGTAGCAATGAAAGCTTTATTGTAACTCAGTTCTTTTGAAAAATTTTGTTTAGATTTACAGAAAAAGGAAACCTAGAAGTGCTGCTTTTTACCATCCAAAGCAAAATGAGAGCCAACAATCAGAAAGTGTACATGCCAAGGGAAGGCAAACTCATTTCTGACATTAACAAGGTAAACTTGGCCAGCTCCTCCTGTGTTGTTTTCTTTCAGCCTGTCGGTAATAGTGGGAAGAAACACATTTGTTATCTCCAGCCTTGATATGGGGAGCCATAAGGGGTGGGAGAGGTGGGGTGACCTTTTCTTACGGGTCAGACTCACTAATGTGAACCAAGTCCTTGGGAGTCTTCAGTATCTGTAAGGTCTTCTGCACTGGAAAAATGCTCAGTCATTCTGATTATGGATCTAGTAGCCCTGCCTTTCTCCTCCATGGTCCTAGTTATTAATCTACAGAAAATAGCCAAAATATCTAGGTGTTGTAGCCCTCCCCATTTGCCTCTCAGCCCCCCTGCCTGCAGCGTGGGAGAATGAAGGGAAGCACCATGACAAATCTTGGGGTTCCTTCTCAGGGTTTATGCAGCTATTTTTTTGTGCTGGTGCAGCTGGCAGCAGCATAGTTGACAAGCTCTCTCAAGGATAACAAACAATTTAAAACTGTGAGCTTTCCTTGTTTGTGTCTGACCATGCTTGGCATTCCCAGAGCAGCTGTTGTGGGCGTCTGTGGCCTCGGTCTTGCATCCTAGAGAGCAGTAAACTGCACAGCTCTCCTGTTTGCCTTAAGCCCTTGTGCCTGTGAATGCCTAAAATACTTGGGTTTCAGGCAGTTTCACATCTGTTAGGATTTAGAAGAATCTAGAGTAGTTTGTGTTTAATTGTGGGTATTTTTGTTGTCTGTAAGATCTGAAAGGTGATTAGCTGACTTTCCACATGCTTCTAAGACTTTTTATTTTTGTAAGATTAATGTCATGCATGTGAATAACTTTTGGCCTTGGGGAAAAAAAGGACTGTTATGCACCAAAAGTAACTGGATTCTGTAGTTGTTTTCTTTTCCAAAGTGGATGTAATAAAGAACAACAATTGTATGTTGATTTTGGAGAGGAGAGGGCATGAATCTCTAGTTCTCATTTCCTAAAGGAGAAAGATAGAATCCACTTATTTAGGAGTAGTGCTCAGAAGATTTTTTTTTTTAACAAATACACTCTTACACATTCAAGCCACATTGTTTCCTTGGGCCTTGCTAGAGGCAAAAACCAAATGAACTTGAGAAAATGCATCCGAGATAAACAAGTCTCAGACCCTTTACTCAGAAAATGTCTGAATGAATTGAGAACAAATTTTAAGTCATGCACTTATATTAGCAGACAAGATGTAAGGCCAGCCAATACAAACCAGATTTATTGGCATATAAATAAATAAGCCCGTTTTGTGAAACTTGGCTGTAGTGACTTCAGTCCTGATTTCATGCAAAGATGATATGATTTCTCATAATCCTATAAGAATGTGTGTTTAGAAGGCGCGTGTTTTTTCTCCTCATTTTCAGGCCTGGGAAAGACTGGAAAAAGCTGAACATGAAAGAGAACTGGCACTGCGAAATGAGCTCATCAGACAAGAGAAACTGGAACAACTTGCACGCAGATTTGATCGCAAGGCAGCTATGAGAGAAACTTGGCTGAGTGAAAATCAACGTCTCGTTTCTCAGGTGCTGCTTTCAGAAATTGTCTGTGTGACTAACATGATTTTCATAAGTAATTATATGATACAGTTCTTGCAAAGAGAATATTTCTTCCTCCGTGCCTCATATTTTACTGAATCTATGTATATTTATATTTATTGTATGTGTGCACAAATGTATATTTAATTTAGAAGTGTATGTATTGTAAATGATGTGGAAATACCTACCCTCAGTCAAGATTTTCTTTATCTGAATATTTTGATCAATTCAGTGGAATTAATCCAGGAATTAATTTTATTTTTTAATATTAGAGATTACTTTAACAAGTAAAGCCCCAGCCTAATCCTAATGGCTACTATGATTCTTCTCCCCAAAGTAGTAAATGATATTTCTGATTTTATCAGTGGTTCTCTGGTTATCAGAGGTATCTCTGATTTTATTAAAAAAGACATTTCATAGCATTTTGAGATCCCAAATTTGCTAGCAAGTGTATTCTGCACAATCAGAAATCATGTTAGAGTTTGAGCAGTAGGGCTTTTCTCCTCAGCAGCCATTACTGAAGAAGTGTCTCTGTCTTTACAGGATAATTTTGGCTTTGACCTTCCAGCAGTAGAAGCCGCGACAAAGAAACATGAGGCCATTGAAACAGACATTGCAGCATATGAAGAACGAGTCCAAGCCGTGGTTGCAGTTGCGAAGGAGCTTGAAACTGAAAATTACCATGATATCAAACGCATTACTGCAAGAAAGGACAATGTTATCCGCCTATGGGAGTATCTCCTGGAACTGCTCAGAGCACGGAGACAGAGGCTGGAGATGAATCTTGGTCTGCAAAAGATTTTCCAGGAAATGCTATACATTATGGACTGGATGGATGAGATGAAGGTAGGTGTTAGCCATTTGAGAATATAGACCAAATATTCTGGGGAGGTGTAGATGTCCTTTTTTTTTGGTAGTTTTTTAAACTTCATTTGCCCCTCTGGTTTAATAGACAAATGCAGAAGATCACATTCATGAGCGGTGAAGAAATTCCTTATACCTTATGATGATTTTTAAAAAATAAATATCATAAACAAGTAAGGAGAAAGAACAAGTTCACTCCTATAAAAAGCTACTTTTCAGGTTCATGCCTGTCTCATAAGGGACAAAGGCTTTGGTCATAGTGCTTGGGTAAGGATGGCGATTTTGGTGAAAGGGAATTAAATAATCTCTCTTTATCACAATTTACATGGGGAACAAGTCACCTCTTCACCTCTGTGCTTTAAAAAGCATGAATGTCTTCCTGTCTGTTCTCATGGGATCTGGGAAGGGAAAGGACCATGACTTTGTTCCTGTCCATCAGCCAGCAGGACTTGGAAGCTGCTGGAGGAAAGAAAGATGTGTGTAGCTCAGTGGCAGCTTGCAGCACCTGGACTGAGTGCTTTCCACTGGTTGTGCTGAGCTAACTTAGCTTCTTGTCATCCCAGACTTAAAACTGCATTAAAAGAGCAGTCAAGTTCTTAATGGTTACCAGGGATTTTAAAAATATTGGCTCAAATTCATATCAGCCGTGTCTCTATACATTTGAACTAGCTCTCCTCATGGGCCTGGTGTTCCTCACCAGGAGGTCACTTAAATCAGCGTAACAACGGAGAACAGTGTAATGCCTGAAGTCATTAAGAAACAAACAGTTTGTGGCCTTCAGCCCATTTTACTTGTCTTTTACATTTTGATCAGGTCCTTCTGCTGTCTCAAGACTATGGCAAACATTTGTTAGGAGTTGAAGACCTGTTGCAGAAACATGCTCTTGTGGAAGCTGACATTGCTATTCAAGCTGAGAGAGTGAGAGGGGTCAATGCATCTGCTCAGAAGTTTGCCACTGATGGAGAAGGTAAGTAGCAGCCAGCACGTCCTTCTTTGTTTTAATTGTGTATAAGGTTATCTATAAGCCTCATTGATTCTGCAAGGTGTGTTAGATTAATTTCAGCACTAGAATAAGAGAATCCAGCTTAATTTGTTCCTTTTTTATTCACTGTGTCAATGATTAATTACTCCAGGTACCTTCACATGAATTCATTGTGGCATTGTCTTTTGCATGGGATGTCGTGCTCCTAACCAGCAGCTGCTGTAACTTTGTAGTAGTCACCATTAATTCCCTGTTCTGTATTTCTAATGCAAACAATACAAATTACTTGACCCAGTCTGATACTGTCCCAATTTATGCTAAATAAAAGCGATTCCGCTAAACCAGTGTCATTAACTAGAGCAAATTATGTTCATTTTGTGCAGTTGTGTGTATAAATCTGGAGTAGTGAATTTTGTTTCACTGAAAACAGTCATGACTATCTTGAATATCATTCCTTCCTTAGTTTTTTTTTTTTATTGTGGGTTTGGTTTTTTTGGTCTCTATGCAACAAACAGTATTTTCTGATCTGTGTTATTGTATGGTGGAGGTTGAATAGTTCACACTTACTTTCAGGAGACTAAATATGAATTCTTTTTTGTTAACTTCATAGATGGAATAAACAGGAATTAAGAACTCTGTGTGTGCCCCAGCTGTAGAGATGAAAATGAATCAGTCCAAGTCGTAATGTACATTCTCTATCTGAACAGGTTACAAACCGTGTGACCCACAAGTTATCAGGGACCGTGTTGCTCATATGGAATTCTGTTACCAAGAGCTGTGCCAGCTTGCAGCCGAGCGCCGGGCCCGCTTGGAGGAGTCCCGGCGCCTCTGGAAATTCTTCTGGGAAATGGCTGAAGAAGAGGGTTGGATCAGGGAGAAGGAACAGATACTCTCATCTGATGACTATGGAAAGGACCTAACCAGTGTCGTCCGTCTCTTGAGTAAACATAAGGCATTTGAAGACGAAATGAGTGGTCGTAGTGGCCACTTTCAGCAGGCAATAAAAGAAGGTGAAGACATGATTGCGGAGGAGCATTTTGGGTCTGAGAAAATCAGAGAAAGGATTAAGGATATCCGGGAGCAGTGGGCTAACTTGGAACAGTTATCTGCCATTAGGAAGAAGCGTCTGGAGGAAGCCGCTCTCCTTCACCAGTTCCAGGCTGATGCTGACGACATTGATGCATGGATGTTGGACATCCTCAAAATTGTTTCCAGCAATGATGTTGGACATGATGAATATTCCACTCAGTCCTTGGTCAAGAAACACAAAGATGTGGCTGAAGAGATTGCAAGCTACCGACCAACTATTGACTCGCTTCACGAACAAGCAAAGGCTCTACCGCAGGAACACGCCGGATCTCCAGATGTGCAAGGCAGATTGTCCGGAATAGAGGAGAGATACAAAGAGGTTGCTGAGCTGACTCGGCTGCGTAAACAGGCCTTGCAGGATACCCTTGCTCTCTATAAGATGTTCAGCGAGGCAGATGCTTGTGAGCTTTGGATTAACGAAAAGGAGAAATGGCTGAATAATATGCAGATTCCAGAGAAGCTGGAGGACTTGGAAGTGATCCAGCACAGGTGAGAATGACCTTACCAGGAAGTTTGGGGAATATCGGGTGGAACTTTTTTACACCAGCTGCCTTTCTCAGCTTGCCTTTTGCTCAGATTCTCTAATGCCTGTGTAATCTTTTTTTTTCGTTTGTGTCCCCTCCCCCCCTTCCAGATTTGAAAGTTTAGAACCAGAAATGAACAATCAGGCATCCCGTGTTGCAGTAGTGAACCAAATTGCTAGACAGCTAATGCACAGTGGCCATCCAAGTGAGAAAGAGATCAAAGCACAGCAAGATAAACTCAACACGAGGTAAGTAGAGGCCTCATGTGCATGGACATGTGAACACGACACTGGCTGAAACAAGTACAGTGGGATTATCTGTGTTTCTTTTATGTCTTTTTAAAGATACTCTGATACTATTATGTGAACTATCTTCAAGGTGTAGACCTTTAAAGAAAGGTCTACAAAGAAAGAAAATGAGCTGTGTCTTTCAAATATTTGATTACCAGATGGAGTTTTGCTATTGACTTCAGTCAGGTCCTGAGTGTATCAGTACCTTGATTTGAGAGCTGGAAATTTACTGTAATAACTATTATGATAAAAAAGAAACCAATATAATTTCATGTAAACTCACTCATTTTTTTGGCTTCAAAATAAACTGAGAGACTACATTTAGTGTGAAAATTAGGTATAACTAGCAATTTTTCACTTGAGGAAAAATTATACAGTTAAGTCAGTGTTACTGATATACTTGTCATATTCTAAAATACATGCCATAGCTTGGTTAATGGTTGTTTTGCTAAAACTATTGGTGATAAGGGAAGGACTGAAAAACCCATGAATAGTTAGGTTATTTCATGGCTTACCAAGCTAATGTGAGCAGCTGCTCACTCAGCAACGTTGCCATATACTTATCCCTTATTATACACGAAATTCAATTCCTCTGCTTTTCTCTCCTCACAAATTTTAGATGGAGCCAGTTCAGAGAACTGGTAGATAGGAAGAAGGATGCTCTGCTCTCTGCTCTGAGTATCCAGAACTACCATCTTGAATGTAATGAAACCAAATCCTGGATCAGGGAAAAGACCAAAGTGATCGAATCTACACAGGATCTGGGTAATGATCTAGCTGGAGTGATGGCCCTGCAGAGGAAGCTGACAGGCATGGAACGTGACTTGGTAGCCATCGAAGCCAAGCTAAGTGACTTGCAAAAAGAGGCAGAAAAGCTGGAATCAGAGCATCCTGACCAGGCACAAGCTATCCTTTCACGGCTTGCAGAAATCAACGATGTATGGGAGGAAATGAAGACCACCCTCAAGAACCGGGAAGAGTCACTTGGAGAGGCAAGCAAGCTGCAGCAGTTCCTGAGAGATCTGGATGACTTCCAGTCTTGGCTATCCAGAACACAGACTGCAATTGCATCCGAAGATATGCCAAACACACTGACAGAGGCTGAGAAGCTGCTCACTCAGCATGAGAATATTAAGAATGAAATCAACAATTATGAGGAAGATTATCAGAAAATGAGGGACATGGGTGAGATGGTGACACAAGGACAAACTGACGCTCAGTACATGTTCTTACGCCAGCGCCTACAAGCTTTGGACACTGGATGGAATGAGCTTCACAAAATGTGGGAGAACAGGCAAAATCTCCTTTCCCAGTCTCATGCCTACCAGCTATTTCTCAGAGATACCAAGCAAGCAGAAGCATTTCTTAATAACCAGGCAAGTAGTCAAGATCCACCTTATTTCATTTCTACAGGTTGGCACCATATACTGCAAGCAATTAACAAACAAGATCATTTGGCAGGAGAGCTACAAACAGATGAATTGCCCTTTTTTAAACTATAGACTGATTTATTTATTTTAAACTGTAAATTTGCTTTTGGTGTTTTACTTCTAGCTGTTCTTGAGAGACATTTCATATGTGGTGAATCTGTTGTTGGAGCAGGCAGCGTAGCCTAAGTGTAATATTTTTATCTCTCTGATTTATGTTTTAATCACAGGAGTATGTTTTGGCACACACAGAAATGCCCACTACCTTGGAAGGAGCAGAAGCTGCTATTAAAAAACAGGAGGATTTCATGACCACGATGGATGCCAATGAAGAAAAGATCAATGCAGTTGTAGAGACTGGCAGGAGGCTAGTTAGTGATGGCAACATAAACTCTGATAAAATCCAGGAGAAAGTGGACTCTATTGATGACAGGTAAGGTGAGAATGATAGCGGAATGTAGCTGTTCATACGTTAGTTCTGTTCTCTGAGAGATGACCTTTTACCAGAATCCAAAGGCAAAGTAACGTTAGAAAATGCCTACTGCAGACTGGAAAAATAGAAACTGCAATGTTTCAAAAATGTGGCAGGCTAATCTTAATTAAATATTACCTCTCCCGTTTTCTAGAGACTTACTAGCTAATGAGCTCACAATGCAGAATTTGGCTGTGTGAGTGTTTCTATGTAATTCTTGGAGTATTCACAAACTTTACATTATGGCGGGAGCTGTAGCAGTTAGCTATACCTGGTTCCTCAAGTCTTCGTTTCCTCTGCTACCTCCTAGCTGATTTAATTATAATAATGTGTTCCTGTCCTTCCCCTGAAGAAGGAATGTGGCTCTTCAAGAGTGTAATTGGAATTGTATTTACCCCACCCACTTGGCTTCGATCACCCTTTCCAACTTGTCTGGCCCTTCTGAAATCAGATTAGCAAGCATTGGTACAAATGTGTCTTTCATCCTAGAAAAAGTCCTTTGCTTCGTCTCTTTAGCTGTGGTATGGATGCTATAGAATATGAAGAGTTTCTTTTTCTGTGAAAACGAAATGTTCAGTTTTGATGACTATGATTCATGGTTCTTTCTGCTTTTGATTTGAATAATAGTGCAGTCTTTCCAGGTGCTTTTCAATCATGAGTATCAGAACACAGCAATAAGCTAATACAGAACTTTCATGTCAAATGTTACTGACAACCCTTCTATCAGATTTGCATGTTCCCACAGTTGGTAAGCTCAGAGTTATCCAGATGCCTTTACCTCCAAGAAGAAACTGAACTGAAGTAGTACAGAAAATGTTGTGCCTTTCCTGTTTGGGCAAACATGTTCTTCTGTATATGCACCCACTTTAGCCGTGGCTCCAAGAAAGGCAGACATTCCTGTTCCCAGAGCTTACTGAGAGCCTCTGAACCCTCTGACAACCTAACCCCAGGGATACCTCATGCTCTCATTCTCTCTAACTGGCTTGACTCTCTTTAGATCCCAATGAGAATCTGCAAAGGCCAGGAAGAGGAGATTATATGAAAGCAATCAAGGTGAAAGATAGCAAATGAATTTTCCTTATTTACCCTCTCTGACTTTCAATGTCCTCTGCTGTAAGTTTTCCCATCCATTTATGAAAGCAGGAGGACTTGATCCTGGCCTTCTGATCAGGTGTCTTCTTTCTTAACTTTTGGAATATTAAAAGATGGCGTCTAAGGATATAGTAGTAAATGGTCAGCTGCTTCTTGCAGCCCTTTCTGAGGTGGCTGGAGTGGGAGACATTGTCAGCCTCTGTCCTGTGTGCTCTGGAGAGAGGTTCCTGCTGCCCCAGCTGTGGTGCTCTGGTGACTGTTTTCCCCCCAGTGCAGTTACTCCTCTGTGTCCTTATTGTCCTGTGGCACTGCGACTGGCCACCTGACCTGTCCCGGCTGTTGCACATATCCTGGAATTCCTACTCTGAACGGCAGGCAAGTCCTAGAGACTGTATTTTTTAAGCCCACTTTTTTCCAATGCATTTCCTCAATTCCAACGCTATTTATGCACTGCAAAAACCATCCAGTGCGCTGCTATTCAGGAAATCCGTGTGATTGCTCTCTGGGTCTGTTAGGCTGATAAGTCTCAAGAACAAAGCTTTAGGGCTGGGTGCAGTGGGAGTGGTAGCAAAGGAAGCCTCTTTGGTTTTAAAAAAAATTGCTTTCCCAACCAAGCTCCACCTGGATGTATAACAAAGGACCAAAACAAACAAGTACAAATATGTGCGGTGGCTCCATACTTCCCATACGGAGCTCTTTGTAGTGTTTAGTATTAATAGTGCTTTTTACAGTCATGCTTGCGAGCTATTCCAGAGGAGACCCCACTGTTGGTACAGCAGACGAACGCTCCCCTAAAATTATTACCTTCTAAATAGACAAGGTAGGCATCGGGCTAAGGAAGGAGAGGAGAGTGGGGGGGTGGAGCTGTTCAATAGGAAATCAATACTTAAGCACAGTCTTTCAGTGTAGTTCACAGGGGAGAATAAATGGAAATAAGGACACAGAGAAGGGGTGAGGGAAGGAGAAGATGGGTTTGAATAAAGCTATCACTAGCTAGCTTTTCCAGATAGGAAAGAAGCTAGTCTCCCCAATGCAGCTGTCCCTGCTTTGGTGACTTCTGCTGCTGTTTCTGCCAGCCAGAGGGAAAGCATTTTCTCCTCACACTCTTCTAAGAGAAAATGGAGGGGACTGCCCTAGTCTACATGCCTACTCGTGGCCCCTCTAATTCTGCTAATGAGATTTAATTTAAAGAGTGGCAGATCTGACTCAGATTGTGATCTGGTTTTGTTTTTCATCAGCTTTGTATTTGTGCAACTTTCTGCTCAGCAGAGAACAGAAGTAATTTTTGTTCTTGCCCACTCAGAAAGGAGAGTGCCTCTTGTTTGCTGGCACACCTAAAGAAGCTAAAACTGCCTTGTGTATATCTCAGTATTCTTAGCAGGCAGTTGCATTCACGCTACGTGTAAGATTTATTACTTCTGGACAGGCTTTGAAACCCACAGGCTTATAGTTAAACCACAAGTGATTTTGTCAGTTTTCAGGGTTGTTAGCATTCTTGGGGGCCTCTGGGGAAACAGCACGGTAATGTTGTGGCACATTTGGGTGCTCTGCTGTTGGATTAATTTCAGTCAGACAGATTGTGTCTGAACAGATGTCATTTTCCTGTTTTAGATTCTTCGTAATGTTGCCACAGAAGGAAGATGCCCCCGTGTTTTAATGACTAGGGTACATTCCCTATACCGTCTTACCATGTAGGTCTGGCTTAGCTTGGACTTTCGGATCTCAGATTGCCTCTTCTGTATATCCATAGGGAAGCCTCCTTTTAATGCAGCCCTAGATACTGCTACGGTGTAAGTCATACCTGTGATTATTTATGTAAACAGGCACATGAATTCAAAGTCATTCTAAATAACTAGAGTCTGCAGAGCAAACTCTTTTGTGCAAGTGTGAGATTTTCTTCCACAAACTATTTCAGCAAACTAGTAGTAAGAAGCAGTCATTGACAACCTTAAGTGTGACAGGGTCTGAGTTTCTGGCCCTTCTCTGCCATGTATGTCTCAGAAGAGCAGGATTTTCATAGTGATGACTGCAGTCAACAGTTGAACAGTAAGCTTTGTGCTTTTCTCCGCCCTCCAGTGATGACTGAGTGCTCGTAGCCTTCAGCAGAGCTGCAGTCCAGCCTGTCCACCACGCTGACATGCCCGGCTGGCTCTTTATAGTGTTTAGATATAGCCTGTCTGGGGCAGAAGAACAGACTAAGTAAATTCTTAAGGCTCTTTATTCCCATAACATCAATTTTATGATGAAAATACGGGAATTCCTGCCTGTTCCAGCAGTGTCCATCCTTAAAATACTACTACCACATCTGCAAGTATCCAGTTTAAATCTTGTTACAGTTGAGCCCTGTTCTTCTTCAGAGAATACTGATCTTTCAGTCTCGCTCTAGATCATCTTGGACAACCAAACAACCTTTTGCAGTTAAATAGCTCTAAGTGCCAAAGATCGTATTTGTTATGCTGAGGACAAAAAAGAAAACAAAACCCCCCCCAAAACCCCAAAACTCCCAAAATAAAGCTATGTCATCTGTTTTTGGTTTTGTAAACCCGCACAGTTTCCCTTCAGACTTCTTGACATTAGTATTTCCAACACTTTCTGGGAGATATTTTTGTTAGTTTTTTTAAACTCAAGTTTTGTCAACATAAGAACTTCTCAACTTAGTCTTAATTCTATTCAAATGTGTCATGAAAATTCTCCTCTTAATTTCACAACTTCTGTCCTCTCCAGAGTAGATGAGTCTATAATGTAATCTAGCCTTAAATCTATGAAATCACCATGATAAAATCACCCAAGCAATTCCTTGCTTCATTTTAGCAACCTTAGTAATGCACTGTATTTGCCCAGGCATATATAAAAACCAGACAAGAAAGAGTGGAATCAAACCCAAGGATGTTAGCTATGTTATAGAAATTTTTCCTAAGGCACAATTTATGTTTCCTTTCCTTTGTGCTCCTTTGTGTTCCTTTTCCTCTCAGATAACACTTGTCAAAATGTCAAGATTACCTGGGTTTAGACTCCAGCCCGTTGCTTTGATGGTTACATATGTCTTCCTTGCCGTCTGATCTGTAAATCAATTTTCTTGCCTGGTTATTCAGAGGAAGCTGTTGAGACAAAAGAGAAGCAGTTTGTAGTCCTGTAAAGGGTTTTCTCCTATCATCTGCCTACAGACATTTTGCTTTCATGCAATACGTATCCCTAAGTATTCCTTGTGTTTCTGAAGTCACTGAATTTGTGCCAGCTTGCTCTGGTAACTTATTGTAGATCAGGAAAAGCGGTATCTTAATCCAGTTGTTGTCATCAACGTGTAATTTAGTCTTCTAGAATATTATGAGCCTCTGGATATTTCCATTAACATGGATTTATTGCCAGACTATTGCCAGTATGTGCTGAGATAGTTATATAGATTGCCACCCTTTAAAATAATTTCCAACTCGCTATCCCTATTTATCTTAGGTTACTAAAAGGGGCAGCAATATTTCCCTTTAAGAGCCTGTACAGTGAAATATCAACAAATCTAACACAATGAGCAATAAATAAAAATTATCTTCTTTACTCTGCCTCCTCCATCTAAATCGCCTCATAAATAATGAAAGTACTGAAGGACAGGGATAACTACTCCAGATTAAGCATTAGCGAAGAACGTATTCAGAGATACCTTGGGAATCAGCTCTTCAGGCACCACGTCCATTTGAAGAACCCATCAAAACCTTTGGGACTGCCAGTGTGACTCATCCTTCAAGGGACAAACAGTTATTGATTAAAAATAGGGCTTCTAGACTAACCTTTTATTCTGTCTACTCTTAAGTGTTCTGGAAATATGTTCCGGTGTGCATAAAGCTTCTATTTGCAGAAAAACACGAGTGTGTTGCATGCATTGTTTGTTAGATACAGCATGTGGAAGGTTATATAAACCACTCCAGCTTTGGTCAGGAGAAGGAGGTGCTGAGCCATAGCAAAGGAATATTACAAAGAGTGAGTACATGCTTTGCAAGAGCCATAGAACATGCAACCTTATTGTTGCAATTTTGAAGATAGTTTTCTTATGTGTTTTGGCAAACAGTCTGAACTTTCCTGTGGTCTTGAAATTAGTGGGTCAAACGCTGGACGTAACACTTGTGAAACTCTGCTGATTTCAAAATTTTCCCTGTGTATTTAACTAGTTACAAAAACAAGTAGATTCTGAACTTAAGTAAGCACTTTAAATAACACATGCATATCTGAGCTTCAAAAATGCCCTTCATTTGAAAGGCAGTAAAAGACACACACCACCTGCTTACTCAATACAGGTATCCCAAAGAGGCTGCAGAAACAAATGACAGTTTTGCATGAAATGCCTATTTAAAGATTTTTTATTTTGATTGGTTTTTTGTTTGTTTTTTTTTTTCCTAGACATAGGAAGAACCGTGAAGCAGCCAGTGAACTTCTGATGAGACTGAAAGATAACAGGGATCTTCAAAAGTTTCTTCAGGATTGTCAAGAGGTAACTTAACGTCCTTTTGCTTTTACTGCTAAAAGCTGCATCCTGCAGAAGACTATTCTTACCCTATATTTTATGAGGACTGGAATACTCAGCGTTTTGCAGTCAAGTCATCCAGTGGTATTTAGTGTGGAGTAAACAAAAAAAAACACGGCCCAAAACCCTGCAAAAATTAATCTGTGGTTTTTTGTCTCATGAACTGTATTTCCTTTTGTCATCTAAGCTAAAGACAGGGAGAATTGCCAAAAGCAGTGAAGACTTTCTGCTGTGGTATAAATTGATCATGTGGAATCTGGTGGGATTAGCACTGAACTCATTAAGAATTTTGTCTACAGCTGTATATGTGGATGTGGGCTGGTGCAGGAGGTTTCAAGTGATTTCTACAAAACATTAGTCAGAAGAAGAGGAGGTTAGAAATAAGAGGGGAGCAGGATTAAACTGGATAATTTTTAATGTTTACACTGGAGGCAACATTTTAAAGTTAGGAATAATCTTGTTCCTAGCATGAGGGATTAATCAGAGCCTTGCCTGTGACGTGCATTAAAAACTAGCTATCCTTATCTGAAGCCTGTAAAGAGAGCTGACTGTGACAAAGCCGTGCTTTTAAATTCAAGAGTCAGTACATTATCTGTGCATCCTAGCCAGCTACTAGAGACTGGGAGTTGCTGCAGTGTGTCTGAATGGAATTGCCTTACAGCTGAGGTTTCATACAAGAAACAAACAAAATGATGATCATCAAGTGGGCAAATGATGTTTACTGCTTGGTTGCCTAGATGCAGTCTGTTTTCCTGCATTGTGTAAGCTAACCATGAACTTGGCTTAAATTGCTCCTTCCTGGGTAGTAAAAACGTGACAGATTAGCAAAAATTCTGGTGTTATTAGCAGCAGCTTCTTCCTTCCTCTTTAACATCTCTGGTAAAAAACCGCTCTGGCTCTTGGAGCCCTTCTCGCATCTGGGTCAATGTGGTTGTGTTCCCTAGGACCTGTTTTTCTCCCCTATATCATTGAAAAAAAAAAAGGAAACCATAAAAGCTCTAGTGTCTGGCTGCCTGAATGCCTTTCCTCTCTACTGTTTCTCTCCAGCCACTGAAGCATGGGTGTCTCAACTGTACGGTTCAAAGACAGAACTTAAAATACCCAAATGTTACAAATTTCTCCAATCCTTTTTGAGAGAACATTAGCCTTGATGATAATTGAATGGTTGTTTTCTGAGAAGACAGCCATAATGAGACTTAGAATTTGCATTAGCGTGATTACAAAGTGCCTACTGATACTTGCATTGGGCTGGAGGAATTGTGTGATGATCACCTCTGTCCTGCAGGATGGATGGGAGCCAAGGGAATACCTCGCCCTTTGCTTTTTCGTTAGTGCTGATCATGAAGCTGAGAATGATTAGAAACAGATTTGAACCAGTCTCCATTTCACCTGGCTATGATCCTTTGGCAGGAAGGCCAAAGGATCAGTTTCCCATCTGTCTGTAACTTGAGGGAAAGAAGAGTGTTTTCTGCAGTGTGCTCCTGCTGAAGCATTATGGTAAAGGTGGCCTCTTGCCCTTTGCTCCTGCCTGCCTCTGACTCCCAGGCAAGGCAGCGAGGAGGGGCAGTGGCACTCGAGGAGGTGGCAGGATAATGTTCTAACAAGAGCTCAGCAATGATAAACCTTTCCTCCAGGTCACAGGTGAGAGAAAACATAGAAGATTTTCTTGTTGTTAGTAGTCAGATATGCTGTCACAGGTTAATCCTGGGGTGTTGCTTTTTTTCTGTTTCTTGCATTCATAAATATGAATGTGTTAACTAAATTTGGTGAGTGAATGAAACAAAGAGTGACAGCAGAAAATCTTGAGAAGAGATAAATTTTGCCATTTAGTTTTCTTACACTTCCTGCTTTTTGACAGCTTACCTTCAAAGAGATTAAAGCTGATCTCTGATCTTCCCTGTAAGTGTTTAGAAGTCCCAGCACTGTGTGAGCTAATTTCTCTAGGGATGCCAGAGTGAAAGCAGTTGGTGAGACTCCGCGTGTCAGAAGTTTTCTACCTCTTCACAGAGTGTGCCGGCAGGTTTTGTCATGCAGCATGGACATCTGTGAACCTTACTCCACAAGACAGGCTGTGTCAACTTGGGTGTTTGCAATGTCTGGAAGGGCAGCAGAAGTCAGTGCTCTTCCACCTTCCCTTGTTGCTCTGCCGGATTTACAAGGGTTCTGTCTCTGTGTTTCTCTTAGTTCATGTCTGGTTCTCAAGGTGGTGTATTGCAGCCTTCTGGGAGCTGAGAGCAGAAACCAAATTTTGTGGTACACATGCAAAGGATGGGAGAAAGCCTAATAGCTAGCTCTGCTGGCAATTACAACTGACGTAAGGTTTCCTGGAGAAATAAATACTCGCAAGTGTCAATCTGAGGCACCGTTTTAGGGAACTGCTGTATTATTTTTTAGATGTACTTCTGCACTGAAGGTACTGACTTACAGTGCCTATAGTGGTTGCAAAAAACAGATTTTAATAGTCACCCCTTAAATGCTTTCTTTGCACTTCTGTGTTATCAGAAGGAAAATAACAACATTGTGAGAGTCAGAAACGAGGGTTTCATCCTGACAGCCATCACCTGTTTACCACGTATTGTCTGTGTGTCAGTTCACCCCATCTGTTAATATGGACAATACTACCTTTCCTTGGGAAGCACTTTTAAGTCCTCAGAAGATTTAATGCTGCAGCCGAGTGAAAGCAAACAATGAAGGACAAGCAGTGCAATTTGCAGAGTATATCAGCTGTCTCCCACCCAGAAAGGCAGGAGTAAAACCACTAATTTTGGGTTATATAGTGATGCTCAATGTAGCCTTTAATTGTTAAGTAGCACAGTAGCCCGTTATAACAGTAAACTTTGCTGCCTACAGAGGTCTTCATTAACATGAGTGTTTTTCTCTGTAGACTTAATAGCAAGATCAGACGAGGAGTTTCTTGGATTGCTCTGATAAGTGTTCCCTTTTTGTGCAGCTTAACAGTGCCTTTAAGGGACAATTTTAAAAAGGCTTGAGAATGCTAAATGAATCTGTTTTCCTGTTTTCGGAGCACATAGCAGAGAATTGGCGAGTCTCGGCCATGATCTGTTACTCTTCTTGTCGGGGTGCTTTCTCTGCAAGGCGGTGTGTGTCATTCAACTGGCATTCTAGAAACAACACTTAGATTTGTTTTGACATTTTCTGCTTGGGTAGATGACTCTAAATATGCAGAAAATGAATCTTTTTCAAAATCTATAAACATTCCTGTGAATGCGTTTTTTATCCATATCTAAGGGGTAGATAAAGCAGTCAGACCCTGGAAGAAGACCCTAGGAAGAAATTTGATGTTGGCTGCTATGATCATTTTCACGTTCTATTTGCCCTTGGCAAATAAGCTATCTTTTAAAGTATTGATTTTTCTCTAGTGTTGATCTGGAAATTGTTCTCTGTGTCTTTGTATTTGCAGAAAATCAGAATTAAGTCAGTCTTGGATTTTATATAATGGGAAAAGGAAAGTCTTGAGTACCAAAACCCTACTGGAGATTGGACAAATAAATTTAATTATGTAAACCTGTATAGAGAAAAACTATGGGGAAAAGGTACAAATGTAGTGTGAATTAATGGTACAAAACCATCTCTATTCTTGAGACTTCCGATATGAGTGGAAATACAGATTTTTTCATTCAGTGTTGCCATGAAAAGTTTACCTTGGGTCTCTAATTCTGGAGACTGCCTTTTCCATGCCACCTCAATAGTGTGTACTTCTGCAATGTCCTCAGGAAGTCAGTAAGGCTCCACAGGGGTGTGGTGATGACATTCGTGTCCTCATCCTGAGTAGCACATTGAGTAACATTGCAAGGGAAAAGCGTTATGAAAATGAACTGTGACCATTAAGTAGGACACATGTCCCTGTTTCTCTTGCTGTTGAACTGAGCAACACCTGTGTGTTTGATTTTGCTCATCTTCGAGTTGATTCCTTTCTGCTTGAGTCATGGGTTATTTATATAATGGAGATGGAAGTTTAAATGTAACTGTTAAAGAGGTGGATCCTTGACTGAACCCTGAGTAAAAGGGACGTGGACTTGGACTGATGTTCAGCATCATCAGTAACCAGTAAACTGGAAATTAGCCTAAACCAGAACTAATGGTACTTGCATACTTTGCTACCCTTGGCATCCAGCGCTTCAGAAACATTAAGGGCTCATTTAACTACTGGGTTCTTTTAACATCTCAGGATGAAACACAGAGGCCTGGACCAACGGCTGGAGTAAATCATGAGTTACCAGTGAAGTTAACAGAACTGTACTGTTACAGCTCATGCAATAGCTGTTTTTACATCACTATATAATTGTTCACCAACCTTAACAATACTGATAAAATGACAGATGCAAAAAGATAATTCAATTTGATGTTTTACTGTTGAAACTGTTTTAATCTGGAAAATTCTGAATCTCACTCGGCTGTTCTGTAGAGGCATCTCTTTATCCTTGATCTGGAGGCGTGTTGATATTTTGCATTATTTCACACTACAAATGTTTTCACAAATACCTGTATATTTTCCTTTTCAGCTCTCACTCTGGATTAATGAAAAGATGCTTACAGCCCAGGATATGTCCTATGATGAGGCAAGGAACCTGCATAGCAAATGGCTGAAGCATCAGGCGTTCATGGCAGAACTTGCATCCAACAAAGAATGGCTGGAGAAGATTGAAAAGGTAGCTAAAGAATGTCGAAAAAATGCCCTCATCTTTGTCAAAGATGGTTATGCACTGAAATGAGATCTCTGTGCAGAACTGATTCTTGAGTCATCTCTCCAGCTAAGGCAAAAGGAGATTTCATTATGGTAGAATAAGTGTCTATCACATTTTGTCCTCATCTAACCCACTTTATTCCTCATTGGTGTTAAATGTTTTTTATCCAAGACATTCTCAAGAATCATTGGCTAAGTTGCCAATTTAATTTTGTCTAGTCTTTCTTATCTATTAGGAGGAAGACATAACCTAGTTTTCATACCCAAAGGGTAGAAGGGGCAAATGTTGTGATTTGAGCTAATAAGAAGAAGTACTTCCTGGGAAATAACTGAATGTAGGTGAATAACTGAATTTAGACTCCCATGCTGCCATGCTGGTTTTCATTCATTCAGGACTATAATCAGGCTGTCTTTCCCCATGCAAAATTAGTGCATGAGGTAAAGTACAGCCAGTTTTGTGATTAATCAACATTCACAGCTCTGTATCAAGTTACTTTGGAGGCTTTAATATGCTGTGATGAGCTGTACTTTTTTTCCCCGTTTCTCACGTGTGGCTCTCGAACATTCAGGAGTTCTGGTCTTTAGCTCTGACAGTGGGTTTCTGTTCAGTGTAAGTTAGCTTAATTGCTCATTTCCTCTCCCACTTTGGCACTCTGTATCCCATTAGAGGCTTTTCTGTGATCTGCAAATAGCAATACCCTTTAATGGTGTAATTAGAAGGCTGCTCCCAGTACTAGAAGTACTTTTTTAGTGATGCTAATACGTCCTCAGGCTTTGCCTCTGAAAAATCAGATTGCAGCAAAGTACCAAAGTTGTATATGGATATATATCGCTGTATTAATCACAGAATCACAGAATATTTTTGGTTGGATGGGACCTTTGAGATCATCGAGTCCAACCAACAACAAAAAAAAATAAAAATAAAAAAATCCCAGAACACCAAACCCCAAAACCAAACCAAAACAAACGCCCACAACCACACACCACCCCACCCACAAACAGACAGAAACCAACAGTCTCGGGCACTAGAGCATGCCCTCAAGTGCCATGTCTACACGTTTCTTAAATACCTCCAGGGATGGTGACTCCACCACCTCCCTGGGCAGGCTGTTCCAGTGCCTGACCACTCTCTCAGTAAAGTAATTCTTCCTGTTAATCTAATCTAAACCTCCCCTGCCCCAACTTCAGACCATTATGTTATCAGTGGTCACAGCTATTATACGTGCTGGGGTGTGAATAGCATTCACATCTGAAAAGGTTTTTCCCTTGCCAGCACCACCCAGGTGCAGAGGTAGAAGTATAATTAGAAGTACAGAAAATATTTCCAAAACTAATACAATCTTTGTAAGGGCAAAAAGATATCTTAATTCCAAGTGCTCTGCTGGTGCTAGGTATAGGGCTCCTACTTCCCAAGGACTATTGTTCCTCTCTGATGTTATCTTAGACCCATGGTAATTCCTATAATCCACTGACATCACCGTCTTCAGTCGCACAGCTCAGTTTTGGTGCCATAAGCTCCCTCTCCCAGCGTTACACTGGGTCTTCACCACTCTTGCAGTGAAATGGCCCATAGAAGCTGGACGCACAGCTTGTTCAGCTGCAGCTCCCTCCTCCACTGTCACACAAGTGGCATAGGGCAGCCTGCTTCACTCCTGTCTAAGTAGTGTCCCCAGGAGCTCCCACAAAGGAACATGTGCAGGAGGGAAGAGAAAGGAGGTGTTGCCTTGCCAAGCAACCCTTTTCCTGGCAACAGAAAGACTTGGGAGCTGATGTTCTGGAAGGGGTCACTGGATAATTGGAGATATAAAATGAGTGGTTGATGCTGCCAGCAGATGAGGAATCCTGAGTGCCTACTAATCAAAATAATTGAACTAACAGTCTGTGAGTGCTCCTGGGGAGGTACCACTCTGTTGCACTTTGATTTGCAGGAGGGAATGCAGCTCGTTGCGGAGAAACCAGAGACTGAAACTGTAGTGAAAGAAAAGCTGACAGGTCTCCATCAAATGTGGGAAGAGCTTGAGTCCACTACCCAGACCAAGGCACAGCGTCTCTTTGATGCAAACAAGGCAGAACTTTTTACCCAGAGCTGTGCTGATTTGGATAAGTGGCTGAACGGTTTGGAGAGTCAAATTCAGTCGGACGACTACGGAAAAGATCTCACCAGTGTCAACATCCTGTTGAAGAAGCAGCAGGTAAATGGAGCGCAGGTTGCAGAGTTGGCAGACAGCAGGTACCTGCACCCAGAGGAACAGATGGGGGGATCCTTTCAGTTCAGAGATGAATTTATTTGCTTTTCTTTCTTCCTGTTGTTTCATGTATCCTTAAGAAGAAGCAGAAATACACCCAGAAACAAATTGGCTGTAAATTTCTTGATGTAATCTCTACCTTATATTGCCTTCCTTCCCCGCATTAATATCTCTATTTTGTCTCCCACTATAGTCCTCCAGTCATTCCCCTTCTGTACATGGCTGCCTGCCTGGGATTCAAACTTGTCTGAACCTGGTCGGTCCCTCATTCCCTGCTATTAAGGCAGCAAGGAATAGCAAGGACAGCAGGGAGCAATGAAGCTCTTGCGTGCCATTACCTGTGCTCTAGAGCTGTTCAGGGTAACTTGTGAGTGCCTGATAGAAGATATTCAGCTGTGTCATTGGCCAAATTCACCATTTGCACAAGCAGGCATAACTGAGGGATATCAGCAGGTGGCCACAGTTGTGAATCTATGTTTAAGCCTTGTTCCTTGAAATATGAATGCTACGATAATTATTTATCGGGCAAATCCTTACTGACCATCATCTGTTTTTCTACTTATGAAGCTATTGACATACCCTAGTTGCATTAACTGCTTCTACCATGATTTTCAGGACTTTTTTTGCCATTTTTCTGTTTAGATGCTAGAGAATCAAATGGATGTTCGTAAAAAAGAGATAGAGGAGCTGCAAAGCCAGGCAAGGGCTTTAAGTCAAGAAGGGAAGAGTACAGATGAAGTTGATGGCAAACGCCTTACTGTAGAAAAAAAATTTTTGGAATTGTTGGAACCTTTGAATGAAAGAAAGGCAAATCTGCTGGCCTCCAAAGAGATCCACCAGTTCAACCGGGATGTGGAAGATGAAATTGTGAGTATAAAAGAAATCCTCTTCCCCAGACATTAGGAAAATGTCACACCTGTTACAGAGCTATCACAGGAAGAAACCTTTCGCTCGTGTCTCTCAAAAGCATGTGTGAGTAATGCTGCTTTTTGCATCTTGGGTGCTCCAGCCTCTCTCTGCTGCCCTAACTGTATCTGGGGTTGCTTGAAATCAGATGTGCTTTTCTTCTTTTACTTACTTCCAGTTGTGGGTCGGAGAGAGGATGCCTATAGCTACATCTACTGATCATGGACATAACCTACAGACTGTGCAGCTACTAATAAAGAAAAATCAGGTAAGTAGGTGCTGTTAGAGCTCCATATCTGTTATTTCTTCTTAGTCCTGACTAATTCAGGAAGGAAAGGCGTGGGGTAAAATGATGGGTGCTTCAGTGGTGATGTGCTGATGTGCTGGGGGGGGCAGTGTGACCACTGGGTGGTGACATGTTCAGGGAGGGCACAGCCCCAGTTTGTCCACATGAGCTGATGGTATGTGTTTTGCTGCCCCTCTAGAGTTAGAAGCTCTGACTGGCATTTCTTTTTTGTTTGGTGCGGTGTCTCATCAGTCTGCTTTTCTCCCGTGTAGACCCTTCAGAAAGAAATCCAGGGACATCAGCCTCGTATTGATGACATTTTTGAGAGGAGCCAAAACATTATCACAGAGGGTAGCCCTAATGCCGAAGTAATTCAGCAGAGACTTGCAGACTTGCAGCAGCTGTGGAACCTCCTAATTGAGGAGACAGAGAAACGCCACAAGCGCCTAGAGGAATCTCACAGAGCACAGCAGTATTACTTTGATGCTGCTGAGGCTGAGGCCTGGATGAGTGAGCAGGAGCTCTACATGATGTCAGAAGAGAAAGCCAAGGTGAGCAGCTACGCAATGACACTAGTTTGGTTCTAATTGCTTAGCTAGAGGGGTGCAGGTGGCATAATTTAATATGTCGCTAGTGTAATGGTAACATAAACAAGTTTAATTCCCTTGTGAAACCTCAGGTGATTATCTCTTCTATCTGTTATGGTGTCTCTGATAGTGTGGAGGGATAGGCCTTGCTGCACTGAGTCTGAAGCATCCTCAGACTGTGGATGGGAACTCTGTGCCTTCCTTTGCTGTAAGGTCAGAGTTACCAGTACAGTCCAGTTAGGTGAAGTTTTCTATTAGTTTTGAGTCACTGGGAACAGCACGATGCACCTGTCTGTGAAACAGGCCTGATGGTCACTCAATTGATGCCAGTAGTCATCAGCTTTTACTCCACTGAAGTGAAATCAGAACAGCATCAGACCATACCAAAGAGTAGGTGATCTTCTGTTTTTCAAGGAGGTGTTAAAGTGCTGTATCTTATTTGTTGTTTACATAAGTATATTGTGTTCATTGCCCTGATAAAACGAAACTCAGCTTTGTATCACTATAACACATTCCATGGGTGTTCAGTCTTCAGTTAAAAAGGATTTGCTTTCTTTTTAACATCTACACAATGCAAATAAAAAGGAATATTAATGCAAATAGTATATCATGAAAAATATTTTAATGAAAAGGCTTATTGACAATACCAGTTAACATTGAGAGTTGGGGGTTGTTTTTCTTAATCATTACAGTGCATAGAAAGTTTTGATCAAAATTTCTCCAGGCACTTTGGTGGAGAATCCTTTGGCACAGGCTCTGTAGGATTTCTTTTCTTTGACCCAGGCTGTCATTGAAAAGCCTGACAAGTGATGTGCCTAAAACTGTTTCATTATCTGAGTTCTGCACAATCACCAGTGTTGTGTAAACACACAAAGGCTTCATAGAAGAGGAATTTCAACATGCTTTGTGCACAGCTGATGTAATTTTGTTCTGCATCCCAGAAGGGTTGTTGCATTCACTCTTTCACTTGTTATTTTGCCTTCTGTGGGTATCATTTGCTGTCAACTTAACTATTAATATTACCATTATTTGGTTATTACCAAACCATTGTCAGAACAACTTGTCTATAAGCTGTACTTTGGAGCAGTATTTCATAAATCCTTCTGGCTACCACTTTTTGCTCACACACCAAGTTGAACTTGCTGCGTGGTGTCTTTCTCTGGAGTGGGGGACTTGACTGTCATTTTCTGTCACTGTTACAGGATGAACAGAGTGCAGTGTCCATGCTGAAGAAACACCAGATTTTGGAACAAGCTGTAGAAGACTATGCTGAAACTGTGCACCAGCTTTCAAAAACCAGCAGAACTTTGGTGTCAGATAATCATCCAGAAAGGTATTAACTGCCATTTTTAATTGGATTATGCATTCTTTTAGTAGTTCAGTCACTTCATGAGGTAGTTCTGACACAAAAAGACTACAGCAAAGAGTAAGTAGCTCAGAAGAATGTACAGAGAAGAGGAGTTCAGCCTCATTCAGTTCAAGATGCGTGTTGGACCACTCTGATTTGGCTAGAGGTCGGAGTCAGTATTTGCAGCTGCTGATTTCTGGAAAGTACTGGACACCTTCAATAAATGTCTGTTGTTTACTTTATACAGGCTAGCCATGTCAGGTCTGCCAGCACTGCTGAACCTTACAGAGGTATAGCAATACCGAGAGACAACTCCCTCTTTCAACCAACTTTTATGTCCAGCCCGTAGGGTCACAGTCATTTATCCTTCTGCCTATAGGGCAGTGCTCCCCAAGATTTGTGTCCTCTCTTCAAGATTCCACTAGAATTAGAGGTTGGAATCTGATGCTTTAAACATAGGCACATTAACATGTTGGGTTTGGTAAATTTATCTCAACTCTCATAAATGGCTTTCCCTGTGGGAGAGTTCAGGAAACTTAAAAACTGCTTTGCTGTAAGAGCTGCAGCTAAGCAAACAATTCTCCGTTAGCTTTGACTGCAAGGCTGATTTGACTATGAGGATGATGCATTTAACTGCTCTGCTTCACAGATAGGAAGATAGAACTATCTTAGGAAAGACACTCTCTTTCTCCCTCTGGTGGAAAATTTATATTTAACTCAAAAGCACTCTCTTGTGGTCATGATAATTTCATGACCATTCACTCTCCATGATGAGAGTGGATTTCCTGACTGAGCTGACTGAGGACTGGAATTTCATAATCAACTTTTACAAGGCAGAGGGAAGGCAGTTTGACAGGGTTATATGGATCAGACAAAATACAGGCAGAAGATACAGCAAATAGGAATATTAATCACTTTTGGAAATGCTGAGCTTTAGGTACTAAGAAACCCATGAATACTTCTGAACTTTGAAGCAGAATTTAAATGAAAGTGAAATACCACTTGCCTCAACAGCTCAGTTCCTGCCTGTAATTTTGGGAGAATACTCTGCTGTGATCTGTGGTCAAACAAATGGGAAGTTTGGTTCCCAGCTTCACTCTCTAAGACTGGGGGTTTATATGTCCGGCTAGTGCAGTCAACTGTTCCGGCAGAGGATTGGCCCATGTGTCCGAGTCAAATTTGTGTGTGCAGCAGACGTATTCTGTAGATTAAATACTCCAAGAGTCATTTTTATTCCTTGTAGGTTTTCTTTTTTCCCATTTACTTTTATTATTTTTAAAAGATGATGAGGACTCAATGCTGTCTGTTTTTTTCAGCGAGCGTATCAGCATGCGCCAGTCCAAAGTGGATAAACTGTATGCAGGCCTGAAGGATCTTGCTGAAGAGAGACGGGGCAAGCTGGATGAGAGACACAGGCTGTTCCAGCTTAACCGTGAGGTGGATGATCTGGAGCAATGGATTGCTGAAAGGGAGGTGGTGGCAGGATCCCACGAGCTGGGACAGGATTACGAACATGTAACAGTAAGTTCTATGGACGTGCCTGCAGCTTGACCTTCCTTTTCTGGATGCTGCACACAGTAGATGGTTAATATGAATAGGTGGCTGGCTTGTTGGTTTGCTCAGGTCAGTCTGTAATTGCAGTGCTGCATGAGTCTGTTTCTTTGTGTTTCAGATGCTACAGGAGCGATTCCGAGAATTTGCCCGAGACACTGGAAACATTGGACAGGAGCGTGTTGATACTGTTAACCACATGGCGGATGAACTCATCAACTCTGGACATTCAGATGCTGCAACAATTGCGGAGTGGAAGGATGGACTCAATGAGGCCTGGGCTGATCTCCTGGAGCTCATTGACACCAGAACACAAATTCTAGCAGCCTCTTATGAACTGCACAAATTTTACCATGATGCCAAGGAGATCTTAGGACGCATTCAAGACAAACATAAGAAACTACCTGAAGAGCTTGGTAGAGACCAAAACACAGTGGAAACACTACAGAGAATGCACACAACATTTGAGCATGATATCCAGGCACTTGGCACCCAGGTGTGTAGCAATCGAAAGGCACTGTCTGGGTATAGGAAACACGCTGGATATAGGAACCTGAGCTGCAGAGTTCTGCTGTTCCTCTTGGCTCCTCTGTGGCTGGGAGAAAAAGTGCTGCCAGCTGCTTTCCAAGTGTATTTCTGTGGGAATAACTTCACCTGCTTCATTTTCTTATCTGTCTTTCTGCTTCTCTGTCATTGCACTAGGTTAACTAGTTAATCTAAAATAGAAGTCCGTAAGTATGCAGATTTCTGGATATGTAGGTAATTGTTTAACATTATTCCATTTCCTGTCCTTGGTTGAAGAAGAAATCATAAAGGCAGAGAACTTCTATATTGATTTAAAATAAAGTGGTTCCTGACAGCGTCAGCCTGCGGTGTGCATAGGGATAGAGAGTGGATGGAAAAGCATGAGGGTAACACACTTTAGCTCCTCAGAGCTGACTTGGTTATGAATATGGGAATTCCGAGTTAAATATTTCCTTTTATTATGCTTCCAAACAGCAGTCTAAAGAGATTTAAAGTACATAGTCCAAGCTAAAATTTTTAAAAGCAGTCAAACTTGATCTAATTCTGAATCTTTTGAAGCCACAGTATGTTAAATAGAAGGCAACAGCTGTTTATACAGCACATAGGGGATTCTAAACCAAAAAACAACGTTCAGCTGCCAAAATGACAGTTTCAGAAGAGAAAAAATTGCTTAAGGAATGGAGGAATTATGACTGGCTGCATTCATCCCAGTAGGTTGGAAAAGATAACTTTTATGGCCAAGCTGCCTGCCGATTCTTGATTATGTTGCAATTGTTTACGCTAGAATAAAGGGGATATAGCAACCATTTGATTTTCCAAATGTTTTAGGTTCAGAAGCTGTAGATTGATACATAATGGGAGAAATTTACAAAACACCAATCCCAGTCTCTCAAAAAGGTAATTATAATCAAGGCCTAAATGGAGGAATATGTAATCATAGCACAGAGCTGTGGTGAAAGCACTTAGGATAGTTTTCAAGTAACACAGCTAGAGCACCAAGATGGGTCATTATGACAGTGGCCTGATCTCTGTGCCTGTAGCTAGAACGCTGTTTAATTTGGTGTTCAAACTTTTTTGTTGTTATTAGAAAAGAGCTAATAGAATGGTTCCTGGCTTAAAAATGTGTGAAACAGTCAAGAAATAGTATTTGATGTCCCAAGAGAGTGTTTGAAAGGAAAAGAGGTTTCTAATAGTGATCTTTGAGTTTCCTAATTTTCTTACTGTTTGAAGTCATTATCTACATTTTTGAAAAAACCTCTTAGTCATTAAAATACATTTTTTTTCATAGTCTGGCAGACTCTTAGAGTAGTGGTTTTGTTACAAGAGTTCCTGAGTGGCACTGAAAATGTGTTGATGGACATGGTCCCCGTTTGGCCTGACATTTAACAGTCCCTTTGTATTGGCACCAAGTCCCCCAGGAGGTTTAGGCCGTGGCAAATCTTTGTTATTTTAGGGGCCTCTTGACCCAACAGTCCTTGCTAAGAAATTTTCTCAGAGGGATATACTGTCTTAATAACAGGACAAACCTTTTTAGCATCGACAGACCAAATATACTTGCAGTGACTTTAGAAAGCCATTCAAATGATGAATTAGCAGCTAAAATTTCCCCATATTTGTGACTCAAAAGTATCCAAGTGCTGATGCATTTCTCTCCTAAAAACACACCAGGTGAGACAGCTGCAGGAGGACGCTGCACGCCTTCAGGCTGCCTATGCTGGGGACAAAGCTGATGACATCCAGAAAAGGGAAAATGAGGTCCTAGAAGCATGGAAGGCGCTGTTGGATGCCTGTGAGGGCCGCAGGGTTAGACTTGTTGATACAGGAGACAAATTTCGTTTCTTCAGCATGGTTCGTGATCTCATGCTTTGGATGGAAGACGTTATCCGACAGATAGAAGCCCAAGAAAAGCCAAGGTAATGTGAAGTATCTCTTCTCAATCAGAAGATAAGGCTGCAGGTCAGTTGAGAAAAAGACTCAGTATCACTGAGCCAGAAATTCAGAGGGAGGCTGTCAAAATCTGATGGTGGCGTAGCAGCTTGCTTTTGTGTGTTGCTGCCCAGCAAAGGCTGGGGGCTACTGAAGTAATCTCAATGTAAAAATGTGTTCAAAGAGATTAAGTCTCACACTTATTTATTTGATCTCTGATTCAGACCAGAATAGTGCTGTTCCTAAGGAAATGCTGCTAGCCGTCTTGCTTCCTGAACTACAAAGACAATCTAGGAATTGATTTTTTTTATCATACAGTTCTGGGTTAGTTTACTTGTTTGAAAATGTAACAGCTGTTAAATCTGGAATACATGTTTCTGAACCATGGACTGATCATTTTAGGGATGTTTCATCTGTTGAACTACTAATGAACAATCACCAGGGTATCAAAGCAGAAATTGATGCCCGAAACGACAGCTTCACTACCTGCATTGAGCTCGGCAAATCTCTTCTGGCAAGAAAACACTATGCATCAGAAGAGGTACTGTGCTTACTGAATGTGTAGCTACCATAGTGCAGCTGGCCTATGGATTTTGCTTCAGCTGGAGAAACTTGCGTTGTGTAATCGACAGATTAATAAGCTGTGTATTTATAATGACAAGCATTACTTCAGGGACCGCTCCACTTAACTTGCTATTGTGAAATTACTGTATAATTTAACTCTGTGAATTCATGTTGGGTAGCAGATATGGAACCTAAATTTAAATTATCATTTTCAATCCAGAAAATGCACAGAAGATGTTACATTCAGTTCTGCAGAAAGAGCACCCTGGGATGGCTATGTTGGGAAAGGTGACAAGAGCAGAGACAACCATGAATTTTGTACAGGGAATGCTATGCAGAGGCCTGCTAGGGAGAGGAGCAGGAAAAAGTTTGTCTCATAGGGAGTAAATCCAGGGAATATTAACAGAAAAATGTATCTAACTGCTTAAGGCCTTGATTTATTTTCTGATTTGTCTAGGCCAGAGGATAGAGGCTGAACCTGTGTTTCTTCCTGCCTCCCTTTGGTGGAGAGAGGATAGCCAAATGTAAGATGCTGTCCACTCAGGGAGGTGGTAGTTTGTGTGTCCGCATGACACACAAGCGCTGTGGAGCATCCTCAGAGAAACATTTGCTCAGGCACTGGGAGGTTTTGCTAGCCAGTATTCGCGCCGAGAATAACACAGGGCTTACACTGGTACATCAGTGTTGTTATGTAGGTAGCTGCAGGCTTTTTGTAACAATCATGGGCAGCTCATTTTGCATTATTTGCTAGAAAAAGGGCAGAAGATATAATACATGGTTGCACTTTCTAGATTTGTTTGTTGTACTCTTTTTGTCAAATAATCTTGGTACTGTACTTTTAACAGATACTGTATGCTTATGAAAATGTGATATTTTAGTACAAATGTTATATTTATTTGTACTTCAAAGAGAAAAACAGATGTGTTATATTCATGCTTCAGTCGCTTCCCGGCAACCTAGCACAACATATTTCATCAGTGCCTTCTGCTGGTGATAACAGCTTATGTGGTGTGATGAGGTGAGCCTGGTGCTTGTGTAACAGTCCTGCATTCTCCTCTTCAATCCAGATCAAGGAAAAGCTGCTGCAGCTGACAGAAAAGAGAAAAGAAATGATTGACAAATGGGAAGACAGATGGGAGTGGCTGAGACTGAGTAAGGACATCCTTGGATCTCTTCGGGGCAGGGCCATATCTAACTCTCTCTTCATTGAGTCTTTCTGAGCAGTTGAAAAAAACCTGCAGCTCCTTACTTTTTTATTAACAGTGCTTGAAAGTGTGTTTGTACTGTAAATCTGTAAGATTCACATGTTGATTGTAATGTAGCTGAGAATTTGAAAAAAAGAAACCTGCTCCAAAGGTCTTAATCAAATGATCAAATTTGGAACTAGGTGAAACATCTACTGCATTTTGAAGGTGTCACATTCCTACTGCATTTCTACAAAGGATGCACTACTGAAAGATAGGGAGAAGTAAAGCCCTGCTGCCTTATGCAGGTAACGTGCCTGCATTGTCTGAGCGGCCAGAATGTTGATGAGCGGTTTACTGACAAAAGGTGTAGTTTTAAACATGGCAGCGTTTTGCAAGTTCTACACCAGCAACAACAACCCAGTTCTGATACTCTAACAAGTTGATCCGTATCTCATATAGAGACCTAAACCTTTGCAGCAGTTGTCCAGGATCTCAAAACGTATAGTACAGTATAGTCATTTTGTGGGGTTCTGGGCTGCTGTGTATACTTTCTTCATTGTTTCTGAGCCTCAGCAGCTCAGTATTTCAGAAATACAGCAGCATAGGCAATTGTCCCTCAGTTTGGGTGTTTGCGTTACCCATCAAAATTGCTGATTTCCATTCACAAAGGCTGTGAAAGCTTTTTTTCAGCTGTGAAGATGGAAGGAAACCTGAAGTGTAGCAGTATAGACAGGTATAAAGTAGAGAAATACTGCTTGCTGAAGGGAACTATAACCTACTGTCTAGCTGTTCTGTAGACAGGCCAGTGTGAGGAAGAAAGCCAGCAGATAACAGACTTTCTGCTCTGAAGTTAGTAGGTCACAGCAGATTAGAATAAAAAGGAAACACTGAAATTGCAAAATGTAATAGTCTGTAAAGGAAGTGAAGGTAGGCCTCAACTTTTATTTTTCCTCAAAGCAAAGCCAACAGGATAAATTTCTGTCTTTTAAATGATTCATTTCAGTGGGCTTAGTTGAGGAAAATACTTAGCCAAGTAAATTTACTTTTTTCCGTGAGCTATGTTTAGGTAGATTCAGAAGATGCCTGATGACTTCACGATGCTCTTTTGACATTAACAGTGCTGATATCTGTACGTTCTTTGCTCAGTTTTGGAGGTACACCAGTTTTCAAGAGATGCAAGTGTGGCAGAGGCCTGGCTGCTGGGACAGGAGCCCTACCTGTCCAGTCGTGAAATAGGTCAAAGTGTCGATGAAGTAGAAAAATTAATTAAGCGGCATGAAGCATTTGAAAAATCCGCAGCTACTTGGGATGAGAGATTTGCAGCACTGGAAAGACTGACCACGGTGAGTGTTATAAGGCGAGAATAACCGCTCTTGGCCATTCCCCTTCATTTTGGTGCCACCTGATTGTTCAGAATAACTCCCAGCATCACCAGCCTCATCTCCATTTGTTGATCCATTTGTTGATTAACCTCAGCCAACCACCCAGGGCCTGAAGTCCCATGTTCCCAACTATACTAAAACCCTCCCAGCTTCATTTGAACTCAATACCTGCAAGGAAAGCTTAAGTGACGAATTACATTAGTAGTCAGGAAGCGCTGTCTCAGGCCCTGAAGCGATGACCCCGAAGCAAATTCAAGAGCTGAGCAGTTTGTCTCAGGCCTCTGCCGTATAGGTTGTACTGATAAAAGGGAAGGGGGATTCTGAGTAAAGACGACCCAGAACACTTGAAATTATTTTCAGTTAAAGAAAACAGTGTGAGGAGACAGTGGTGGGGAGGAGGGTTCATCAAAATTTTTTGTTGTGTTTTGCCTGCTCCAGTCCCCTAGAAAGACGTAATAAGGCAAAGAAAGAAGCACATTTTGAGCACAGCTGCAACGTCAGTTATTAATGCTTGGAGAGCATGTTACCATCTTCAGAGAATAATTTTACGTTAGATACTAAAATTGAAGTGGCTTGATTTTTCACACACACTGAGCATCACAGCTGCAGACAAAATGAATTTGGGTTTCTCAGCATCTTCAGACATCATGCTGGTTTTATTTATTTGGTTAATTTCAGGGATTTGGATGTGGAACACTTTATTTCTATGTATGGCAAGCAGGCAATACTTTAATAGCTCGGACTGCTTTCTTGTTTCATTCTAACAGAATGAATTAGAAAAAAACCACAGACAATGGCAAGCTGCTGCCTGGGCAGTCCTCTTGGTGTTAAAGGGTCTGATACTGCATGACTTTACTGACAAATCCAGTGCGCTAACTTTGCATGATTAATACTTCTAAAGACTGATGCCTTAAAATTTTATTCCAATAAACTTTAATTTCAGTAACGTTTCTGAAAAATGTACAGAGTTTTTTTAGTTTCTAGAAATGCCCCTGAAAAATGTGCAGTGCTTTAAAATGCACAAAAATGTTTCATTTTTCAGTTGGAACTGCTGGAAGTACGTAGACAGCAAGAGGAAGAGGAGAGGAAGAGACAGCCACCCACTCCGGAGCCAAGCCCAAAGGCTGCAGAGGATGCAGACTCTCAGCAGCAACGGTGAGCTCAGGGTGTGGGAAGCTGGACTGCGTACTTCACATAGGTTCTTCAGACAAGAGTTACTGGGCTGAAACTGCATTGTGAAGGGAGTGTCTGGAGGTTTTATGGTTTTGTAGTGTGACCCTTTTTAGAAGACTTGGTGGATGTAGTTTATGGGTACAGGACCCTTTCCCAGACGTCTGAATTCACTCCCGAGTCGAATGTTCCAATTTTTCATCATAACACAGTGTTACCACTGCTGAGATGTACCTGGCCCTAAAGTAAAAATGCTGGGTTTACAAGGCCTGTGTTATGAATTAAAATCTCTGAACAATCTTGGGTTTCTTCTTTGATGAGCATCAGTTACAGGTAGGCTTCAAGCCATGTCCTTGGAACACTAACATTTATTACTTATTATTTATGTGATACATAAGTAATTACATTTATTACTTATGTGATAGGAGTAGGCTTATTTGTAAGCTGTCAGGAAAGTCTGGTTTTATCTCTCTTAACAATAGATTTATTCTGTTGGGCCTGAGGATTTTGAGTACTTGCTTGAATTCTGAGGTGTCCAATACTCAGTAGGAAAATCTCATTTTGGTAGAAAAGATGTGTGACTTTCAAGAACTTAACACAATTTCTTTTCCTCTCTCCCAGCAGGGACGGGACAAAAGGAGAACAGGTTTCCCAAAATGGTTTGCCATCAGACCAGGAATCTCCACGGGTTAGTTACCGCTCCCAAACCTACCAAAACTACAAAAACTTTATTAGCAGACGGATAGCCAATGACCGATCGTGGTCTGGACTCTGACATACAGAATCAGTTGCAGCAAAAGATGCCTTTTTTCAGTACGGGTTACTGGTACTGGTTTAATCTTTTGGCTTCAGATTTTCCTGCTGCTTTTCTCTTCCTTCCCATCAGTTGACTTCTATTTAATTAGCAGCCCCTTGGAGATATATTTGCGTCGCTTTAATTCTTGCTTATTTGAATATCCCCACTGACACTCAGTTGCTTTGAGGTGACACATTTATTTCATGTTATTTACTGTGAGTTTTTCATGTCACTAATAGTGTTAAGATTTTCCAGCTAAATCATCCTTTATATGAGTAATTGAGATTTAATGAGATTACATCATAATGAAGAAGAGAACTAGAATCTGACAGGTATGATGCATCGAGTTGTACTAACAGGTTTCAGCACGGCAACATTATTAAATCAGCTGCATTAGCAAGCGAGTTATTTACAAGGCCAAAGATAATACATGCAAGCAAGCTTGGCAGCAAAGGCTGGGAAGGAGGGGAAAGTTGTAACAATCAACAAATAAAAGCCTTAAGTTAGTTGTGTAACATTCCATGCAGAATGGACTCATTGACTGCAGATGAAAATAAACATGAAATAAACCATTAAATACTAGTATATCTAGATTTATCTTGGTGTTTAGTCCTCATGAAGAGTTGTGATCTTGCTGAATAGCTATTTTGCGGCCCCATTTTGCCTTGGTCTTGTCCAATTTACACTACAGCAATTTGATTTACTGACACTGGAGAGACAGTGGTATAAATGAGAGTAGGGTGCGGACCCTTGTGGGGAGGTTGTGATGCTTTTCCTTGAAAACTAAATAAAATACATCGGTTTAAGATCCCAGCTCTTTATTTTATATAGATGCTGGTTGAATGGTCCATGCCATATTCCTTCCTTCTTGATGGGGGATGTCCCAGGGGAGCCAGGATGCATGCCAATAATCTTAATGTGTAACCATAAAAAAAATACTAGTAAATGCGTATATATAGTTAATGCAACACAGTAGTCAAAAACTAGCTTACCTCTCCATTACCTTCCTCCAAAGCCTAATTGTTTCAATTAATGCTTTGAGCAGTGATAAAAATGACACTTCTTTTTCTTGTGTTTTTGAACCTCAATCTCAGAGGTTGTACGCAGTGCAGGAAAGGCTCCTGCCTGACTCCCGATCGGTCGATATTAGTGCTCTTACCAGTACTGCATAGGAAACGCTGGTCCTAGTCTAGGACTCTGCGAGGAAATGCCTTTCAGCATAAGTTTATCTTTCAAATAGCCCATCCCAGTTACTTCTAGGTCTGCACACAGATTTTGTCAATGCTCTAGAATACTAAGCAGTTCTACCTTTTTCTTTCTTTAAGTAAAGCCTTTCAGTTCATCTTTAATATTAAATTATGAAGGGAGCTGTCTGTTGTATATACCAATGTTTATAAAATTATATATAGTTGTGGCAAGGAACGCGAGGTGGCCTGCAAGCACATCCCAGATCATCATCATCTTCTTGGTTACCACAACCTTAAACATTGCCGGTTTGCTGGGGTTTCTTTCTTATTTTATGATACGTAATGCATTTCTATGTTAATCTTCGCCATCTGCGCTTCAGTCTTTCATGAGGGCTTTTTAGCTCACTTCATTGAATCTTGTGTTGCAATACATCAGATGTACACAGCTGTATTATTTCTGATCTGAGGCTGTTGGTCAGAATTTTGACTTCTGACAACTAGCCGAGCAGTGCAGCTGAATCGGTCTGTATTGGCTGAGCTTGAAAAGTGAGAAAGGTGATTGAAAGGATGTGCTTCAGTAATTGTACTTTTCTATAACTTGTCTTTCCACTTCATGATGCATGTTTTTTTTCTTTTGTCAGGATAACAACATGTAGTTTCTTAACGCTTTTAAAAATTCCATACAAACTTATGCAAATGATCTGGTGACTACCGACACCAGCTCTCTGTGCCTGTAAGAGTATGACAGTTCTCAAAGCAGTATAGCTGTAGCTTCAGACTCCACCTTCAGATATATTCTGGCTAAAAAGTAGTATGTAAAAGTAATTTATATAGATACACTTTTTTTTACTTGTATTAGTACACTTTATATATAAAATCACGCTTTAATGCTGAAGAAAAGCTAATTACGTTGTTGATTAAGGTCATCATTTTAGGCACTAGAAGTTAAGATTTCACCTATTTATGATAGCCTATGATACTGACTTAAAACATTAAACTGGTACTTATGCCAGAACAATATATAGGCTGTCATCTATTTGCATCTGAAAAAGGTAAATACATCTCTATTATTTAAGCTGTGGTGCAGAGACTTTAAGTTGATGAACTGAATATGATGTTGCTTCAAGCACTATGAAAATCAAAGGGATGTCTCCAGTCATTGTCACCATGTCTTGTTGCATGTTACAGTCCTGATTTAAATATCTCAAAAATAGTCTGTAGCCACTAAAGCACTTGCAACTAGCTTCTCAGTCACCATTAAGAGAACCATATTCATGTACATTGCTAACTGTTTTGTTGTAACAGTACAGTTTGCTATTAATATTTGTCCTCCATTGCATTGTCTCTGCATGCCCAATGCATGTTCATTAAAGTTTGTTTAGCTCCTGTTTTTTCTCTATTTTCATGACACATTCTTTGCATAGCTGTTTATGATCCAGATTTATTTTGCTTGTTTTCTATTAATTGTAGATAACACATGAAAAGGAAATAAAACCCGAAAGAGCATCAGACAAGCATTTCATAGCCCTTTTACAATTAGTAGAATTTTAAGTAGGAGTTACAGGTCTGATGGTGTGCTTGAAGTTGGCAGTTATCTTTTAAAACCACAGGGTTGCATATTTATTTCCAATAAAAACATGTTAAGGAGCTGTGCAGTGGCTGCTGGTTTGCAACTGGTCTGTTTTACTTCAGATTAGTGGTTATAGGTACCTCAAAATCAGTAGTATTTTCACATCTTGCTGGTATGGCTACAGAAAACATGCTACTTTCAGCAGCGGTTTAGGTAACAGGTAGGTCTGGGTAGTTTATTTAAGTTGTTGAAATAAGTTACTGTGGTCTATGTAATTCCTTAATGCTGGTTACAAAGGCTTCATGTATCTTGGACAGGGATCCAGCCAGTTGAAAAGCAGAAAGTTTGAAGTTCAGTAACCATCACTGGTCAAAAACATTTGCAAAGGACTGTCCTTTTTCTTGTATGCATTGGTGATCAGCACTGGTGACAATTAATTAATTGAGTTTTGATTGGTGAACCACTGATTGCTTTTTTTCACTACCTGTGTTACAGTAGCTGTGCTGGCAGTGTTTGTGTAATCTTCAGCCTCATCTATTTACTTACCTTCTCCCTCCTTCAATGCAACATTTTTGTTATGTTTTGGGATTTGGATAAAAATAGTGAGGTTTGATGGTTTACACTTACCCTAATTGTGAAGAACCAGTGTCATTGATTTTTAGTTCTACTGGATAACAGTGCAGGGTAGATGCTTCCTCTGATAAACTAGGCTGTAAGTCTACATGTCTTTAGGGACAGAGTAAAATAAATATGACTGAAGTGGAATGTGAGCTGTGATTCTTTCCCTGTTTCAGTGATGTAGTGTCTGTACTTTGGAGATTTAGATTGCTTAAAGGCAGTTAACCAATCCTTCCCATATTCATAGCAAGTTGACACTTAGATCTTCCTAGGTCGATGTATGAGGTGCAAAGGTGTGAGGTACAATAATGTGTACTTGGCAGGTGTAAGAAGTTCTAGCAAACGGTGGCAAAATTTAGTTTGTTGCATAATAATTCGGCTGCTTTTTAATTGTCCAGGCCATGTGCAGAAGTGGGAATGTCTAATTATTGTGTCATTCACACATACCTGCTTGTCTGCATAAAAACAGTTCAGAATGTTTGTAATCTACTAGAGCATTAGCAGCACTAAGCTTTAGTAACTTGCTAATAATAATAATACTACACACTGATTTGTGTAACTCCTGAGCTGCTACCAATGGCTCTACTTGTCAAAGTAATGGTACGAGGAAAAAAGAACTGGGACCAAGCTGCATTTCAAAAGCTTATAGCCATTAGGATTCCAATTTAAATGATTTTTGGATGAATGGCTCCTGAAGACGTCGACAGCTTGACCAGTCAGAGCTGCTGGAAACATGGCTGCTCTCTAGGCTATCTCGATCACAGTGCGACAGGCAACGCGATCAACAAAGCAAGTGATGGGCAAGGCCTTGGTTCTGTCTTTCTTTGGGGGTAAATAGCTGTGTGATGTTGTGTGACTGTGGTGGTTTTCAGTTCCTTTAACAAAAATCCAATCCAAATAACGAAAGTCTGAAAAAGACCTTGATAAATTGACACATGACCTCATTTCCCTTGTTTCTAAGATCCAATATCCTAACTGGGATGGTGGAGATGAAATGCATGGTGTAATCTTTCTAATTTCTGCATGTTTTGATTTTGTTGTGTCACTAGGGGAATGGGGAAAGTGGGAAAGGAGCTTTTACAGAAACAAATAAATTACACAAATTTTTGTAAATGCTCCTGGGCAATTTTGACATATTTTTCTGCTGACTTATAGTTAATATCTTTTATAGACTTTTAATACCCCAGTAATGCCATAAATGTATTTAAGGTGGCTGATGTGTATAACTTCTACTGTTCTTCTAGGTTTGCAGAAAGTGTGATTGTTACTGTTCCAAACATTTGAGTATGTAGCAACAGAATTGAATGCTCTCATTTTAGGAATAACAGTATATAAAAGAATATGAATTAACCAGAAGATCAAAGCACAGTAAAATTCACACTGATGTTTAGCTGCTGTTATTTTCCCATCTCTCTACCTATAAAATGGGTACTAATCCATTCATACCTTCTAATTTCCCTGCCCTTCTGTGTCTCCATGGAGTGTGAGAAAGTTCTTTTTGGCCTGTGTCATTCTCCAGGCAAAGTTTATACACAGCCACTTTGTGCAGGGAAACAGATTAGCTGCAAGATACTGCAGTGTTTAGAGGCTTCTAGCTGAACTTTTTTTCAACTGTTCCTAGGTGGCAGAAACTGCAGAAACAAATGAAATGGTCAATGGAGCTGCAGAACAGAGGACAAGTTCGAAAGAGTCTAGTCCTGTTCCTTCTCCAACGGCAGACCGCAAAGCCAAGACCGCCATTCAGGCCCAGACTGCTGCTACCCTACCAGCCAAAACACAAGAGATTCCTTCAGCTCAGATGGAGGGCTTCTTACATCGCAAACATGAATGGGAGACACACAGCAAGAAAGCCTCGAGCAGGTAAAATACTCGATGCTTAATGCAGCTAATTGCATCTGAACTTAACAAGTAAGACAGTAAATGTTATCCTTGCTGCTTAAGACCTTTCAGGCTTATGCTCCTGTTGTTGTGGAAACTGTGTATGCGTGGCTGAACAGTGTATTTGATGAAGTTGCAGTCTAAAGATGGTAGAAAATGCAGTGTTAGCCATATTTGGAAAGTGGAAAACTGAGGCATAAAGATACCATGACTTTCCCACTTCACATGATGAATTTGTGGCAGTAGAGGGATTTGATTCCAGATCTCTGAAGTTGTATGTTACTACAAGAAAAGAAAATCACGTAGGCGTGAGAATAGAAATGTCCATATTTGACATTTTCTATTTGCACATTAGCACTTTCCACCTACTCTGTAATCTGTTCAGAAGAGAAAAGCGGGTGTAGATGACTTTTTTATGCTTTAGTTGATTCCGTTCCTAAGGACCTGTTTGTGCGGTTCTCAAGCAGGCAAAACTTCTGAGATTTCTGTCTGCACTGGAAAAGCAGACTAGGGTCCTTCATGACCTGAGAGAGCTCTTGAAACCAAGTTTGTGACTTGGCTAACAAGTCACCACTAGCAAGCAGTGACGTACACCAACATCTGACGGATTTGGTAGAAGCTGAAGTAGTGAGTAGAGCTGAGTGCAGCCCATAAATAAGCACAGTACTACCATAACTTTTGTTCAGCTAGAGTTGTTCACACTGGAGAGTTACTTTGAGGCTGTGACAGTCACCAGTTCTCATTTAGGGACTCTTATTTCTAGTAATCATTGATTTTTGTAGCTATGTTAAAGAATGAGGTGGATGATGCCACTGAGTATTTGTAAAAATCAAGGATTTCATATGCAATCTATTCGTTAGATTGCAGCACAATGAGAATTCCTTCTGCAATAAAACATAGTCATTAAAAGATCAGTCACTTTCTCTCCCAAGCATGCAAACTGCCTACCCTGCCAAACAGTCTTTCTACTGTTAGTATATGCTTATGTGCTATCAAAAAGAGTTCTGGAAATCTGTATTCTAGTTGACTCAAAGTCAGTACTTTTGTCTTGAAGCCATGCTTTTATAAGAGAATTTGCTGTCTGCAGTTTGCAGACATGCTGTATTCACATCCTCAGACTGAACTAGTCTCCATTATCTTATAGAAATAACTGTGTTAGGTTTCTCCAGTTCTGCAGGTAAAGAGCATTAGATTTATAAATACTTTTGTTGTTTTCCATGTCTTAAAGATCATGGCATAACGTGTACTGTGTCATAAACAACCAAGAGATGGGCTTCTACAAGGATTCAAAAGCTGCTGCTTCTGGTATCCCCTACCACAATGAGATTCCTGTCAGCTTGAAAGAAGCAGTCTGTGAAATAGCGGTCGATTATAAAAAGAAAAAGCATGTATTCAAGCTAAGGTAAACCTGTTGAAGCATCTTGCCATTAGTTTCTGTTGTGGTGAGTATGTTCACTGTGTGAATTCGTGGGAGGATCCAGCCCAGGAACCGATCATAATTATTAACTGCAGTATCTACTTTTCTGAACAAGCTCTTCCCCATGCTGAAACATGGTATATTTATCAAAGGTAGCACACACAAAACAATATCAAAATAATCTGTGCACTTTATTTACATCTGGGACAAGACTATATGTGTCTGCCTAAAGTTAGGAGCCAGCATTTAAAAATACTGGGCTTTTCAGCTCTTCCCTCTGGAATTAATTGAAAAGAGCTGAATGTTCATGGTTTTGCTCTTTTCACAATCAAGCCTCTTGTTTAATTTTTTCAGTACGGATTTAGGAGACTACTGAAGACATGTCATGTTTTCAGGTCTAGAACAGGTAGTTACAGACCATTTAATTTTGAAGTATGTGAATTACTTGCTGTTCAAAGGTTAAAAAAATAAGGCTTTTCCTTCCAAGATTGTGTTTCTGTTTTGCTGATCAATCTTTAGTGCCAACAGTAACAAAAATCTTAATATTACACAGCTGCTAGGTGCTTCTGTCAAAGGAGACTCACATTATGAACTGATCTTGTATTCCAAGTTCATGTATTCCAAGATAGAACTTTTTTCTTTTTTTTTTTTTTTTTTTTTTTTTCAATTTTACATTGATCCAAGAATCCTCTAAAGATGATAGAATCCATATCCAGGGAAATTTGCTTTATAGCAAATAGATAGGGAAATACATAGCAAATATTTAGGGAAATTTACCTTTCTTGAAGACAGGCCTGCAGCTATGTGATTCATTATTTATACTAATTTAAACATCTCTGAATGGATAATGTAAGGATATGCTGTTCCAAATGCAAAGTTAGGCAGAAAAAGTGCTTGCCCTTCTTTCCACAGTACCCTGTCACCTGCATCAGGGCTCTCAGGTAATTGCGTGTAGTGTATTTTCTTTACTCATTCTCATTAGGAGAGTCCCCAGCGAGTTCACCAGCTTGTCATGTCAAATCTGTCTCTCCAATCTTAGAAGGGATATGTTGTTGAACATCTGAGAGGCTTGAGGTCTCTACAGATCTCACGTGCAGGCAGATCTCCCACAGAAAGGTCTAGTTGTGATCTATCGACAGTACAATGGAAATATTTTTCTTAATTTTTTAAAGAAGAAAGCAAGGCATAATTACATTGTTCCAAGTGTCTGTCTGTCTTTGCTGTTATTTTACTGTTTAATATTTAATTTAATTTCACAAAGAAATTTTAAAATGTTTTCTTTTTGTGGGAGAAGATCAGGTAGCCTGCAACACAGCAGCCACTGACCCTGCCTCCTACTTGTTCAGATGCCTAATCTGGTGTTGCTCAGTATTTTTTTTAATTAATATATATCTTCACATACATTGTGAAATCCCAGTTAAACCATCTGAGTAAAATCAGCACAGAAATAAAACAGAAGGGAGACTCTGGCCTTAAGTGTGAGAAGATGCTCATAATAGTCATGAGAATAATCATAAATAATACACAGTACAGTATCTTGAGTCACCTCCACAGTAGTTATGGCAGCAGAACAGCTGCAGAATTTTGCTAGGTTTCTACAAAAGCTATGAAAACTCTGGGTGTTGCCTGTGACTTTGGTCTTTTTAAAGTATATAACTTTTATAATGTCTTTTGCAAAAGATGAAAGATCTGCCTGAAAGCGATTACTGAAACAGCAGTCGTCAGCTGCTGAAGATCGCAAGCTCTGCAGTGCATCCTGACATACTGGAACACATCCACTATCAACATGTCTAGAGACCAGAACATGTTTAGAGACCAGAATATGCAGTGTGTGTGGCTGCCCTCTGCGTGACAGTATGAGATACCAAAACATGAATTGTTGGAGTGTATTTGTGTACATATAGATGTTATGGCTGTCCCACGTAGTCCCATATGTATGTCTCAGTGTGATTATGTACTGTAGCTAAACAAGCAGGAGTTGATGCAGTGTGGCTACTACTAAGCTAAATTTGTGATGGTGGTTTTCTTTACAGATTGACTGATGGCAACGAATACCTCTTCCAAGCCAAAGATGATGTAAGTTTGTTTTTCTTATTGTTTATTACTGATGTGATATCTGTGGTGTTGTACAACAGGAAAAAAAATAGCTGCTAAGAGCTCAGGGATGCATTTTAATTTTCTGGTCTGCAGTCTTGTGCATACGTGTGCATAATGTGTAGATTCAGAAGCTCCCGTTGGCACCACCAGGGCAGTAGGGCTTTCCAGATACAGCTTCTAGTAGACATCTTCTGCAGGTGTGTAACCAGAAGAGTGCCACATGATGAGTTAGCACCGTGTTTCCTTTCATTTCCCACTTCTATCCATTCCCCTTCCACAATGTTGAGTGAATTAGAGAGGGCGTGTGTCACGCAGATTTTAACAGCTTTCTGCCTTTGGGGCTTCTTGAAGGAGGAGATGAACACGTGGATTCAGGCCATCACATCAGCTATCTCTTCTGATAAAATTGAAGTGTCTCCGACCACCCAGAGCACTCCAGCTTCCAGCCGTGCCCAGACCCTGCCTGCCAGCGTCACAATAACCAGTGAGTCCAGCCCTGGCAAGCGGGAGAAAGACAAAGAGAAAGACAAAGAGAAAAGATTCAGCCTTTTTGGTAAGAAGAAGTGAACTCCATCTCCACACACTGCACTTCTTTGATCGTTCCAGTGGAATTCCAGCATGCGAGCTCAGAACCAATACGTTACTCTCTGTGCCTCATGTTCCTCAATGTGATTGACATTTTTTTATTTATAGAGCATTTTAAAATAAAAAGCCAACAAAAAAGAACCTAAAGTTACATATGTATGAGGTGCATTGGGCAGCTTCTGTAGGAGAGAGAGGACCAGGTTTTGGGGGTTTGTTTTTTGTTTTGTTTTGTTTTGTTTTTTTAAATGAAGTTAATGTAGATTAGATCTTAATATTTAAACCGTTCCTCAATTTTGTGAGGCTGTCTTGGAAAATAATCCACTCCTAGTGCTATTGGTATGCAAGGCAGCGGTGCTTTCGAATCTACTGTGCACATCAAAAACCAATGTACAAATTTTCAAAAACGTTCACTTCCATTTAAGGTTGTTATGCTGAGTCTTGACTAGTAGAGCCTCCCATTACAATTCTAACATTTATTAAAATGATAGTGTATTATCTTTGCTGTAACAGAGTGCAGGTATGCATTAACTTACAGGCAAACCATTTATATCCTGGCATTGGTTATTAATACAACCTGAAGCTTCTCTGCATTAAGTACAACAGATGAGAATGTTGGTGTACAAGATGGATTAGCAGGCTGATACAGTTTTAAATGATCTGTAATTTCAATTTTTTTTTTTTTTTTTTGCTGAAATACATTATATTGTATGTTTCAGATAATTCTAGTACAAAGTATAATAAGACTAGATGTATAATAAACCCTTCGAAATCATTGATAAGTGTAAAAGTGGAACTGAAGCATTTACTGGAAAAGTAATGTTACTCAAATGGTTACTTGCTTGTCAGCTGCAGCACTGTGTGTTATAATTTTGCTACATTACCTTGCTATTTGATACATAGTGTGCATTTCTCTGTCACTGTAACTATTGTAATGAAAAAATTTCATCTTACTGCACAATCAAAAATTACATTTAATAGGAATGAACTTTCAATGACTGGGCCTGTAGTCAAGAGTAGTACTGGAACTGGCTTTCAGTTGTATCGAACTGTACCTCTAGACTTTTACCCTATCTGTTAAATATATGCTATGTCATTAAATGCTTTTAAAACTAAATATGCTGGTTAAGTTTCTTATTTCATTTCTGATTATGTTAAATCATAATTTTGGAAGAGGATCAAAAATAAAGTTATTTTAAAATGTCATCTCTCCTGTGCACTGAAACTAATGCCTTCAAATGTAATTCCATTTTTTTGTGCAAAAGTTCATACTGAAATTGTTTTCTCTCTTTTCACTTTTCTTTATCTTCCTTTTCCCTTCACTTCTCACCTGCCCTCCCTTTCACCCTGCTACCCAAATTAAGTGCCAAAGAAAAAAAAAAGATAAGGAATTAAATCAACGTTTTTTTAAGTATTTTGGCATAGAATTTTTTTGTGAGAAATCCAGCAGAATCAATGGAAGTAAGCATAGACATAGGCTAGGGCAACTGAATGATGTTCAACACCTTATCTAATTGAGGTAAATATCCATGTACTAGTTTGCAGGAAAAGAACATTGTTGTAAATAATCTTATTTCTCCAACTCTCTACCTACCCTTTGCCCAAGTGCTTAAGTCCTGAGTAAATTGGGCCATAATTGAGCTTTAAAATGTACTGAGGACTTCTTGTCCTGCCAGTTTAATTTCACTGGGGTTTTTTATGTCAATTTTTTTAGACATATCTCTTTTAAGGTACAGCCACCATTGCACTTCTGTGATGACATACATTTAATGCAGCTAAGGTGAGTCCAGAGCTCAGTGTTTCCTTGACCTTGTCAGCATTTCAAAGACTAGCATCTTTTCAAAATTTCTTTAAGTTGGATGCCATCTAGGGAACCATCTGAAAGGAGTAGCTCCAAGAAGCTCTAATAGGCATTAGAAGTTTTAAAATCAACAAAATGTAAGGATCCTGTTTTTTAATTTTTTGTGATTATTAAAATACACTCAAATATAATTTTAGATGGAAAGCAGATAAACTGCAAATGAATGTATTTCCAAGCTGCAGTTTCCTGAACGTGTGACCAATACTGTGTCTTAATTACTATCATGGAGTCTAGTGTGTTTTCTGTTTTTCTCTTGTTTCTGAAGTTTTGGGTTATTAAACCATTGAATATTCATGCACATGAGTTTTTAGTCCTGTACTATGACATTGCACTGGTCTAATTATTAGTAAAATGTAGGATAACACCACTAATCTTGTAAATGTAAAATTCAATACAATATAAAAAGCTGAGGTTTAACATTAGAAGAGAATATGACACATTCATCTTAGTTGATTAAAGTACACAAAAATGTTGATGCCTTACCGTATTTACCACTCCAATCAATTTATCACAGCTATCATGATGAGTAATTTCAGATTGACCGTGACTGCCTGTTGTGTGCAATCATGTAGTGTCTTGGTTGCACATGTCTTCAGAATTGTTTTTCTTGTTTTGTCTTGCCTCTTACCACAAGTTTCTGAAAACTACTTGCATAAAAATCCTTTCTGCTTAGGAACTGTTTTCAAGCTGCTGAGGAACAAGAGTGAATTCTAGTAAGCCTTGCCTGTTTTCCCCTTTGGGCAATAAGGATGCAGTTCCCTCGCAGAGAGAATTTTTCCTCTTGGTGGGAGCCTCATATTGCATTATAAGCTGAGAGAAGGTGTCGGAGAGCGGCACCTGAAAGGTTCTTTCCATATCCTGATGAATTAAGTACGATGAGGGTAAAAAACCCAAAACTCATTAGCCACAGGAATTAAGCATGTGTTGGGTGGGAGGGTTTTCTTTTCGATTGATGCAAATAATCTGTTAATCCATCTGTTCTGCATAGAGAATATGTTCTATTGTAGGGTTGTACTCTGTGTGAGGAAGATGAATGGTGAAGTAAAAGAAATGCATGATTAATCTCTGTTCCTGTGAAATACTGTTTAGACAGTTTTTCACTTCACCATGCTCTCTTTTTTATGACTGAGTTCACAAAGAATGAACTTTAAATGTGGAGGGTCTTTAAGAATATACTTTTGTAATAAATAACTTCCAGGTATGATAGTTTTGCTTTCTTTTTTTTGTGTGGAAATTTTGGGGGTTTTTCTACCTTGGCTAATCACAGGTGACTTAATAAACACACAAACTTAAATCACAATGAGTTGGAACAAACATTAGTCCTTTTCATTAACAAAAAATAAACAAAAACCAACCTTAGAAAATCAGGCTGTGCTAAATGCCTGTCAATGTCGAGAATTAAATTACTGGAAAAAGCTGAATGCAGCTCTCTGACACCCAGCTCTACTTGTGTGCTGGACAATTGAGGCCACATACTGACAACAGGAGGAATGAGAGCTGTCAGCCAGCGAAAGTGGAAGAAGGATTCAGCTTGCTTTTGTGTGTCCTGGTATCAAGAAGGTACGTGTCGTGGTTTGGGCCAAGCTGGCCAATGACGACAGATGCTCTCCCCCACCTCTCACTCCAAAGAGAGGAAGAAGAGAGATAAAGACATTTATGAGTTTAGGAAGAACTAAACTACTTCAGTGAATTATCATTAATAAAAAAATAATAATGATGAAATAGATACAATATATACACATATATACCAGACCATATCAAGCTCCCAGGGGGATGTCCCTGGCAGGCACTGGGAAGGTTCCAGACTGGGAACTGGATTCCAGAACACACTGATGGGAATCAAGGTAGATGAACTGACAGGGTCTTCCTCGGGCATCAGTCATCAAAGAAAAGAGCCACTGAAGCAGAGCTGACCCGACCCCTTTGATTCCTCAGCTTTTACACTGAGCGTGGCAGATGGGATGGGATACCCTGTTAGTCAGTTTGGGTCACGTAATCTGTCTGCTCCTCCCCACAGGTGCAACCCCTCCATGAGGTAAACAACCGGCTCAGCTGACCCTGGTTGCCATAGCAACAAGTATAAGCAAGAGCCTCTTTCACGGAAGGGAAAGTCAGCTCTGCTCCCCCCCAAACCAGGACAGTATGCTTTGAGGTCAAGCAGAATGAAACTTGGGTAATAAAGCAGCGTGTTCTCAATGCATCAGGATTTGAATTGTCCCCATGGCTATGGGTGTGCAGGGCCTAGTTGAGGACTCAGTATGCAGTGCTTGAGACTTTATTTTCTTCCTTAATGATGAATGGAATTTTTCCCCTGTTGTCAACCAGTTTTCTCTAGACTCGTGACAGCAATTCAATGAATGTTCTGGTTCTGTTGGATTATTAGGTTTTGTTTCAAAGGATTTTAAACAAGATTAAAGTGCAAATAAGGTAAGGCAGAAACCAAACCCACAATGCAGTAAGTACACGGGGTGAATAGTGAGAATAAAGAACTATATTACAACATATAGCAATTAAATGCAGAAAGACCGAGTTAGAGGTTTTGCTTCTAATTCAGCTTGTACCCTTTGTTGCTCTGCATTCTAACAACAGCCTAGCAGGCTGAGATGTCTTACAGCATGTGCTAATGCTATCGAAGCAAATCTAGGTCTGTTGCATGTGTCATCACCTGACATCTGAGTCACTCCATGTAGCCAAGGCAGCAGAGTGGCTTCAGCAAGCCCACGTGGTCACATCTGCAGTGTGTCATAATGCAGCATATGCAGCGCGCAGCCAGAGCACGGAGCAGCCGAGGGGGAGAGCCTGTGCTTCCCAGCTGTCACACCCACAGGAGAGTCCCAGAACAGAGGATCAGGAGACCTAAAATGGTCTACTTTGAAGTAACGTACTGATTTATTCTGTAAAGTATGAAATGAAGGATTTTCTGCACAAGTGTATATTTCATAATGAATTCTGCCTTGCTTCTTAAGCTCAGCACACTGATTAGCCTGGGGACTGCGAACATCAAATCTACAATGCAATTTAATTACATATGTTGTTCTATGTTTGAAGTATCACTTTTCATATTAATGAATTTCACATAATAGTCTTCAACTGTTAAATGAGATGCTGTGGTGGTTCATTATGTTGTCAAGACAGAAATTATCTGGGCCTAACATGAATTTTGTTACTAGTTTCTTATTAATACTGCTATTCTTTTACTTAGCTGAGAAAAAATTTCCCTTGTTCACACAGTACCAACATTACCCATGACAGGTCACTCTATCTAGAGAGATGCTTAGCTATAACAGATCTGCTACCACCTGAAGTATTATTTGTGCACACAGGAGAATTAAGAGCTTAGATGAAAGTTCTCTTAACTTGGGAAAGAAAAGTCAGATTTTAAAAGAGTTATGTAAACTTGTGGCAAGTTTTAGACGTGTCTCGGATGAATCACTATAGGAAGGAAGCTGAGTCAAGTATGGCAGCCAAGATACTTGGCTGACAGGCAAGGAACGCCACCAACCTTGCTGTGGCAGAAAAAATGAGAGAAGTTTCTGTGCGAAGATCAAGATCTCTGCAATGTTGATAGTAATTTTAAATTGATCACTGAGATTCCATGAAAATATACAGAAAGACAGCCCCAAATGCACGTCTGGATAAAGGCTGGCAGTAACCTGTTAGAGATTAGGTTTGGGAGACCCTTCAGGCAGGAGGTGGAGAGGTGAGTTGCACTGCATTAGCAATGCCAAGGTCCTACAGCGCTCAACCAGGCTCAGTCTCTGCGGATCGTGCTGTTTGCTCTGTATCTCTGGGCTCTGAGCAGGGATGAGCACCGTAGACTAAGACAGATGTTTTTTATCAGTCTGCTGCTGTATGTGGCAGTGCTGGACTGCGCTTAGACATGCAGCAAAACAAACATATTATGGTTGGTCAGAAGGACTTTCTCTCCAGGCTAGGATTTGAAAGAATATGATATGTCTGATCATTCAGAAATGGGCTTGCTTTGCATTTGAGGGTGGATAAGACTCAATTTTTTCTTTTCTCTTTTTTCCTAATACTATTTCTGGACAGATCCTAGCATTTCGTCCATGCAAATCAGTATTTCCGCCCAGAAGGAATAAGAGCTTAGAGCCAATTCCTCTGTTATTATTTTGTAGTTAAATTGTAAAATCACTGAGAGGCATCAATCAGGATTGGATTAATGTAATGCCAGGCTACAAACAAACATAACTAGATCACAGTTCCTGTTTCTGATCCGTCCCCCCAAGTTCTTACAGATTTCATATAATTTTTAAAAATATTTGCAGCTCAAATAAGAGGTATCTATTTTCAAATACCAATGATATTCCATCTCAGTGCATCAGCTGTACATTCACCCATAAAAATATGAGTTATAGATGGTGTTTTGTGTAGCAAAGATCTAGGACATAACAGATGTTTCTGGGAGGGAAAAAAATCTCTATGTTCATTGTTAATCACAGCTCTTAGATATGTATAAGAGCGGGCAGGATGTATCACAGAGAATTGGAGTTAATTTGAGATGTGGTGCTTTTTGGCATCTTCTATACAAGGCATGCTTTAAAACAAACAAGCAAACGAAACAACAACAACAGAACATAAAAAAACCCCAAACCCCTCAAAAACCCCAGCAGCAGTGAATGGTCCCTTCGGCAGAGAGCGAGTGTGGTAACTGTCATTCTGGTGCTACTCGTACACTACATTAGTTTGGTTTTACATTTAAAACAAAAGAAGAAGTAAACGTTGCAGGATATGTGTTCTAGGCTAGGCTAACAGGCTCCTTGCCAGAATGAGGAGGAAAAATGGTGATGCTATTGCAAACTTTTATGTATCTTTTCATTATGTTCTTAAATATATTTTAAAGTATTTATTTTTACAAGAGTTACGTTAAATTTGAAATACATTCAGACTACTCTATTTTGAACATAAATGCCCTTTATTACTGAGGTTCATGCTCTGTCTTGGTTTGTGTTGCTGCCTGCCAGCCTTCCTTGTACTTGTGATACTGAAGTCTCCAGAACTCCCTGTGTGCTTTTTACAGTGGCTAATCTAAAGTAAAGTTTATGTTATTAGGCCTCTATCTCAAGAATTAAATTCAGTTAGATTTATACCCAGTATCAACACTAAAAAGAAAACATGAAAGCATTAGTGATGTTTATGTTGTACTGACAAAGAACGGTAGGTTGTAGTATTGAGGAACAGTTTTAGTAACATGACAGCTCCTGATAAGAATGTTTTTGGGTTTTTTTAAAATTGGAAAAAATACATAAAAAACTCACTGTGAAAGGTAATTCAATCACCAAAAAAAAAATTCACAAAATCCTTGAGAGTACAGATTATAGGAAAATAAGCAAAACTGAACTTGTAGTTCCATGTGTTTAATTTTTTCCTTTAAGGTTTTTTTTGGGGGGTGTTGGTTCATGACTAGTATACTTCATCACTACAATAATGATAATGATTTATAACTAATAATTTTTTCTAAAAGTGAGGATATATTTTTAGTAAAACAATGTCAATTGTAATGCCTCCACAGTTTGATCATACTAAAAACCACAAATTAAAAAGAATATGCCAAAGTTTTATTGAAGTATGGAATACAAAGTTCAACTAGACAGCTGTCACTCACAGAAAGGTGACAGCCATGTAAGCAGAGACTTGAAATTAGTTTGTTTGTCCTTGCTGAGTAGGGGAAGAGCCTATTTGTGATTTGTATTAATTTTTTAATGAGAATTATATAATATAACAAAAAAATCATAAAAAGAAAGCAAAGATTACATGGAAGTTATTCCATTGGATAATTCTGAAATGAGAAAGGATGAAGAATTCATAATTCATTGGAAATCTTATTAGATACCCACATCCACTAGTTGACAAAACAATTTTCCACATTCTGGTGTTTCAGAGCAGGCAGAAATAAAATAACGAGGTTAAAATTGTTCCATGGCTACATGAAGATACTTCACCCAGGTTTCCAGCACAAGTGGATTTGCGTGCCAATGCAACACACAGCTTCTTTAAAACTATTCTTGCTCCTGTCCTTTTGAGGCTACATGAAGAGTATGAATATACAGGAATGGGAAAGGTTATATTAAAGTGTCTCTTCTAGGAGAAAAAGCTTCTGCCTACATGTAGATCACTGTGGCAGCATCATCAGTGGGACCACCCAAGTCTGTTATGCGACCCAACAGAGAGAGGTGAGCAGATTAAAAGCCAACAAAAGGCTAGCTGTATTTTATTAGCAGTTTGTTGGTAATAGAAAGAAAGTGACACTAAGAGAATAGTGCAAATAATTACCCATATGCTGGCTAACTAAAACACTACCATAGCATACCTAGTGGACAATGCCATGGGTGACAAAATAGTGTATTTATGTCGAGACTCCGTTTTCTTGAATTACTGCTGAAAGTGCAAATATTTTTTCCTAACTACAATGTAGCTTAGCAGTTTGACATTCAAAGATAATATATCACCTTATTATTAATGCTGTTGATCCTAGAAATCTTTAAAGACAAGCTTTATTGGACAAAAACTTGTGCTCAATATTAAAGAGCTATTTGTTCTTAAGAAAAGAAACATTAACTTGTTTATTCAGGGGCATCACAAGGTTCTCCCAAGAATAAATTTTGTAACAATGAAACTTAATTTTCTTATATTTTTTTATCTATCTTGAACACTTAAGCGTTTCTTCATGACAAAAGTTAAATACATTTTCATTATTTTAAATGCATTTTCCAAACAGTTACCTAAAAGGAGGCAGGAGAGAGGGTAGATTTAGCAATTACATTTCAAAGTCCCTAAGTTTATTTATCTAAATGCATGGGAGATAGTCACAAAGGCACTCATGAAAGTGCTACACCATATATGAATTTGAAACATTTTAAATAGCTTTTAAAAGCATTCAAATTATGGGCAGAACTGACTTGAACATGAGTAAATAACAGTGGTAAAAGTCTTTGCACTTACATTCCTCAAGGACCACTGGAAGAGAAGGTATTTTTATCCAGAAGTACCATGCGTTCTCTCCTGTAGACCTGGTATATTCCCAAAGGGAAATTAATTCAAGGCAGAGGATTTGTCCCAACAGATTTTAAACCACGGAGATCAGCGCACAGGTGTAAATACATTTGCTGCTTTCTTTGTTCAGTTATTACTGCTTTTGAAAAGGGCTTTTGTAGTAATGGATTTCATGCTTGGTAACAACACAGCCTTTTTAATGGCTGTGTACGTTTGGACAAAACAAGATGTGTATTTTGGTGTGTGACTGCTACTAAGATTTGCCAGGTTAACTGCTGGAAAAAAACAATTAAATGCAGTAAAAATCTGACTGTGAAGAAAGGATAGGCTAATTTTGTTGTATCATCATTTTTCTTAATTGTTGTGAGAATTCTGAATACCACCACTCTGTGGCTAATTGGAGTGGTAAAATTTGTTTAATTACATAGTCGCTGCGGTCTCCAAAAGGAGGAAGCTTTGGGTTGCTGGGGAATAATGAAAGATGGGGTAATATTACCGTATTTATGCTGGATGTTGTATACGAGTCCTCTCTTTCAATAGTATCTCATATAAAGGCTCAGAGCATTGGATCCTGCTGATAAAGCTTAGAAGACCTTAGACCACTGGGAGCTGCCGCAGCATGGACCCAAACAGTGCCCCCCCCCCCCCAAGTATTTGCATATTAACGCAAATATTAATGCATATTGCATTTTAAATACCCACGCATCCTGCAATTCAAAACCAGGGGTATTGGTTTTTTTCTCTCCTTCAGTTTTGACCCAAAGATATACATCTTAAAAAGAGCACCCAGGAAGCTTTCTACAGGAAGCTGCAAGATGGGGGATGCTGCAGGGAGCCTTTGGCAGGTGCTGCCGGTGACGCACGGAAGTTACTTTGCCTTCGGAAAGGAAGAAACCCTGTTTGCTGCTTATGTAGGTGTATTTCTGTGATCTCCCCCGAGAAGCTCCCTGGGTCGCGCAGCGGCGGGAGGCGGCGGATGATGGTGGCGGCGCAGCCTCGGAAGGGGCGGCAGCATCAGACCCGATCCGCGAACGCGTTTTCCATCTGATGAGATCGCGGCTCGGCGGTGCCACCTGAAGCTCCGGCAGCTGGGCAGGCATCGCCGGCGTTTTAACGGGGAGAACCCCGCAGGGGGAAGGCGTTAAGGGGAGGAGGGGCAGCGCCCTGCCGTGTGTGTGCCGTGGGAGAGGGGATGGGTTATCATGGCGGATCGCACAGCTCCTAGGTGCCAGCTCCGGCTGGAGTGGGTTTACGGGTACAGGGGCCACCAGTGCCGCAACAATCTGTACTACACGGCAGGCAAAGAGGTGGTTTACTTCGTGGCTGGAGTCGGCGTGGTGTATAACACCAGAGAGCACAGCCAGAAATTCTTCCTCGGGCACAACGATGACATTATCAGGTAAGGGGCTCGACGTTTCTGTTGGTGGGGTGGGGTGGGGTTTCACGGGGAGGGAGGAGAATGTGGGGCTGGCGGAATCCCCCCGCCTTGTTTCTTAGGGCTCAGCTCGGACCTGTCGTTTTAAAGCAGCTCAGATTTGTTACCGGCAGTCTGGGTGAAAGCTGGGATTCTAGATCCTATTTATTATTTTTGTGGCAAGGGTTCAAGATGTTGCAATAATAAGAGAGAAGGTAAGTTTTTCTATTGCACTGCAGCAAAAGCAAAGCACTCTCTGCACTTAGTGCACCAGCGCTGCAAAACTGTGGAGCCAGCACCTTGATCTGTCCGGAGCGGGAACCCTCGCTCACCCGTTCTGAGATCTTCATGTCTTACAGAAGGCAGGTGTAGCTTTCTTTATGTTCACTAAACCCCAGTACAAGAGTGCCGTAACTCTGGCACATAGGTCAAACTGTTCTCTTTTTTCTTGTTCTTTTTTTTTTTTTTTTTTTTTTAATATCATCTGGAAAATTTCACTCAAAATCAAGTTTTGCTGTTTGTACTCCAGCCAAAAAATGCCAAGCATCCTGCTGCAAGACGGTTACAGAAACATAGGTCTTGAGCCTGGTCTGACCAATTTTTTGTGTCTGTTTCTTCCAAATACTGTTTAAGAAGTGGGTTTAATTGAAGTTGTTGCTCTATAGAAATGTTAATTTTATTGTGCCTCACAAAATAACACAATAAAAATGTGGTTATGGCGCTCAAGGGAGCCTTTTTAAAAAAATCCATCCACAATACAGAAATTGACATTAGTAAAACAGAAAATTAATGTTGTCTGTACTACTTTATGACAGAAATCTGAACCTAGAATATCCTTATAAAGGCGGTTGCATGGTAATGACACTCCTCTGAGCACAGCTAACTTCTGCCCTCCCCATTCACCTAATTCAGCATGAATGAAGCATTTCCTTGATGATGTGAAACCAGACTAGTCCCAGGTGACTCATGGGGTGGTAGTACTATGGAAACATCTGCTGAAGTCAGAGTTTTGACGCTCAGTAGCAAAATCACATAATTGTCACGTAATCATTCCGGAGCCTTGTTTACAGAAAACCATCCGCTTTTCCCAGTGAGAGCTTTTGCCTGCTGTGTAGCACAGAAGCATTCTTCTCCCCTTTATAAAGCAGTAGCATTTCATGAATTACAGTGGATCTGCATAAAAGTTTATTCTGGTTTCAAAGGTATTACCAGTTCCAAAAGGCTGTTTAAATAGGCAATTTTTGCTGCTCAGATCCTTCAGAAAAGAATGAATATTTTAGATGCATATGTGGTGTTATGAAACTAAAGTTTTCCTTATTATATGGACATAAATTTTTATACTTTAAAAGTATGAAGTGTAATCCATGTACAGAGTTGTATATTTTTAAGCTTATGTTTGAAATCCCATTAAATACTAGAAATGTTATTTGTCAAGACACAACTACATGTCTACACATATCCACTGGTATTTACCTGGGCAGTGATGCTTTGGTTCTCTTTTTTTTTCTTCCTTTTTTTTTTTGTTTAATATTCCATCAGATGAGGAAGCTCTGTCCTGTTTATTATACTTGACAAAACTTCCCTCCCAAAACCAATTGTATTGCACAGCTTTTGTGCCCTTTGTTTTAAGACATCTCATATTAGGAGACCACTTTTGACAGCGTAATATTTAGAATGTACAATGGGAAAAGAAAGAATCTAAGTGTCTGATATTTTTATTTTGACACTGCATATGCCTGTTCTGCTCTTTAAAGAAAACTAGGACCTGTTGAAATTAGCAGGTGTTTTGAGAGACTCACTATGTGTCCAACTAATGCTTTGGAAAGATTAGTTTTGTTTCTGATCTGCAACAAGATCAGAATTCTGTAGGACAACTGTACTTTCAACAAAGAATGAAACGTTTGGGTCCAGAAAGCAGGACCAAGAAACGTTGGCCAAGAAACGTTGCTGTCACATGGGGTTTAAGTAAGCAGAGAATCTCCAAAATGCTGCTCTTCGCACCTGGTAATGGTTACCTCCTTTGCTTTTGAGGCACTTTGCAGTCCTTGTTATGTAGTATCCCATCCCTGTAAGCACTTTTAAGTAGATGGCTCCTTGTGTGGTTATCACTGATGTGGCTAATAAGTGGCAGGAATTTACATTCCCACATTTTAGGCTTCACAACTATCATGCAATTAAGATAAATGGGATGAACGTACTTATCCAATTTTTCTGGTTTTGTTTGTTGTTTACTTGCCTGAGACCAGCTTGTTATCAGCAATGCATACATTTGTAGTCTAACAGGTTGTAATTTCTGAAGAGATTTGAAACACGATTTAAAAAAACTTGCAGATTTTGGAAAATACTGCAAAATCATTAAGACTGGAAGACCTTGAAGTGGGCAGATCTGCTTCCGAGGACTGCTCTTAGGTCCTTCTGTGTTGAAAGGTTTCAGTAAATACTATTTTGTGGAAAAAAATTGATGAACCCACGATTCAGAGGCTTGAGAACTTGTGTGTTACCTTGAAGTGTTAATTAAAATCATGAAAATGGATATTTGTCTGTGGTGGAAAGGTTATATATTTAGTGTGTTTTCACAAGGTTAATAGTCCTGCCTCTTGGTTTGTATCAAGATAATGCAGTTGGACCTAATTTAGTTTGGGCTAAAGTAGACCAGACTGTATTGGATTAGTGGAGAAATGCCATTTTTTCCAAGATTCATATTTGAAAAATAAGCTCTATTTGTATAAGAGACGTAACATACTGCACTCAGCTAATAAGGCTGATGTTCAGAGTACGAACAAGTGAGCTCTGAAGTGTTTCGTTTTCTATGCAAAGCCACTACAAGGTGCTGTGCTTCCAAGCTCTTCCTTCTTGAGTAGTTTAAAAGTGGAGGTTGCAGTAGCTCATTATAATGGCTGCAAGTTAATGAGAATCTTGCAATTCGTGCAGTATCGCTGCCTTCAACAAAATTCATGCGAGTGTAGGATTTATGTTTAATATAACCACTTTCAAGACTGGGTCATTGGTTTTGACAATAATCGAACACTTTCAAAAGAACAGGTTTTCCTACTTTTACATTGTGTGTTACTTGTATAACAGCAAGCAATTAGATCATTCCTCTTTTTTTCTCTTGGTGCAATGTTGAATGAAGGCTGTTCTTTCCTATATTTTTTTTTGCAATTTATGCATGTGAAAGCCAAAAAAAGCTTGCCACAGAAAAAAAGCAAAAATAAAAATATAATCAGTTGAGATACTTCTCATTATAATTTAAAATAGACTTGTTTTTGTTTATTTTTACAGAATTCATTTGTAAAAAAGAGGTTCCTAGCTTTGAGAAATTTTTCTGATGGTGTAATAATAAAGTTGTTACATCTCCCTGTTCTTGTATTTGAAGGAATTTCTGCAGTATTGAACAGTTTTCTTGGATATGTCAAAACTTACTAAGAGAACACCTTTGGCAGCATATTGAAGGCTTCACCTGCACCTTTAATATATCCTAGTTTCCTGTTATCTGGTATGTTATAGTATTGTGCATTTACAAAAGCACATTTTGCATTCCACTGGCCTTGAAGCAAGTCACTTGTGAGGCAGAGTGCCACAAGAGACTGCTCCCTGTCTCAGGTCTCTCTGGGGTATTTGCTGCCTGGGCATGGTACCTGGAAAGCCAGCCTATTATCTATAGATACCAAAGCATGCTGTTTATGTAAGGCTGTTTAAAATGTAGTAGCAATGTCGGATTTATCAGAATATTGCTGTAAGTATGCTGGTGTGTGTGTTCCACTGTGCTGACAGATTGAGATTAAAAATGTGGATGTGCCAGCGATGAGATTTACTGTGCTGCAAGAGTGACTAGAGGCCTGGTTTGTTCTTCAGAGTGATCATTTCAGGAGACAGGATGCGTATTGGAACATGACTGCACATTTTCTTGTCTTTCTGCAATTGGGGGAAAAAAGAAATACGGTGCTTGAAGCAATGTTATACGTTGTTGACTGTAGTAAATGTAACTTTAGCATACGTAAATTGGTGGCAGAGGTATGCAAATCAAACCCCCAGAGTTAAAAATATCTTACGCTGTACTTTAATATTTTTATTTAAACTTATGTATTATCATAATGCTTCTGTTTATAGGGTGGTGCTTATTTAAAGGGATATAAAATACTTTATTTTCTGTTTAGTTGCTACCATTTGGATGGTAAGTGACAGCACTTGTTTGCGATAGAATGATGTTACTGTGGTTATTTTTTACCATAAGTGCATGGAAGGCTGTACTGTCTGTAGCTTGTGATAAACCTTGACTTTAGTCACAGAAGGTGCCCATGCAGGACTGCTGAAATGTAGTGACCTAAAAGACAGCAAAGTAGCAATGAAATCATCCAAAATTTTCAACAACAGAAATTCCAGGACAGTTTCTTATGCAAATGCTATGCAAGTTCCTATGCAAAGCCATTAAAACTCCGAAGATAGGACTTTGGAACAGCTAGGGTGAAGCAGAGTCTGAGATCTGTGTATCCTAGTGGGCTTTGGGAACTGTTTTGAGACAGTAGGTTGTTAAAGGAATTTCATATTAAAGAAATTAATCCCCCATAAAACCTCATCTAATCAGCTTATTGCTTCTTTTGCTTTCGTTCTCAAAAAAAAAAAAACCAAAAAACCAAAAAACAAAAAAAACAACAAACCACCCAGGGGAAAATGTAATTTATTTAATGAGGTTCCAGCGGCAGCTATGTTTGCTCTGCTTGATTGCTGTGCTGCATTTAGATTTTTAAGTCTTTACTAGGGTATGAGCTGCTATAAATACTTGTCTGTTGCCTTAATATGGATATTTAAGAAACATGTTGGAATATATATATTTACAGTATCTTATTGAATGTGATTTTAAAAATGCACAGATCAGTTAAAAATGCAGAGAAACTCTCAGTAGGCATTTGTAGCAATATGTCTATGAGAATTGCTGTCATTTAACTAGAGTATTTAAACAGACCAGTCCATATAAATTCCAGTGATATGTCAGATACGGTAGCAGAACAATAAGTAAGATTTATTGCTTGTCCAGTCACAGCTCGCTTGCTTGTTTGGACAAGTCAAAAGATACTTGTTATTAAAAATAACAAACAAATAAAAATTGCAAGTGGAGTTCTTGAGCATTTAAATCATCAGATTGATTTAACTCATTGTCAAAATGAAAAAGAAATAAACATGCCCAGTGTTTCCAAAATGGGAAACACTTGTATTTCTCCATAGATGTTTGGTTTTTTATTATGTTTCTATCTTTTCACAGCTGAAAAAAAGTCAAGTATTTTTAAGTCTGTATCAGCTAGTATATTACATTCTATATTTAATTTCTGTGAAGCAACTCATTATCACACAGAACTGAGTATGTAGCTTATTAAATATCAAGGGTTTGGTATGCATTAGTCTTACATTGGAATTTTGCAGTTAGAGATTTCTCTGTCATGTTATTTTACCTTTTTTCTCCACTGCTTACAGTATATTAAAAAAATTAAACTAGATAATTTTTTTTTTTTTAACATTTGCTCTGCATTAACTGTGCAACTCTTTTACTTATTTTATTTCAATTTGATTTAATATGACTAGGAACCATCAGGTAGTGGTGCATAACAGGATAAAAACTCATAGAAAATGTTTTTATATGAGTAACCTTAATTTCACATTATCTTTTTAGTTAGAAGAATGGGGGGAAACTTATGGGAAAGTTTTGTGTTACCATTTTCTACTATAAAACTTCCTGCAAAAGTATACAGATTCTAATTTTTAAAGAAGTTTATAAACTGCATCTTGTAGGACAGAAGAGATCAACCTCCATGAACTATTATTCCTATCTTTCTTACTGACTAAATGGATGTCAGATAGTTTTATCTAGGCAATTTCCAGATACTTATTTTCTTTCTTCTAGGTCTTAATGAAGTTTTTGCAGAAAGAATGACATCTTTCTTTTAAGGGTTAATAGAAAAATAACAGTGTACATTTCAGCAATTAGTAGTAAAAATTCATACTTTCGCCCATGATAACTTGTTTGTACGTGAGTATCTCAAGAAAGAATTGTATCTGGTAGGGGTTACAAATTTGCTTCCAATATTTTCATCATGCAAACTGGCAACTGAGATTGTAAAGCTTCAGCTTTTCCTTAAGGACAGAAGGGCTGCACTTCCTTTGGTGAAAACGGAAAAGGGAGTTTTTTGGTTTTGTAATGCATTGCAGAAGAAAGCTCCTCTGCTATAGTATCTATGCTTTCTACAGCTCCAAGTATTTAAATGCTTCTCTGCAGAAGTAAGGGGTTTTAAGGTCTTTAAAAGAGTATTCTGCTCACTTGCCTACTGCTCAGTTTTTTAAAGGAACTTTGGTGAACAGCAAAAATGCTTACTTTTTTTCTGTACTTAAAGACTTCTTTGGAATAGCAGCTTGTTTTTCACAAGATTACTACATGTTCTTGGGGTAGAAATGTATCCAGAGTTTCTGTGTAACAGACATGTTGAATTGAGATTCTCCTTTAGGGGTGGTATTTATAAAAGGCTTGGAATGAGACCTCCAAAGCTTTAGGTAGGCCTGAACTTCAGGCCAAGTATAGACTATATGTTTCTGTCTCTCTTGAAGACACTGACACAATGAACCAACCAAGGAGATCTCTAAAGGAAACACCATTCAACCCTGCTGCATCTGTAGGGACAGTGGCATTGGATGCATCCAGGGAAGAACATCACAGTGCTTTTGTCTGGGGTCATTGTTATTGCAGGGAAAGGGTTATATGCATTGTAACTTTTATTTTCAGTATATTTGCACTGGTTTAGTTTTCACATCGTTTCCATCTTACATTCTGAACAAAATTGTGAAAGTTTTTAAGAACAGCTTAATAATACATCATTATGTATTACTCAACCGAAACAAAGGGGCATTGCTATTTGTGTGACTTTGCATAGTGGTGATGTTCTGGGTTGTACTTTTGCATCCTCTTGATTTTTTTTTTTTTTTTTTGTGCCTACTGGATAAGACGAACAGCATAGTGTATCAACTCAGCACTCAGACATGGACTTGTTGATTCCAAATTTCAATAAATGTGTTGTGTTGCTGTACACATCCAGATTTTGGGCTTATTGCTGAGGTGTTTTGCATGTATTGTGGTTTTAATATAAAATACATCGAGTTTCTCTAAGCAGTCTAACAGTATAATGAACTTTGGTACACTGTACACATTTGGTACACATTGATATAATTTCTGTTGATGCTAATGTTGAAGTCTGTTCTTTCTTTTGTGCCAGATGGATTGGAGTACACAAAAGCTATGGTAATAAAAATAGAATACAGACTAAACTAACACTCCTTGTTACAAAAGGTTTTACTGAATTTTTAATGAGAATTTTGAGTGCCTTCATTATTTTGAGCAGACCTGAATGTTCAAGGGATAATCCTACATGAAAGTTGCTGACTAGTAATACAGTTTATATATATTCATACTAATATTGATGCATCCACATAAAAAATGGGTGTGTATTTATGCAAAATGTCTGCTTCATTATCTTTAGAAATTGTCTTCCATATGCAGAGATGAAAATTGCAGGTGTCATATACTCTTATGCTGTCTTTAGTAGTAATTTATTGCTTGCAAATATTAATTGCAAAATAAGGTATTTGTGAAAATTCAGGGCAAGGTGAGCTGAACTTCTGAAGAATTCAGGATACAGTGTAATATTTCCTTTTTTTAAAATGTTGTTTATTCTATAAAAATTTCAAATAATTTAAAATGAAAATTTGCCATTTCGTATTATGACAGAAAAATTTACCAAAGAATCAATTTAAATCAGGAGAGCTAATTCTCTTTATTTCCCTTCTATTAAGTGGAGGGAGAACAGCTTTTTCAGGAATCTGCACTTCTGTGTGCGGCTCGTCTCTCCTCCACCGTCTTCAGAGGAGCTTCCTTCTATCTGCCAAAGAGAAACTAGGAGATGGTATAGCTCACTAGACTAAAGCTGGCCTTTGTGAGCATTGCTGGAGTCTGATGTTCACTACAAGAGCTTTTGGTTTCCTTCTTTCTTCTTTGTATATACGCTAAAAAGTTTTGCAGTGATAGCTTAAGAAATGAGTCATGGTGTTGCCTGAGTAGGCAGACGTTCTTCGGGAGCAAATGAGGGGGTAAAAAGGAGTCTGTATTATGTATTGTTTGAGATATGACTACTGTATAAGTGGCCTTGGGATAAATGGAAAATGGGCTAGGAGCACTGAAGAGAATAGTTAAGATTATTAAGTGGAGAGACGAGTAATGGAGAGGCTATCAACCAGTTTGTATCTATTTCCTATGCATCAACATTGGATATTATTAAATTGGCCCGGTAGGCAGTTTGGCACTGATAGCCTTCTGTATTCACAAAAAGTTTTGTTGGTTAAGGTAAAGAACAACAAATTGGTTTGGTTTTGTTTGATTTTGGAATAAGGCTTATGTGTTAGCCATTAGTTTTTGTATTTTCTTACCTTCTGAACAGTACACTAGTAACATGACTTTTTCTGAATTGAAGAATATGATACAGATACTTCTTCGTTCCAACTGAAACTTGCTCGATCTACCCAATAACAAAATCCTTGCTGGTGCATTGTTAGCAGTTCAGAAAAGTTATTCTAAGAAGCAGCTGTGCATGTACTAAATACTTTCTTTTTAACTGGAAATTTCAGAGCAAGCTGCTTGTAGGTCATACTACAGATCTGTGTCAATAGGTTTGATATTTACAATTTTGGTCTTCTAAACATTAACTTCTCTTTTTGTCTTGATGTGAGGTTGATGCAGTCAAGGCAGTGAGAGTGAAAGCTGACGTTTGAGAAACTTTGCAGCTACTGCCACTATGTTAAAGATTAGACTTCTTTTGGCAACAGGTGTCTAGAAAAGCTGATTTAGCTGTAATTGCCACATTTAAAAATATACTATTTTGTAATTTGAGACTAGTCGGGATGACTCATGTATAAGGATGCATACATTTATTATTGGTGGTGGTAAAGCATGTCTTTGAATCCAGCTAAAAGCATGAAAGCTTTTACATTTCTGTTATAAAATGTGTTTTGAGAAATAGATTAAAAAAGGTATTATGGTTTAATGCACACTATATATCTATAGCCATTGAATGTTGATAATTAAATTAGTCCCTGCAATTATCCTCCATAGCCTCTAGTTTAAAATTATTCAATGTAGGTCTTTAAAACTTACATAGACCTTTCTAAACTAAGGAATGTAATCCTAAATTAATTTAGCTAAATGTTTTGGTTTATTGCCATACATGCTAATATTTCTGGTTGAGTGAAATTATGAATTCAGAAGTGGAAATAAGACAAGAAAAAGTTCAGGGCCCTCCATCATAAATCCCTGTAAAGAGAAGAACAAAATTAAAAGACAGTAATAAAGCATGTGTGTGTACACACACAAAAAGAGTAAATATTGTTTTAAGAAAAACTGAGGTGTTAAAGAATTTTGATATAATGAACTCCAGATACCGACTTTTTAATGGAATTTGCTTTTAATGAAATCCCTCAAATTCTATCTAAAGTTAGAATAGGATCAAAACATGATGCTTTTTATTTTTTGCTATGAGCAAAATGTTATGGGCTGCATCTGGAATTTTACCCAGCCAATGAAAAGAGAGATTTTAATTGTTGGAAGGAGTATCAAGGCACTGAATTATCACAGTTGCATTCTATTTAATTGAACAGCAAAATTGTATCCCTATTCACTTTCTATCACAAATTTATATCTCTAGTATGCGGGTTTTAGTCTATTCTGATATTCCTACTGCTTATAGAGTGCAAGCTACTTAGCTGCTTTTGTACAATGCTGCTTCTATTAATTGTATTTTAGCTGAAGATAAACTGCTAATGAAATCACTTCTGATACTAAAGCATTTCTTATGTCCTCGTCTGTATGGCAGCCTAAAATGACTTACTGCCTTTTCAAACTTATTACATTAACCTTTTACGTTATCCTTCTATCCTTTTTAAAATTACCTTTCATAAATTCAAGTTCTCCCTGGCAGAACAGTAATTGTTTTATCAAAAAAGCAATTTTATAAATAATTACTGTGTTAAGAAAATAGGTATAAAGTAATGTCTTCATTTGGGATAGAACTTAGCTAAGAACTTAGAGTTTTGAGGGGCTTGCATTTTTCTGTTTGTTTTGTTTTCATATTTACTTTTCTCTGGGTTTCTATCAGTTTTTCAGATTTAGAAATTTCATTGTTTTTCTCCTTGGAAGGAGATCAATTTATTTGAGACAGAAATAAAATACAGTATGAGAGAATATCATATTATTTTAGCTTTGTTTGCAAAGTGAGTGCATGCTACTAGCTATGCTAATGGAGGTCTCATACTGGTTTTTGGTTACTCACCTCCAAGGCACATCTGCTGTGTTACAAAGCTAGGAAGGAGGCAGTAAAGAGTTGTTATAAGCAGCCAGCAATATCGTTATAGTAGAATCTATGGAAAATAATCCCTCTCTTCTTGTAGCAAGGAAATACAGTAGCTGATAAATGCTGATACTCCCATGAGGCTCGTAGCAGAATATGAGCTATTGTTTTATTGTCTACTCCGTAGATGTAGACAAGAATTCCAGAATAAAAAAATCTTCAAAAGCACATACACCAATGCTTACAGTTTCGACTCTGGCACCAAACTAGTTATGGCAGTGTATATGTTAACAATTTCTAATGAATTACCAGAGAAATCCTAAATAATAATATCATGTATTGTACAGAAAAATATATGGTTTTCATTAACAATAAATGCCAGGAATGGGATATGCTTTTGGAGATCTTGTCCATTGTATTTTTTAGCTTAGGTTTATACTGAAGAATTAGGTATGATACATTTTTTTGTAATAGATATCTGACATGGATGCAGTTTCATTCTCAAAATTATTTCATGGAGAGCGGATATTTTGTTGAGGAAACTTGTAAGAGAAAGAAGACCAGGTAGATATCTGAACTATATACAAGGGCACATGAAAACTTCTGTAGAAGCTTCTATTTTTTAAAGCTCTGAAACTAATTCATGTCTTAAAAAAGCAACTCGGAGTCCGGTTTCTTTATGGCTGTGCAAACAATTACATCCATTGCTATTTCACAGTCCTGGCTCTCTGACATCATATGGTTAAATCTGGAAGTCTGCTAAACCAAACAATGCAGTTGATTAGCTCATTTTATTGAAACAGCACTCCCCTAGTCTTAAATTGAGTTTATGCTCAAATACTCTGTTCAGTTTTAGCCTCCAAGTATCATATGAGCTATGAGCAAAACCCATGTTCTCTGTGTTAGGGGACTGTAATGCTTTGTCTACTGAGGCAGAACTGAATGGAAAGATGGCATGAAGAGGAAGACATATTTTGTTCTTCAGATGGACCTGGCAGTTGACGTATGAAGCCTGCTTTGTCTCCTATTGTGACATAGAAAGCAAAACCCTCTATAACATCAAGGATACCGTAAGCTAGAAAATGCCAGAGTATTAGGAAATGACAACCAGTAAACCAGATTATAACTGCCCTGAACTACATGCTGCCAGGCACTGCGTAATTGCATGAAGCTCTTCCGTCTCCACTACAGGACTGGAATGAAAGTACAGCAAAAAGGTCTCCGATGACACCTGCGCTCTGAGATTTCACAGAAAGCAGAACTCCAGGTTCAAGATCTCTGCTTTGAATAGTTTGCTAAGAAATCAAGAGAAAAGAGAAATAATAATAGGCAAGAGAATGAGTCATAGTGCTCCCATAACATAGCACAAAGAGTCATAATTCCATGTTTGTTTATGTAACTCCTGGTATTAGTCTCAGAAAAAAAAAGTTTAAAAGGCATAACTTTTCTTTGGATAACTGTAATCTCTCTCAAATACAGTAGTTGATGGATTTTGGTAGTGTAATAACTTTACAACACCGGCTCTTTCCTTCTTGTGTCTGTGACTGGTTGCACATCTAATAAAACACAGGTAAAATTAATAACTGTGGATAATTAATAACTGTGCATTGCATAAAGAGATATATGTGTTTTGAATAATAGAGAGGGTCCTATATTACGAGGCTGCCTAGTGCAGCCAGTTCTACTGAAGAAAAAATAAACTGAAACGATTTGTTAGTATCTTTTCAAAATACATGATTCACTATAACAAGATTAAGGAACCTTTCCAATGACAGTCTGGTTCCTCAGAAATTTAATACTGGAAATTTTATGTACTGTTGCTTATGTAAAATATTAATTTAATTACATGGCTTTACTTTTTATTTGTAATGTACTATATTTACATTTTATAACAATTCATTTTTAAGCAACTATAAAGCAATCCTGACAACATTGCTTAACTCAAGTTGATATCAAGTCAGATTGTGCATGTAGCCTGTGAACTTTGAACAGTGTGGCAAGTATTTACATATTTTCTTTCAGTTATCTTAGGTGCTACTTGAGAAACTGAAGTTAGGAGCCTAAGTTTATTTGGTTGTCAAAGAAGAACTGTTCCCAGGCAGACAATGCAAACCTCTACCAAGTTGGTTGCCTAAATTAATCTTGAGTAGAGGTACTGAATGATTTCCCTTCATAAGTTTTTTCCAGCTATCCATTTTGTAGCCAGCACACAAGAGAAGTTATCATCTGATTCAAAGAACATGCTGAATTTCCAAACTCAGTCTTCATTTTTTTGCCATTTCTCTTATCTTTCTGTAGAGTTACTCCAGACATAATTTGCTTTTCAGCTATCATGATGGCTCTGTGGGCATTACCTTGCATGTTAACATATGAATTGTTCTGTTAACACAGATGGATCATTTTAAAAGTTTGGAAGTAAATTCAAAGTCTAAAATTTCTAGAAGATACTTGAATTTCCAGACCGTATTTGTATGGTGTGGTGGGAACAAGAATGTAGATCTTTAACTGTAAAATACTAACACAGGAAATCTAAAAACCTTTATGCTTTTCCAAAATCTTTACAGCTTACTAAGGTTACTCTGAATTTTTTATACAAGTTTCTGTGATTCAGTGGACATTGAACCTAGGTCTGAGTTGCATGATTTGAGTACTGATGATTTTTATACTGATTTTTAGCTCTCCTCCTTTAAATCTTCAGCCTGAAATGTCGTTCAAATTAGACTGTGTCAGTGATTAACATAACAATTGTGAGAGATGCTAGGAATTCTGGTGTATGTAAAGACTCCTGTTTTAACTGTCTTTTATGTTGTATAGCTCTTCATTGGTTGCTAGCAATGATAGAAGTGACTCTATTTGCATGTGACCTCTGGTGTTCTTAGAGTGAACTGGTTAGACTGAGTTCAAAACAAGTGAAACAAACTTAAAGTCATATAAATCAACATGGTAGGTTTTGGGTGTGAAAGATAGAGCCACTTTCCAAAATCTGGTGGATACAGGAGTGTGAATAATTGTGTGATGAAATCTTAGGTCTACATAGAAGATGGGTGTAAACTATTTTAAATCAGAACAGATAGTATTTTTCTCTGAGAGTTGGCATAATGTAAGATATAATATGATTTTTCTGTAAGAGAGCTGAGAGAGCAGCATCCATTTATCTGAGTAAGGAATGTTTTGCTGTTTGTGTCTATATCAGTATAGTTTTACAATTATATTTCTGTTAACTATTAGACCTGGTGATGGGTCGTAAGTTTAAAGTAGGAATAACCATGGAATTTTGTTTTTCAACAGAGGATAGATTAAATTAACTATGAATACACTGCTGTTAAGTAAGACAGCACTTTAGAATGCACCATTTCTTGCTGTATTAAATAGTGATTTGATGGAATTATTCTGCATGTACTCTGTACCCAGTGTATTGCATTTCATGTTTCCCTGTGGTACCCTTTATTTTTCATTTTGAATCTATGCGACTCCCCACTGCCTAGAGGTAAATGTTCTTTTACCTTGTCATTTAGTTTGGTATGAATTACTTTATACATGATGACAGATAAGTACACTACACAATTTTTTTTCCTGCTTTCTTCCTCTGTATCAGATATAACTATTTAATCAGCCTAACCCTCTCGAAACGGAGTTATTTTCTGCAGCTGTCACAGGTTACTACCAGCTGAGCTGTAGTTTCTGTGTACTGATCCATCTCATTCTTTTGTCAGGATTGTGTTCTGGGGTTATATATATGTGTGTTTATATATATAAAAATTATTATATAATTATATAAAGTACACACGTATAATAAGGCATATATTTTGCTTTTAAATGAATTGTTGACTAAATGTTTGACATGCATGTTCAATATTAAAAAAAGCCCATGCCTCTATCTATTGTTACAGGATCTTGTGTCCTTTGGATTTACAGACAACTGAGCTGATCACAGCCACAGTCTATGCAATTGTGACTTAGCACTAGATACACAGGAATATGTCTTTCCCAGAGAGATGTGTGTTCATACAGCAACAAATACGGAAACAAGCCTCCCTTCAGCTTTCCAAAATGTCTATTTCACCATAATTTCAGATCAATAGTATTGGAACTCTTGACAATGAACTTACACTGATCGTGGCCACCCCTTTATTACTCCTTTAACTTCTGGACGCTCTCTTCTTTACTGGTGGTAGTAGTGAAGAGTGATGCTGTCCTTCATTCAGTTTATGAATGTAGTGGACTTGAACCTGGAATTGCTAAGCAGTTGGAACTAGAGATGTGCAGTATTGGCAAATCTGAGATTTTTCTGAGTTGTGACAGAATTTTAGGCTCCTAGGAAACCTTACCAGTAAAAAAAAAAAAAAAAAGCTCTTGCATTGTGACAGGAAGGGATTTTTGGCACTTGTACATGATAGAAATTTTTTTCCAAAGAACAGAAGTTAAATCACCAAAAAAAAGTGATAGTCACACCCATGATTTGTAGTTTAGTCTACTGGCCAAACTTAGTTTATTGGTAATAGCATACATCCTCTCTAAATCAAAAGCAGAGGAGCTTCACTATATTTCAACATAAATTTAAGGGATGAGCATAAGACTTTACATTCTGCTCAGATCATCATGGTGATTTTTAGCTCTTCATTTCTTTCTGAAGACAGATCATGGCATTTCACGTTTCATTTCCAGTTATCTTCTGTACTCATTATTCTTGTGTGAATGTAAGCATAGTCTTTCTAACATGTTATATTTCAGTTTTTCTTTGCGCTCTCTCGAGTCAGGTAGAACTAGTTTCCTGTTACCTTTAGCAGCCACCACACCAAATAGAATAGCTTTGATGGAACTGAAACTAAAGAATGTTTGTCTCTCTCCTATTTTGGTCTTGGATTGCCTTACTGATACGGGATTTCGAGATTCAATTGTTCATACAATGTGCCAACATATTTTTACCTATCTTATTTTGAAAATTTTAGCATATGTCTTTGATCAGCTGTTTCAGAAACCAGAAAAAAATCCCTGAGGTATTTAGTTCATAGAAAAAGTTGGCAGCATATCATAAATTTTGGACATCATTTTGTTGTTAGGCACTTAATCTTTATTTTTCTTAATTAGAATCTTCATTTATATTAAAGTATACTTCCTGATTAAATATTTTTTCTCAAATTTATACTTGTACTTCTTACACTGTTGTAAAAAGAAAGTTCAGCCGCTACAGTGAATAAAAATGAGTGCTTTTGGCTAGTCTTTAGGGAGATGACTTCATAGTTATCAAACTCCCACACAACTGCAACAGTCTGCTTTGACTGGTGACCCCATAGTCACCTCCCTAAAGGCTGGCAAGGTCTCTCTTCTCTACACTAACTCAGAGACATACCTTGACTAATATGTGGAAAGTTTCCTTACTGTCTTATTTTCTCTTAATTCTGTTCAGTGTGTATGCTTATTTTCTTTGCTTGTTTATCTAAATTACAATAGAATAAACATTTATGTTTTAATTCCAGTCAACACAAGATGATACCCCTTGGGTAAAACAACTATTTCCAACTCTAACCATTCTATGATTCTATGAATCTACATTGTCTCAACAAATCTGTGAGAGTTAGATGGTGATTTATACAGCTAAGGGTATTTATTTCTCTAAAATGAAGTTCAGTTGTTTGTAACCTTTCAACACCAGGAGTACTATTGGGCTCTGGAACAACTGACTACTTCTAATAAAACAGTGAAGGCATTTAGTTCACCAGCCTTGAGAACAAATAGCATGGTACAACTTGTACAACTTGCATCCATTGCAGTCTGTTTTATTTTTTTCCTCCAAAGAGAGTGACAGCATCCAGGACATAGGAAATGTCCATGCCATGTGTTTTTTTTTTTTTTTCTTCCAAACCTTATCCAGACATTGTCTGGGAATAAATATGATAGGCCAAAACTGCTACTATTTAAACAGCATAGATGATAGTGGCTCAGTGTTTAGTCCATGTTCTGGCAGTGGTATATTTGCTAGTGTAGACATATCTATTAGCATAGTTTATGCTGAGGGCTTGGAAATAAAACATTCAACTCCACATAACAAAAGCCAATCAGGTAATTGCTAACAAATGTATCCGAGAATTTGAAGACCCTCTCTTGATGGAACGTTAGGGTGACAGTAGATTCACATCAGGCCACAGTACTAGAGGTCCTGGAGGTACGAAAATCCGAGATGGACACTCCAAAACTGTCACTTGTAGAAGCTCTCAGGATCAAGCTATGCATCTCAGTATTTTTCACATTTGTAGAAGTAGGTAAAATAAAGCCCATGAGAATGTAGTAATTTCCTGTTCTTGTCATCTCTGCTCTCATATGAACTTAATACAAAATAAGCATCTCTGAAAATAACTTCCTTTGAAAGTTGTTGGTGTGCTGACTTCTAGGAAAGATGACTTTCTCAGAAGCTTTGCAGAAACTATTGGCATTAATCTCTCCCACACTTCAGTGGCTGAACTGCTTTATCCGAACTGCCTAGACTAGTATAAACCACAAAGAAATAATGGAACATTTTCCCTATTTGTTAATATTTTTATTTTCTATACATGTCCATAGTCTTTTGCTGTTTCAGCGTAGCTTATATTCAGTTGTGCATCAGAAACTAGTGAAATGTTTACCTTGTTCATCAATAGAAGTGTTTCTCCTGAGAAAGGGACTTTTGGTTTTTTTGAGGATTGTTTCCAAAATAGTCAACTGAAACCTAAGAGAGATCACCTTTATATGTAACAAGCTATTTCCATCTGGCAGGAGGAACTGTGACTCAAATATGTGTATTACATGTAAAGAGATTAAATTCAAATTTACAAAGGATCCTTTTCCAAATCTTACTCTATAGATATGAAGGTGGTTTTAAAATGAGGAATCATTGGAAAAAATGTATGGCGATCTTCAGATTTTATTTTTTTCTTTAACACTGCTGAACTATGCCTGAAGAGGTATTTAAGTTTGTTCCTAATGTGTATAAAATAACTGAATATATAGATAGCAAGTAAGGAGGTGATCGGTGACAGCCAACATGGCTTCTCTAAGGGCAAATTGTGTCTGACAAATTCAATGGCCTTCTATGATGGGGTTATAGTGTTGGTGGATAAGGGAAGAGTAACTGATGTCATCTGCCTGGACTTGTGCAAAGCTTTTGACACAGCCCACATGGTACCCTTATCTCTAAATTGGAGACATGGATTTGACAGATGGACCACTCACTGAATAAGGAATTGGCTGGATGATTGCACTCAAAAGAGTTGCAGTCAACAGCTTGATGCTCAAATGGGGACCAGTGATGAGTGGTGTTCCTCAGGGGTCAGTATTGAGACCGGTGCTGTTTAACATCTTTGTCGATGACATGGACAGTGGGACTGAGTGCACCCTCAGCAAGTTTGGTGATGACACCAAGCTGCGTGGTGCAGTTGGCACACTGGAGGGAAGGGATGCCCTCCAGAGGGACCTTGAATGGCTTGAGAGGTGGGCCTGTTCAAACCTCATGAAGTTCAACAAGGCCCAGTGCAAGGTCCTGCACATGGGTCGGGGCAATTCCAAGCACAGATACAGGCTGGGCAGAGAATGGCTTGAGAGCAGTCCTGAGGAGAAGGACTTGGGGGTGTTGGTGGATGAGAAGCTCAACATGACCCGGCAATGTGTGCTTGCAGCCCAGAAAGCCAACTGCATCCTGGGCTGCATCAAAAGAAGCATGCCCAGCAGGTCAAGGGAGGTGATTCTTCCTCTCTACTCCCCTCTGATGAGAGTCCCACTTGGAGTACTGTGTCCAGTTCTGGAGTCCCCAAGATAAGAAGGACGTGGACCCATTGGAGCGAGTCCAGCGAGGGCCACGAAGATGATCAGAGGGCTGGAGAACCTCTCCTATGAGGACAGGCCATGAGAGATGGGGTTGCTCAGCTTGGAGTAGAGCAGTTTCCAGGGAGACTTCATAACATCCTTCCAGTACCTAAAGGGGTCCTACAGGAGAGACGGGGAAGGAAGCTTTATCAGGGAGTGCTGTGATAGGACGAGGGGTAATGGTTTTAAATGGAAAGAGGGCAGATTTAGATGAGATATTAGGAAGAAATTCTTTACTGTGAGAGTGGTGGGACACTGGAACAGGTTTCCCAGGGAAGTTGTGGATACCCCATCCCCAGAGGTGTTGAAGGCCGGTCTGGATGGGGCTTTGAGCAACGTGGTCTAGTGGGAGGTGTCCCTGCCCACGGCAGAGGGGTCTTTAAGATCCCTTCCAGCCTAAACCATTCTACGAGTCTATGATTTATTCTGTTGTGTTCAAGAAACCAACAAGGGGTGACATCCTGTTGGACCTAGTATTTACAAACAAGAACTGGTCGGGAGCAGACTTGACTGCAGCGACCGTGAGGTGGTGGAATTCAGGATCCTGAGAGATGGTAGAAAGGCAATTAAACAACATCACAAACACTGATTTCAGGAAAGCAGAATTAGGCCTTTTCAGGGTTCTGCTTGACAGAAACCCCTGTATTAACATTTGCTACCTCTAGTCTGTTATATGATTTTAATTTCATTAATCTTAGCCTCTAATCTTTCTTGAATGTGGAGCACTGACTTGCTTTAATGTTGATAGGCCATCATGTATAATTTTTTTAAAAAAAGAAAAGGGCCATAAGCCATATTTTCAGCCAGTTAAGATAACATGAATAGTATTGAATTCAAATGCAATCATTTAAGTAATTTTCCATTTAAATAAAAAATATGATTATCTAATGCGATGTGAAAGATACCGGTTTGCTTTGGTTTTTTAAGTGTGTCCAATCAGGTTATGAAGCTTGTTTGCAAAGTAAAAATGCAAACATTTCTAAATATATTTATGACTTCATTGTAAGAATATAGAAGCCAAAATACATAATTTTACTATTTTAATATTTGAATCATGAACATGGAATAATGCTTTTGCTTTCAATTTTTTTAAATTCTGAGATGATTACAGATATTTTTTTACTTATTCCAGCTGCCTGCATAACACAAAAATGAAAGCAAATTTATGCAAAATGCATTGCACAAATTAACATATATTAAAATTCTAGCTGTTTCTCAACTAGTCTGGTATTTTTGCAACAGAGAAGAAGAATGTGGATAATGTGTCACGCATCAGTTGGATGTATTAATCTTTTGCTTTCAAAAATAAAAGTGTAATCAGAAGTTATTAATGGCTGTGTTGTTGGCTGAGCTGCAAGTGTATTAGTACCGCAGACTATAGTGATCCTGGAGATATTTAGACTAGCTAGTTTACTTAACGCTAGCATGGAACTCAAAAGGGACAAACTTATCCTTACTTTTATTATTCCTTTTATGGCAAATCTGGGAATTCCTCCAGTGCACCGTTACTTAAAATATGTCTGTTTCCTGTTTTATCTATTTGCCTGTATTGAGAGCACAACACAAGGTATGAATGCTCAAATCAACTCAAAAGCTGTTTTGCAACACAAAATTTTAAAAGCTATACCCTGAGTATGCTGTATATATGGTATAACCCATAGATGCTGTAATTTGAATTAGGCAGATTTATTGTCTTCAAATCTTAAATTACATTTTAATATGCACTTAAAACATTATGATTGTGTAAACAATTATTGGCAAAACAGCATTTTGATTTATTTCCCTTCTAGTTGTATTTGCTGTCATACACTTCTGTTCTGAAACTAATGAAGAATGAAATCTGTATATAGTCCTTCTAGCATTGCAACCAAAGCTTGGAGCATACTAAGTAAAACAACTTTGTTGTATGGCCTTCTCCTTTATGGAATTTCACATTTATGAATGCAGTGCCAAATAGTATGTTTGGCTTACTTATTGAGAAGATGCACTGGGCACTCTCATGTGTTCTTGACTTGTTCTGGTAAAGTATGACTGTCCACATGACATAAGAATTTATAGAATTTTAACTGTCATAGAATCATAGAATCATTCAGGTTGGAAAAGACCCTTGGGATCATCGAGTCCAACCATCGACCTCACTCTACAAAGTTCTCCCCTACACCATATCCCCCAACACCACATCTAAACGACTCTTAAACACATTCAGGGATGGTGACTCAACCGCCTCCCTGGGCAGCCTGTTCCAGTGTCTGACCACTCTTTCTGTGAAGAATTTTTTCCTAATGTCCAGTCTAAACCTACCCTGTTGCAGCTTGAAGCCATTCCCTCTTGTTCTGTCGCTAATTACCTGTGAGAAGAGACCAACACCAACCTCTCTACAATGTCCTTTCAAGTAGTTGTAGAGAGTGATGAGGTCTCCCCTCAGCCTCCTCTTCCTCAAACTAAACAGTCCCAGCTCCTTCAATCGCTCTTCATAGGATTTGTTTTCCAGGCCCTTCACCAGCTTCGTTGCCCTCCTCTGCACTCGCTCCAGCACCTCGATATCTCTCCTGTATTGAGGTGCCCAAAACTGGACACAATACTCGAGGTGTGGCCTCACCAGTGCTGAGTACAGGGGCACAATCACCTCCCTACTTCTGCTGGTCACGCTATTTCTAATACAAGCCAGGATGCCATTGGCTTTCTTGGCCACCTGGGCACACTGCTGGCTCATATTCAGCCGCTTGTCAATTAGAGCCCCTGTCATTACCGTAGACAACTTGAGCCTCTTTGAACTTTCTTATGTATGATTTCTATTGCTTTTAGCAATACTAATTTATGATGCCTCCCTTTGTAGGATAGAGACATTTAGGAGAAGTAGATTCTGCTGTCATCTGCAGCAGAGGAGCTGGTGAATCTTGGTGGCAGAACACAGACAAGGGATGTCTGATGCACCTGCATCTTGTGTTTTACTGGATACATACCATGGTCTTATGTATGCTAGCTTGCATGTGCATACTCTTTATGTATATACATTATCTTGCACATATATATAGCCTTAATATGCTTTCAAACAGTTATCACAAAGACTAAAGGAAGTCCATGTATTCTTCCTAAATATCATTAAAATACTATGTTGGTATTAACTCCTGATTCTTGGAGTTATAATCTCAAGAATTAAGATTTTATATCATAGAAGTGTAAGAGGTAATTTGATTTCTTGGTCCTGATGAGCTACAGTTTCTCATCTGAAAGCACTGCTCATACCCACATTACCCTGAAAAAAAAATATTTTTAAAGCTTATACAGTCTTCTGTGAGATTCCAAAAGGCAAAAGCAAAGAAAGAATTTACTTTGGCTTATGTAATTAGTATTAACAATTACACTTGAAGCTGCTTCTTTGTTTTACTTCGTTAGACAGTGGGTTGATGGAATAATATAATTGCCTTTCTAATGGACTTTCTAACTCCTCGGGCAGTTTTCTTTTGTATGGACCACTGTACTAGGGTGAGCTTGATGTACGGAGTAACTAATAAAGCCATTTACTACTTTTCTCCTTGGTTTCTTATTTCTTTTTTTTTCCTTTTTTTTTTTTTTTTTTAAGGAAAGCATAAAAAGTACTTGCGTAACATGACATGAATGACTTAGAGGAAATACCAATATCACAGGAAAATAGTAAAGGTTAAAAAGAAATTAAAAGTGGAAAAATTAAAACATTTTGAGTGACTATACAAAGTTTATTTGAATATTAAGCATCATAGAATTATTCTAACATGTAAAAATGATCAATGAACCAGGAAAGATATAAAAAAAATTAAACCTTTTCCTGACTGTATTTTGGGGAAACTGCAGGCCGGTCAGCCTCTCCTCCATCCTTGGAAAGATGATGGAACAACTCGTTCTGGGTGTCATCTCAAAGCACATGGAGGAAAAAAAAGCTATTGGAAGTAGTCAACACACATTCACCAAGGGGAAATCACGTCTGACTAACCTGATAGCCTTCCACAATGGCATGACTGGATGGATAGATGAGGGGAGGGCAGTGATGTTGTCTACCTTGACTTCAGCAAGGCTTTTGATGCCGTCTCCCACAGCATCCTCATAAGTAAGATTAGGAAGTGTGGGTTAGATGAATGGACAGTGAGGTGGATTGAAAACTGGCTGAAAGACTGGCTGAAAGCTCAGAGGGTTGTGATTAGTGGCACAGAATCTAGTTGGAGGTCTGTAACAAGTGATGTTCCCCAGGGGTCAGTACTGGGTCCAGTCCTCTTCAATATATTCATCAATGACCTGGATGAAGGGATAGAATGTACCCTCAGCAAGTTTGCTGATGACACAAAACTGGGAGGGGTGGCTGACATGCATGTGCTGCCATACAGTGAGACCTGGACAGGCTGGAGAGTTGGGCAGAGAGGAACCTGATGAAATTCAACAGAGGCAAGTATAGGGTGCTGCACCTGGGGAGAAATAACCCCCTGCACCAGTATGGGTTGGGGGCTGACCTGCTGGAGAGCAGCTCTCAGGAGAAAGACCTAGGAGTCCTGGTGGACAATAGGATGACCACAAGCCAGCAATGTGCCCTTGTGGCCAAGAAGGCCAATGGCATCCTGGGGGGCATAAGGAAGAGTGTGACCAGCAGGTTGAGGGAGGTCATCCTCCCCCTCTGCTCTGCCCTGGTGAGGCCACAGCTGGAGCACTGTGTCCAGTTCTGGGCTGGACAAGAGCCTGTCTCAAGAGAGACAGGGCACTACTGGAGAGAGTCCAGCGCAGGGCAACAAAGATGATTAAGGGATTAGAGCACCTCCCTTACGAGGAAAGGCTCAAAGAGCTGGGGCTCTTTAGCCTGGAGAAGAGAAGGCTGAGGGGAGACCTTATTAATGCTTACAAGTACCTAAAGGGTGGGTTGAAGGAGGATGGAGCCAGACTCTTTTCAGTGGTTCCCAGTGACAGGACGAGGGGCAACGGGCACAAGCTGGAACATAGGAAGTTCCATTCAAATATGAGGAGAAACTTCTTTCTGGTGAGGGTGCCAGAGCCCTGGAACAGGCTGCCCAGGGAGGGTGTGGAGTCCCCCTCTCTGGAGATCTTCAAGACCCGCCTGGATGCAGTCCTGAGTGATGTGCTCTGGGCAACCCTGCTTTAGCAGGGGAGTTGGACTAGATGATCTCTAGAGGTCCCTTTGACAATTCCATGACTCCAATGATACCAAAATTTCTGTCTTTCACCAGATAAAGGTGAGAGAAACTTGTTTAATTCACATAGTTTTTGGGTTTTATGCTTCTATGGTAAAAGGTAGTATTTTCATACTCTTTTATGGATTTCTGTATAAATAAACTAACTCAACAATATTTGTATGTGTTGAGTGAAGGAGGATTTTTAAGGGCTTTTAATGTGTTTATGTAGTTCTTACAGTAGTTTTAGTAGTTTTAATAGGAAATGTAGGTTTCTCACATTAGCCAGTATCCTAAACTCTGTTAGAAAAACTTTGCAGAATTTTACTCTTAAATAAATTTGGGAAAATGACAGTTTATTGAAATACTTTGAGTTATTGACAAAGGCCACAGTTTATGTAGCCTAGATGCAGTCACCTACAGTTTGAAGAAATAGCTTTGGATTTCCTTCCACAGATATATTTGGTATCTACCCTTGTTTGTAGTGGATATAGTTATATGTACTGCCTTCAGGAAGAAAGGGTGCTTCCTTTATTATCATGATGAAGAGGGAGGCACTAAGCTAACTGTACATATGTTTTGCTATCTTTTACATAGGCTTTTACAGACCTTTAACTTTCACAGTGCCTCTATGTGAATAACAGCTAGAAGGAGGTGAGATAAATCTTTTGCTAGTAAACTTCCATCTAGTTGGTAACAGTAATGTGGAGCTGGAGAAATGAGTTCAATTCCAGTTTCTGAGAAGGAACAGACCATGGTAGTCCCATAGATTTCTGTTCCTGCTAGATTCAGGAACTCTACTGTCTTTAGATGTTTTCACTTCGTCTCCCTGTTCCCAGTTCCTGCACCTAGTGCAATAGTTGGAGGTGGAGCAATTGTAGCTGAAGTCCTGATGCCTGTGTCCAGGATCTTCAGAGGATTCCACTAGCAAATAGATATGTCTCAATGGTGATTTTCTCAGACACGAGTTGGCCATATTTAGGCATATTTTCACAAGTGGAGCAATATACAAATCATCCTTCAGCTTGAGCAGTGTAGTTTTGAAAATATTTTAAGTAACTACAGGCAGTGTCATAAGCTGGATTTCCATTAAAATTGTGTCCTTTGATTACTTTTGATTAATAAGGATTTTATTCCAGTATAAGTCTTTAAAATGAGCTTCGTTTTCCTAGGCATCTGAAAACTTCCAATTCATAAATTGAACGCCTTAACTACATGAGATCTTTAGTGTAATGTCTTTGGTTTAGACACTTGAGATTCCACTGGGAAAAAGACCTTAATTTAGAATTGATTCTGTGATATCAAATTGATGTGGACTTGAATTTTAGTTTTTTCTTATTAAAAAACCAGCTTTGTCCTGCGAGGATTTTCTGTTGTCTAACACCAGTTAAGTATGTATTTTTCTCACATGAGTTTTTCACCTCCACTTAGCTTGCTGAACTTGAAAAAATAGAAGTCAGAAGTTGCAAATAGCAATGGGCAATTAAAATACCTGCACCTGGACTTGCCAGGGTTGTCAATTTGTAACAAATGTGGATCAGCTGGAAGAGGGAGGGGAAAATAGTTGTGGGTTAGATGCAGAATTCAGTTGTTAAACTTGATTTAGAGAAGCTGACTTGGTAAGCACATATTCTGCTTAGTTATGATTTTCCAAACAAAAAACCTAAACCTTAAAATATTTTCCAGTTTCACTTGACAAAGAAATTGAAAAATAATTCCTCAAATTTTTTAGTATTTTTTACATTAAAATGTAGATCTTTCCCTACCTAGTGATTCAAATTTAGCATGGTTAACTTGTAGTTAAAAGCAACATTCCACTTCTGTTCTGGAAATTTCATAGTTCTCTCCTTTTGGGGGTTATTTTCAGATATTGCAGTATGCTGCGATCATCATCAGGAATCCAAATATACTTAGACTCAGAGGGAAACTCTGTGCATGCATGTGAAAACTGAAAGGGAAAATTGGTATATGGTAGTTGTAGTGGTTTGGCCTCAGGTGGCAACAAAGAACCACGGGCCAGCCGCACTCTCAAGTCGTACCCTCTCCCTCTCCCCCCCCCCCCCCCGGCTGTGAGGGGAGAATCAGAAGAAAAATGCAAAACTCGTGCGTTGGGACAGAGGCAGTTTAACAGAACAGCAAAGGGAATAAGAAAACAATAACAGCAACACGGATAGAGGAATATACAAACACGATTATGATACCACTGCTCACCGACTGCACCCCGGGACAACCCCCGATTGCCCCAACCCCCACTTCCTGTCCCCCCTCCCCCGGCAGCTCCCGGGTACCCCTGGGCATGGCTCCCATGGGATGGGATACCTGTGTCCCTGTTAGAGCCTGGGGAGAATTAGCCCTATCCCTCCCGGAACCAGGACATTATCCACCCCTTATTCCATACCATCTATGCCATGCCCAGACCTTACAGTTTCCAGTTAAAAGCTATTACTTCCCCTGACAAATGAGGATGTACAGCATCAGGGTCATTTAGTAATTAAGATCACACCATGTAATCCATTGGCTGTTCTTACCCAAAATCAGATCCCCATGAGGTACACATCACACTTCCCCATCCTTCCGCATCACCCACCAAGTGCACCCAGGTCCTTGAGCAAAGGCAATCTCACAGATGGGTTTGCCTTTGCCCAAGGCAGGACTAACCCAGGTGGTCTTTCCCAACATATTCTTCATCTGCACTACGGGGACTTTATCGCCTTCCACTGTACGTGGAAGTTTCAATTGGGCAGGGCCAGCTCGATTGCTAGATCCCCTGGTGTTAACTAGCCAGGTAGCCTTTGCTAAATGTGTATCCCAATGTTCTAAAATCCCACCACCCGTTGCTCTCAGTGCAGTTTTTAGCAGTCCATTGTACCGTTCTCTCTTCCCAGAGGCTGGTGTGTGATAGGGAATGTGATAGACCCATTCAATACACTGCTCTTTGGCCCAGGTGTCAATGAGGCTGTTTCAGAAATGAGTCCTGTTGTCTGACTCAGTTCTCTGTGGGGTGCCATGTTGCCAAAGGACTTGCTTTTCAAGTCCTGGGATGGTGTTCCGGGCGGTGGCATGGGGCACAGGGTATGTTTCCAGCCATCCAGTGGTTGCTTCCACCATTGTGAGCACATAGCGCTTGCCTAGACGGGTTTGTGAGAGTGTAATATAATCGATCTGTCAGGCCTTCCCATATTTGTATTTCAGCCATTGTCCTCCATACCAAAGAGGCTTTAATTGCTTGGCTTGCTTGCAGCGAGAAGAGGAGGCTGAGGGGAGACCTCATTGCCCTCTACAACTACCTGAAAGGAGGTTGTAGAGAGGTGGGTGTTGGCCTCTTCTCCCAAGTGAATAATGACAGGACCAGAGGAAATGGTCTGAAGTTGTGGCAGGGGATGTCTAGATTAGATATTAGGAAGAATTACTTTACTGAGAGGGTGGTCAGGCACTGGAACGGCCTGCCCAGGGTGGTGGTGGAGTCACCATCCCTGGAGGTATTTAAGAAACGTGTAGACGTGTGGCACTTCAGGACATGCTCTAGTGCCCGAGGTTGTTGGGGGTTTTTTTTTGTGTGTGTATGGTTGGACTCGATGATCTCAAAGGTCCCTTCCAACCATGAAGATTCTGTGATTCTGTGATATTTCTTCTCATTTTCTGGTAGATTATTATAGGGTGGGACCTCTTCCACATGCATCGCCTCCTCCTCCGGTGACATTCCAAAATCCTTGCCTTCTGGCCAGTCCATAATCACTTCTAGAACTCCTGGGAGACTGGGGTTTCCCATTTGTGTTCGCTGTGTTGATCAGTGCAATCCACTTACTCCAGGTAGCATCCGTTGCATGATGTGTGGCAGGGACCCTTTCTTTGAACATCCAGCCCAGCACCGGCGGTGGAGGTGCTAAGAGGAGCTGTGCTTCTGTACCAACCACTTCCGAAGCAGCTTGAACCCCTTCATACACTGCCAGTATCTCCTTTTCTGTTGGAGTATAGCGGGCTTCGGATCCTCTGTACCCCTGACTCCAAAACCCCAGGGGTTGACTGTGTGTCTCCCCTGGTGCTCTCTGCCAGAGGCTCCAGGTGGGGCCGTTCTCCCCGGCTGTGGTGTAGAGCACATTTTTAACATCTTGTCCTGCCCGGATTGGCCCCAGAGCTACTGCATGGACTATTTCCTGTTTAATTTGTTCAAAAGCTTGTTGGTGCTCAGGACCCCATTTAAAATCATTCTTCTTCTGGGTCACTCGATACAATCAGACTGTAATCTGGGATATGCATCCTCTAAAACCCCACAATGCCTAAGAAAGCTTGTGCTTCCTTTTTACTAGCTGGTGGAGACATAGCTGCTCTTTTATTGATCACGTCCATTGGGATCTGACGGCGTCCATCTTGCCATTTTATTCCTAAAAGCTGGATCTGCTGTGCAGGTCCCTTGACCTTACTTCGTCTTATGGCAAAACCAGCTTTCAGAAGGATTTGAATTATTTTGTTCCCCTTCTCAAAAACTTCTTCTGCTGTGTTGCCCCATACAATGATGTCATCAATGTACTGCAGATGTTCCAGAGCTTTACCCTGTTCCAGTGCAGTCTGGATCAGTCTGTGGCCAATGGTGGGGCTGTGTTTCCACCCCTGGGGCAGTTGATTCCAGGTGTACTGGATGCCCCTCCAAGTGAATGCAAACTGGGGCCTGCACTCCGCTGCCCGAGGGATTGAGAAGAAAGCATTAGCGATATCAATTGTGGCACACCACTTGGCTGCCTTGGGCTCTAGTTCATATTGAAGTTCTAACATGTCTGGCACCACAGCTCTCAGCGATGGTGTGACTTCATTCAGGCCACGATAGTCCACAGTTAGCTTCCACTCTCCATTAGATTTTTGCACTGGCCATATGGGACTGTTAAAGGGTGAGCGAGTCTTGCTGATCACTCCTTGAACCTCTAGTTGACAAATCAGCTTATGGATGGGGATCAGGGAGTCTCGGTTAGTGCGATATTGCTGTCGATGGACTGTTGTGGTAGCGATCGGCACCTGTTCTTCAACCCTCAACAGCCCCACAACAGAAGGGTCTTCCGAGAGACTGCAGCTGTGTGTGATGAGGAACCAATGCTGTAGGACTGCGCTGCAGTGCCGTTCTCTTTTACTAAATCTGCCAAATTTTTCTCTGTGTACAGATGCATGTAAATCAGAGCTGGCCTTAATTAAAGTGCAGAACATTTTTGCTCAAAACATTACATTTCAAGAGGTATTTTCTCATACTTCTTTCCCTTCTGTTATTGGGGAAATTTTAGTCACTTGATCAAAAGCAATTTAGTCTTTAAATCTGGCCTGTCTCTGTGAAACCTCTGTAATCTGTGGTGCAACATTCTGTGTTCTGCTGTGTTACTTACACAGCCTTATGGGCCTCATCTATTAAGACTTCTAATAAGCACCAAGCAGCCAAACAAACTTTATTGAAATGTGGTGGAATAACTCCGTAGGTTTGAATAACAAACACTGGCACAGGGTGCAGGTCAGCAGTAATTTCTCAAGGACAAAGAGAAGTAATTTGAGAGTGGCAGGTTATAACTTTGCATGCTTCTGACACCATTCTACCCTGACATGAGTTCTGGAAAATAGTCAGAAATAAAATCCTTGTCAAAATGCCCCTTGCGTTCCCAGGACACTTTAAGTATACTTTAACATAACAACAACTATTAATGTGTGTGCTTCAAAGACCTTTATTAAGCACAGCTGAGCTGCACAGCCACTTCATAAATTATTAAACTTAGAGTCAGTTTGTGGCCAGGACCAGTTATGAGTGCCAAGCCAAACAGTGGTTTTCAGTTACAGTCTTCAACGACTTCATTCAGAACTGTAGGTGTTTACTTCCTCTGACAACCAGATGGTAGCTGTCTGAGACAGACCACCAAATTCAGAAATTGCTGCTGAGAAAGTTAGCCTGCAATGACTTGTTCTAGGTAAGAAGCCAGTGCAGAATGATGAATAAATGCTAGAACCTCCCTCTAACTGTATCACTCTTCTTCCTACCCATGGAATACGGAAGGGGAAAGCAAGCAGTAGAATACTTAGTAAGAACTTAGACACAAAAAATGCCTTATTTGCTAGATGGTCTTAAAAGCGTATTTCTATATGCCTATGCTGTTCTCTACTATAAATAAGCAAGATATTACCATATAAAAAGCAAGCCAGTAAATTAAAATTTTGTCATTGCCCTTACCCAGTGGTGTTTCCGTCAACATTTATATTCTTATTTTCTCAGGGCAAATATGTTCTGTACTTGAGTTGTTTGCAACAAGTGGGTGGCAATATTTTGTATATTTAAAAGTATTATTACAGCTATATGCTCACACATGTAAAAAGCAATTCAATTGTATGCATGTGTGCATTAATTGTATTATACACGCATGTATATGCACACATAGAGAGTCTGCATGTATCAGAGCTGTTGTCTCAATTTTGCCAGTGAGACTTGTTTCATATGCCTGCAGTGCACTCCCATAGCCTCCATCACCTGCACTGTGGTACATGCCAAATAAAACTGGTCATTCTCGTGAGTGATCTGCCTGCCAGCTCTTTACCGCTTGCACTGGAAGAGCAAAGGGTTGGGAGCTGTGTATGTGCATGAGCATGAGCATGAGCATGATGTATGTGCACCTCCTTCATTATCAAGAGATTGATTTTCCTTAAGTGATAGTTGTGGTGTTCCAGAAGTTATCTGGGAGGAGACTATATGCAAAATTAGCCTGTCAAATTCCTGGAGTTTTCTTGCTACAATTCCTCTCCATTTTTACAGCATGATCTAGTGGGTTTTGTGCAGGTTGCTTTGGTCTTTCCTTTTTCCCCTTTCTTTTTCCTAGCTCCACTTTCCTTCCTGGTTTTCCCTTGCTCCTGCAGGTCCCTGTGTTTGCTTCCACTTAACTGCTGGTCATTATTCCATTGCTCCTTTTAATTAGGCTTGGTTACGTTTTGTGTTGCATTCAGAAATGGGGATCAGGCTGCATCTTGCCTTGTTTTGCTAATCATAGAATCATAGAATCATAGAATCATCCAGGTTGGAAGAGACCCTTGGGATCATTGAGTCCAACCATCTACCCTACACTACAAAGTTCTTCCCTATATCATATCCCCCAACACCACATCTAAACGTCTCTTAAACACATCCAGGGATGGTGACTCAACCGCCTCCCTGGGCAGCCTATTCCAGTGTCTGACCACTCTTTCTGTGAAAAATTCTTTCCTAATGTTCAGTCTAAACCTACCAGGCTGGAGCTTGAAGCCATTCCCTCTCGTTCTGTCATTAATTACCTGTGCGAAGAGACCATCACCAACCTCTCTACAGTGTCCTTTCAAGTAGTTGTAGAGAGTGATGAGGTCTCCCCTCAGCCTCCTCTTCCTCAAACTAAACAGTCCCAGCTCCTTCAATCGCTCTTCATAGGATTTGTTTTCCAGGCCCTTCACCAGCTTCGTTGCCCTCCTCTGCACTCGCTCCAGCACCTCGATATCTCTCCTGTATTGAGGTGCCCAAAACTGGACACAATACTCGAGGTGTGGCCTCACCAGTGCTGAGTACAGGGGCACAATCACCTCCCTACTTCTGCTGGTCACGCTATTTCTAATACAAGCCAGGATGCCATTGGCTTTCTTGGCCACCTGGGCACACTGCTGGCTCATATTCAGCCGCTTGTCAATTAGAACCCCCAGGTCTCTTTCTTCCAGGCAGCTTTCCAACCACACTTCCCCAAGCCTGTAGCGCTGCTTGGGGTTGTTGTGGCCCAAGTGCAGAACCTGGCACTTGCCCTTGTTGAAACTCATGCCATTGATTTTGGCCCAATGATCCAATCTATCTAGGTCTCTTTGTAGTGCCTCCCTATCCTCCTGGGAATCAACACTCCTTCTTAGCTTGGTGTCATCTGCGAACTTGCTGATGATACACCCTATGTCCCTGTCAAGATCATCAATAAAGACATTAAACAGAAATGGTCCTAACACTGACCCCTGAGGCACACCACTTGTGACCGGCCACCAGTTGGATTTAAATCCATTGAGCACCACTCTTTGGGACCTTCCAGTCAGCCATTGCTTGACCCAGTGGATCGTATGCTCATCCAGGACGTGTGAAGCCAGTTTTTCCACAAGAATTGTATGGGGGACAGTATCAAATGCTTTTCGAAAGTCCAGGTATACAATATCAACAGCCTTTCCCTCGTCCAATAATCTGGTTATCTTGTCATAGAAGGAGATCAGGTTCGCCTGGCAGGACCTGCCTTCTATAAACCCATGCTGACTAGGCCTGATCCCCTGGTTGCCCATTATGTGGGTTTTGATGGCACTCAAGATGACCTGCTCCATGACCTTCCCTGGTATTGAGGTTAGACTGACAGGTCTATAGTTTCCTGGATCCTCCTTTTTGCCTTTCTTGTAGATGGTGTTACATTTGCCACCCTCCAGTCCATTGGGACCTCCCCAGTTAGCCATGACTTCCTGTAAATGGTGGAAAGCGGTTTGGCGAGCACGTCTGCCAACTCTTTCAGCACTCTTGGGTGTAACCCATCCGGTCCCATAGACTTGTGTGCATCCAAACGGCGTAGCAGGTCACTGATCTCTTCCTCTTTAATTGTGATGCCCTCGTTCTGCTTCCCCTCCCTGTCTCCTAGCTCATGAGGCTGGGTGTCCAGGGAACAGCTAGTTCCACTGCTAAAGACTGACGCAAAGTAGGCGTTGAGCACCTCAGCCTTTTCCTCGTCCTTGGTGACTATGTGTCCCTCTGCATCCAATAAAGGAGGGAGATTTTCCCTAATCCTCCTTTTGTTGTTAATGAATTTATAGAAACATTTTTTATTATCCTTAACAGCTGCAGCTAGGTTGAGCTCTAGCTGCGCTTTGGCTCTCCTGATTTTCTCCCTGCATAGGGAGATATAATACTAATACTGTTAGTACTGTACTACTACTAACTACTGTTAGTACTGTAATACTGATAATAATACTGTTCTGTCTGTACAATGAGTTATAGTCTTCCCTTTTGACCCTGCAACTGAGGATAGAAACTCCTTTTGTATTGTGAAATGAGGAATTCCTGAAAGAGTGTTTTGAATTCTTCACTGGCATCTGAAGACAGCTCTGTCCTTGGCACTGTGAGCAGTAAAATGTAGCTGAAAAAGATCCCTGGTCTTCATACACTCCTTCTGGCCTGTCAGGATCCTCAAAATGTGACTTCTTTCCAGACTGAGAAATAATGGTGCGGAGCAGAAGGAGGCAACCAAGAAGAAAATACCTACTGGCACGTAATGACCTATTTCAGGGCAGGCTTGGAGCTTCTTTGAAATATTTTTTTTTCTTCAGAGATATTTTTTGCAACGGAGAAAAAGTCTTAAGAAAAAATGTAGCTGTGTTATTTATCTGTCATTCAAGCATAGCACAGTCAGTGCCCTGAGTACTTTGCAACAAGTTTGACTTAAATTCTGAGGAAAGACCCACTGTGTTCTCTGTTCTGTTAAACTGTAAGGTTTGTAGCAGATTTTGAGCAAGAAAGCATAAATTCTTTCATTTATTTCTGAATAGAATTAATCATATACAGACAGTATCTGCATTGCTATGGAATTTGATTTTAAATTTACCTCACAGTTCTCCCCAAGTCTTTATTATCCTTGTATAGCATTGTGTTACATAAAACTGCATAATTCTGTAGAGGTTTGTCTAAACATGGAAGTTATTCCAAATTTAAAATTTAAAACAGGATGGATTTGAAGTAGGAAATAATTTATCAGTGGCTAACTATCTAGAGTTATTTTAGGATAGCATCAAATTTGCATGCTGCTTTAAGGTGCAAAGTGGCCCTAGCACTGAGAATGAATTGCATTGTCAAGAGATGGATGACAAGTCCGTCTAACACAGTGATTTTCAATCATAGTCTGCATTGACTTCATTCAGAATTGTAGGTGTTTACTTCCTCTTTCAAAAATCAATTCTTGTTTGTCAGGTGGGATGTTCTGGAAACTGGGTTTAGTTGATGTGAAGAATGTATTTGCTTGATTCCTGTTAATCAAAGAATATTTAGTAGGATGGTTATAAAAACATTCATTTTACCATGGCATTCATAAATAAAAAACATACCTTGAACAATTATACACTCAAAACTATAAAAGCAAATGTTCAGCCTTTGGCTGCTGCAGTGAAAGTGTTTCGACTCTCTGATAAATAGGATAGTGCAGTGATATATTGAAAAGACCCAGAATAGTGACTTTTAAACTTTTGTCTCTTATCTAATACACCCATTTCAAGATCTCAATGAACCTATCAATTCCTTGTGTATGTATTAAAGATAACAGGAGTTACTTTCTTTTTGCAGGATCAAGGAGCAATTATCTAATGCAAGTGAACTGCTGTGAGCCAAAATGCATTTTTACTTTGATTCCTATAGATTTTCTTGATGTATTTCAGTATTTGGAATCATCAAAAAGCCTAGTTTGGAAGGGGCCTCTGGAGATCATGTAGTCCAACTTTCTCTTGAGAGCATGGCCTTAAGTTAGGTTATCCAGGGTCCTGTCAAGCCAAGTAAGTCTTGAATCATCTCCAGTGTGGGGGATTCTACCACTTCTCTAGGCAACCTGTCCCAATCTTTAATTTTTCTTATGGTGAAGAATATTTTTCTTGTATCCAGACAGAATTTCCCATGAAGCAAGACGTATCTCTTGCCTTTGTCCTTCCACTGTGCATCCTTGTGAAAAGAGTACCTCCACCTTCTCTGTAACTGCTTTTGATTTTCAGGAAGATGTGTCATTAAACCCACCCTGAGCTTTCTCTTCTCTCCTTGAAACTTGTCTTCCTCAACTGTCACCAGTTTCCTTACCCCTTTCTGTTCTTACCAGTCATCCATTCTTTCTAGCACCTGTAATTCTCTGGTTCCTTGACTGTTCTTTGCAAAGAAAAAATTGTTTCATCCACAGTTTGGGAACAATTTAAACCCATAAATTACAATGTAATATTCAATTAAACAATGTAACATTCAATTCAATTACTTGAAGTAGTTCGCATTCCATATCTAAACATTTCTACTTGATTCCATCTCAGTTTTAAACTTGAATTCTGTATTATATGTATATGAGTGTATGGAACCTGTTACAGAAAACCAAAAAAATACAATATAGACAAGAAACACATACTTTCAGTCCCTTGAAATTCTAATGTGGTTATAAAGAAAAAGAAAATATTGGAGTGGGATATTATTGCAACAGAAATTGCAGAGGTGGTAAGAGTTTAACATCTGGCAAGGCCCCCAGACCATATGGATGCACTAATGACTTTTATAAAGCATTTCATCAGACCCTGCCAGGACACAACTGGCATCTTTAATTATCCTAACAGGGTTCCAGCCTTGGATGCTAGATTCAGAATTGCTAATCTTGGAAGGAAGGGAAAAGGAAATGTTCCCTGAAACCTCTTCTTCCTAATAGACCTTTTTATTAATAAGGTGTAATATTAAAATATTACCTAAAGTTTATTGGTTCATCTTGCATGGATTGTTTGCTTAAAAGAAGTGTCCATTGAGGCACTTTTATTAATGACATTTTTTTTGCAAACACATCAGAATGCTTTTGGAATTCACAGCTTTTTATGCATACACATAAGCATTCAGCTGCTCAGAACAGCAGACTGCCAGGAATCCCCTTGCTTTCTTTGCCTTCCCTGGAAGGAAGGGAACATACACTTCCAAAGCAGTTGATCTCTGCCTCTTACATGCATGTGCATCTGCTCCTGTTACTCTTCCCACAGAGAGAAAGTCAAGTCGTGTGGGGAAGTGACTGCCACTACCAGCAAGCAGTACCAGCATCAATTGCTGCTACTTTTATCCTTTCCATTTCCACCCCAACTCTTTAGCAAAAGAGCATCCAGTTCCTTTTCCCACAAACCTGTAAAGCAGAGAGAAATTTTCTTGTGAAATTTCTTCTGCCCAGACGCTTACATCTTGTGGGACTGTACCATGGTCAGTGAGGGCACTGCATGTGCCATGGCTGCCCTTGATTCCCTGTTCATCTTTTCTCATGGAGCAACCCTGCTCTCACTGCTCATTGATAGTAAAGCCTTTGCTAGTATAATTTGTGTACTGCGCTTACGGGAAAAGCATGGGAATTACCTGAATTGCATTTAAGAGAAATGTTATCAATTTAAGAGAGAAATCTTGATTATTTTTTCCCCCCAGTTTTATTTATTTTTGTAATTAGGTACTGGAACTGTTATGTATTCTCAGTACTGAGAATAGGTCTGCAAATATACATCCACCAGTAAGAGTCTGCGAACTCGGGTGGATAAGCAGAGGAAGGGAGTGCAAGCTTAGGGAGGTAAAGTTGTGTGGAAGGAAGTGTGGGAGTGAAGAAATTCATGACTTGCTCAGAGATGTTAAGTCTTCAGTAGTCCAGCCATTTGCTTTAGTCGAACAGTTCTGATGTACCCTAACGCATCTCAAACAGCTATCTGCAGACCTGTTGCCTGTGACTTGCAGAAAATTGTCTGGTTTGATAATAAAGACTTCTGTATTTCTAGATGTTCTTCCTGTTGGAAGGAATAGGAAGTAATTCCCTAATAATATTTTTCTATACCTTGAATTGCTGTTGTTTGAATGCCTAATCTATTCTAATAATTTTTTATATTGCACTGATTATCACAGTATTTCAGTATTTCCCAGTGGTGCAAATAGTGATGTGGTATCATTATAAGTGCTTTAGATATAGGGTAGGATATTTGCTTAGAAAGGTTGAAGAAATGCACCTAATAGTTCAAAACAAAAGCAGTGAAGTTTATACTCATTTTAAAAGGCAGGGAAAGGGCACAGAACCTGCCCCAGCAGGAAATCTTACAATCTGAAGACACCAAGTGACCCTGTCACAGTTTAACCCCAGCTGGCAGCTAGGACCACGCAGCCGCTCGCTCACTCCCCTCGGTTGCAATGGGGGAGAGAATCAGAAGAGTAAAAGGAAAAAAACTCGTGGGTAGAGTTAAAGACAGTTTAATAGGTAGAGCAAAAGCCGCACATGCAGGCGAAGCAAAACAAGAAATTAATTCACTGCTTCCCATCGGGAGGCAGATATTCAGTCATCTCCAGGAAAGCAGGGCTCCATCACACATAATGGTTACTTGGGAAGACAAATGCCGTAACTCCTAACATCCTCCACTTCCTTCTTCTTCCCCCAGGTTTATATACTGAGCATGACATCATATGGGATGGAATATCCCTTTGGTCAGTCGGGGTCAGCTGTCCCAGCTGTGTTGCCGCCCAGTCCACTCGCCATCAGGGTGGTGTGAGGAACAGAAACAGGCTTGAGTGCTTACCAACAGCCAAAACCATTAGTGCTCTATCTACAGTATTTCTCATCCCAGATCCAAAACATAGCACTACACCAGCTGCTAGCAAGAAAGTTAACTCCATCCCAGCCCAAACCATGTCAGACTCATATTGCATATATATTTTATAGTTGCACATACAATTTTTGTATTTTAATTCACAACAAACATGTAATTCATATATCAAACAGTCACCAAGTTTTGTTCTTGAGATTGGACTCCATTTCCTTGCTCTGTAACCCAGTGTTCTTTCTGCTGAAAATAGACACTTGGTTATCTAACAGCCAGATTGAACGTAGGCAGCTATAGTGCATTGTAAAGGCTGTTAGCAGGAGATTAATGTCCTTAGTGGTTCTGAAAAATCAGACTACTTATTTAGGTGCCAAAAATTTATATTAGTTCCTAATTTTAGTTCCCCCACTAGTTGACTTTATGTGTCAAAAAGGATAAAACAAATAACAGATACGTTCAGTACAGACATATTTATGTTGTAGGAAATGTATTCTTCTTCTTAACCTTATATCCAGGAATGGAAATACAAAATATAAAATAGGAAGTTCTAGTATGTGAAAACCAAACTGTGCAATACAGTGGTAGATGTAATTAAGCTGCAGTTCTGTCCTAGCAGTGAGCTAGATTAGCCCAATTAATATTTTCCATCCGGTTTTTATTATTGAAGAAAAGTATTCTAACTTAATTACTGGAATTACAGCTTAAGTATGGTGGAGTCATCCCTTATTCCCCTTATGGGTTTAGTCTTGAGGTGAACTAGTTGACCCACAGTATAATGTAAAATCCAAGTCTATGCAGGAAAGGAGGCATGAGTAGGAGCAGATAAAACAGTTTTACTGGGCATTTGCTGAAATTGTTCTTTTTGTGCGAATTGTTCTTTAACACTAAAAAAATTGAATACGTAAGGTTTTGAAACTTCCTTCAGTTTTTTGATGAATTCTTTTTAAAAATTAGTATTATCTACTCCTGGGATAGAAGAAATATTCAGCTGCCCTAAGCCACCTGTTGAATGTCAATTTCTTATTAGGATTTTTTTCTTATTCTGTCTATAGCTCATGTACTCAGGCATTGTTCAAATTTGTTTCCTGGATACCAGTGTAAAACTTTGTATTCATATTACTTGAGGGAAGGTTTTTTATTATTAACATCCCCAAGCTAGATTTTAAAACTACATCCTCTGGGTTTTGTCAAAGAGAATGCCTCAAGGGTTGAAGGATAGCTTGACAATTGCTCAGAGCAATGGCAAAGAGCAACTTCTGATACTGCGATACCAATAGCCTGCATTCCTCTTGTTAATGTGGGATGAAGTTTACTAAATGGCAGCCTTTTGTCTTTTGTGTTACAATGAAAGTCTGTTACGTGTGACCAGGAATTTTTCTTTTATTTTAATGACGCTACTGCTTGATTCCAGAAAATGTTTGACATCTAAGAGAAAAGCTCCCAAAACAACAAAATGGAAGTAAATATTAGTGTTCATACTTGGGCAGGGGCAAGAGAGAAAGATACTGTGGAGATTTTCCTATCTGAAGGACTGTGAACAGAAATACAGCTTGATTCTGCTAACAGAGCCTGCATTAGAATGCAGTTTACAATAACGTACCTCTGTACAAATACTACAGAGTAAAAAAGTTGAGCAGTCTATGTTTAATAAATACATAAGAAAGAATTGGTCAAAGCAAGTCTTCTGAACACCAGTGGAGTCAATCACTGAAAACCGGGAAACAGTTTTTGAAACATTGGTACCTTTCTTGGATTTAAGTTGTAGAAATGCAGCTTGATATGTCAGTTTTTGTGCAAAGCACTGTTTCTAATTGTCTGTTAGAGAAAATGAGGTAAACTAATACAGTAAATTTTACCTCTCCTTAGGCAGCAGTAACTAAAAGTAGATCTTAAAATACATATATCATTGTTCTTCAAATACAGGAGGAACAATTTATTTCTCTGTCTCTTCTGAGGCTACCATCTTTAACCATGTAAAGATGAGAGGATTTCTTGTATGTATTTTTCATAGGGAAAAAATATCCATTATTCAGCCACCGGTCCATGTTTCAGAATACTTGATGTGTAAAAGAGGACTAAATTGTAGAAGATCATCCACTGACTATATCCACTAAAGCTATGAAAGACTAAGATAAAAGACTCTCCATCATTTTTGAGAGGTCTTGGAGAACAGGAGAAGTGCCTGAGGACTGGAGGAAGGCAAATATCACATCAGTCTACAAAAAGGGCAAGCAGGAGGACCCAGGGAACTACAGGCCAATTAGTCTCACCTCTGTCCCTGGGAAAATAATGGAGCGACTCGTTCTGGATGTCAAACACATTGAAGATCAAGAAGTTATTGGAAGTGGTCAACACAAGTTTACCAAGGGTAAATCATGCTTGACCAATCTGATAGCCTTCTGTGATGTTATAACTGGATGGCTGGATGAGGGGAGAGCAGCAAATGTCATCTACCTTGACTTCAGCAAGGCTTTTGACACTGTCTCCCATAACATCCTCATTAGAAAATTAGGAATTGTGGGCTAGATGAGGGGGCAGTGAGATGGATTGAGAGCTGGTTGTGTGACAGAACCCAGAGGGTTGCAATGAATGGAGCAGGGTCAAGTTGGAGGCCTGTAACCAGCAGTGTCCCCCAAGGGTCAATACTTGGTCCTGTTTTGTTCAACATATTCATCAATGACCTGGACGAGGGGACAGAGTGTGTCCTCAGCAAGTTTGCTGATGATATCAAACTGGGAGGGCTGGCCGACACTCCAGAGGGCTGTGCCACCATCCAGCGTGACCCGAACAGAGGTTACGCTGGAGAACTGGGCAGAGAAGAACCTAATGAGGTTCAACAAGGTCAAATGTAGGGTCCTGCACCTGGGGAGGAAGAACCCCAGGCACCAATATAGGTTAGGGGTGGATCTTCTGGAAAGCACTCCTGAGGAGAAGGATCTGGGAGTCCTGGTGGACAGCAAACTTTCCATGAGCCAGCAATGTGCCCTTGTTGCCAAGAGGGCCAATGGAATCCTGGGCTGCATAGGGAAGAGTGTGGCCAGTAGGTCGAGGGAGGTCATTCTCCCCCTCTGCTCTGCCCTGGTGAGGCCACAACTGGAATACTGCATCCAGTTCTGGGCTCCCCAGTTCACGGGAAACAGGGAACTACTGAAGAGAGTCCAACGTAGGGCAACATGGAGGGATTAGAGCACCTCCCTTACGAGGAAAGGCTCAAAGAGCTGGGGCTCTTTAGCCTGGAGAAGAGAAGGCTGAGGGGAGACCTTATTTACAAGTACCTAAAGGGTGGGTTGAAGGAGGATGGAGCTGGACACTTTTCAGTGGTTCCCAGTGACAGGACGAGGGGCAACGGGCACAAGCTGGAACATAGGAAGTTCCATTCAAATATGAGGAAAAACTTCTTTCCGGTTAGGGTGCCAGAGCTCTGGAACAGGCTGCCCAGGGAGGGAGCCTTCTCTGGAGATCTTCAAGACCCACCTGGATGCAGTCCTGAGTATGTGCTCTGGGCAATCCTGCTTTAGCAGGGGAGTTGGACTAGATGATCTCTGGAGGTCCCTTTCAACTCTGACAATTCCGTGATTCCGTGACTGCATGTTCATGCAGTTTATCAAAAGTATTCAAAAATTCTCTGGTTATGTTTTCCTTGATTTTTCCAGTTAAAAATACCGTTACCTGATAAATTGCATTCTGCACTAGCCAGGTCAGTCTCAGTTAAACGTTATTTTAAGATTGAAGTAAATAACGGGATAGACTCAGTTTCGAAGACAGTTGATATAATCATTCCAATAAATCAAAATGAGCTAAAGTTTCTGAGAACAAAAAAAAATAGTTAATTTTTAGTTTAATTTTTACATTTGATACTATTTTACTGATTCAGAAAGTGTATTATAACTTAAACTGTGTTCTATTTCAGCCTTGCAGTTCACCCGGATAAAACTTTAGTAGCTACAGGGCAGGTTGGGAAGGATCCTTACATCTGCGTCTGGGATTCCTACCGCATACAAACTGTATCTGTTCTTAAGGATGCACATACACATGGAGTTGCCTGCTTAGCTTTTGATTCAGATGGCCAGGTTTGTATATCTTCATTCTCTGTATTTTGCATTTAGTTTGATTTCTGATTTTAGAAGATATGCATATTAAAGTATTTTATATGTTTGGGTATATGGCTATAGTATTGAAACTCTTATGCGATTAAATTTTTAATGCAAGGACTGCAAATACACCTCTTTCAAAGAAGATGGTTTTGAGATGAAGGTCACACCTAGCATTGAAGTTCAGTGGAGGCATTGGGTGTTGGACAAATATCCATAGAAGAAATGGCCCTCTGTGACTCAAATATAATAGCTTCACCACATACTTGTCACCTGCTGTTCAAGGAGATCAGTTCCTGCCAGAGTCCTCACAATCCTGCAACTTTTTTCACATCTCACTGCTAAGAGAGTCTTATTGGCTGCACAGTCAATTTAATTGAATAATGGGGCTAGGACACAGAGTGTGTGACTTTGTACAACGTTATTAGATTATATGATATTTTGAGACAAAATTTAAAATCTCAGTAAATGGTGGGTTATTCACAGCTAAACTCATTGATTTATTTTTTTTTCACCCTAAGGCCAACTATTAAAAAAATTAAGTTGTGAATGAAGTAGGACAAAAATAGATCCATGATTCGCATAAACCCGAGAAATATTTCACATCCGTAGTTTTAGAAATATCTATCTGTGCAATTTTGTCATTATTGATGTCAAAATGAGTTTTCTGGTGTAACGCTGTGGTCATACTTTATAGTTGGTTGCTAAAATATTTTTAGGAATGCTTAGATTAGCTGACATTGGACTGGATTCTTGCACAGATCTGTACTGTTTTTTGTATTTGCTTGTGTACCTCAGAATTGCATCCCAATAGGGCAGAACTACCTTTAGATTCATGTAATAGATGGTTAGCTGTCTATTGAGAAGTGCTTTATAATCATATACCTAGCTACTCTTCCACTGTCCACACAGTGCTTTTACTACTCTTTCTGAGATCAGAATTGGCCATACAATGCATAAAATGTATTTTCATGTGAAGCAAAACTAGTTTTTGTTGTGCATTATGTTGTGTTTAAGTTTAAAAATTAGTCTGAAATGAAGAACACCAACATAAACAATTGCCTTTAACATGTTTAAAGAGCATTGGGTAACTTGAATTACTGAACAGCACTATGGATTATATTTCCTCATTAAAAGTTGGAGCTAGCTTTCTATTTTAAGCTAATTTTTCAACCATCTTCCTCCATTCTTAAAATAAAGCCGTTTCCTTTGCAATCTCCTGTACCAATTCTAATTAAAGAAAAAGATGTTCATGGGAATTGTGGAATAAAAAAATCAGATGAGAAAACCCTCAAATCAACAGAACAAAACTTCTAATGCTATAATATTTTTTCAGATATTGTTAATTCAGAAATACCTGTTCTTAATTTTTTTTTCTCATTTTTAACTTTATGAAGTCTGGTGGCTAAACATTTTAAAAAATCTGTTTAGGCACCTGATGGTAATAAAGGCTCACCAAAGAGTCTGGTCAGTATGAGTTAAAAGGTGGAGGCTCCTCTGAAAATCCTGCTTGGGTGCCTTGCTGTAATTAAAAACTGAACTTATTGCTGTGTTGACCTTGCAGAACAGTAGCGTTCTGTTTCTGGAAGTGCTGGAGAAGTTGCAGTTTATTCTGGAAATAAAAATTTGCGTAGAATGTTTTTCTATCTGGAGAAAGACCAATGCTGGAAAACATAAATATGGATAACGTATCTTGGCTTTTTGCTGCTCTTTCTGGCTTTGCAGAAGAAGCTGCTGTGCTGAGCCAAAATTAAAGGGCATCGTAGAAAGGTTTTGAGTATTTGGAATTCAGAGCTGCTAGCAGTTCTAGGGACCCAAGGAAGCTGGCATCTTGTGACAGGACAAAACAGACTTCACATACATTGCTTGCATCTTTCCTTCTAGTGCATACCTTTCATTCTTTTATATTGAATGTCTTTAAACATCCAAGAAAGATTTGTATTTTAGCCCCAAAATGCAAATAAATTCACAGTTGCGTAAGGTATAGATGCTTTAAGCAATGTATTATTTTCTCTGCTACCTCTGTCAGCTGTCTACTTTCTAAATAAAAGTAGACTAAGGAAAAGCCCATATCATTCTGCTTCTCTACCTGAGCTGGTTCTCCATAAAGTCAGTTTTGCTTCCTCCCACTGCGCTGTGCACAGTTTCTGGTTCCAAGCATAGCTGCTGTTTTGAGTGCTGCACAGCTCCACTATGTGGATTTACCGTGGGTCCCAAAATAGTGACACTATGCATCTATATTTTAGCCAAGTTAATTAGCTCTTCTTGTACCAGAAATTCTGAGGTGTCTGTTTCAGGCATTCAAATGAATTAGCTCTGAAATATTACTTCCTGCTGGACTTCAGCTAACACTGCCTGGAGAGAAAGCTAAGTTGTCTCTGCAGCGCTTCCCTGGCATAATTTACCACAAACTGGGTAATGGAAAGTAAACAGGATTTGTTATCTTTTATAATATATGGAGAAGATCAATATGCACCTTAAGTCAGGGGATAGCTTATATGCTTTCTTTATTTTATGTACCTTCAATATAGCTTTCAATTTGGAGACAGATATCTTTTGAGTAAATTTCCTATTTTGTACATTATTTGTAATTAATACTGTATTTTAAAAGTACTGATGGCAGCTCCATATCTTGCAGAACTGTTGCTATTTAAAAATACATATTTTAGCTTTTTCTGTATGACCAGGAGATGACATTTGATGGGAGGGAGGCTGTACTTTGTTGAAATGTTTAATGAAGAGCTCTTGCTTTGCCTATAATTAAAAATGTCTTTTGTTGAATAAGGAATTAACTGCAGTTTCTCCTTAAAAGTACTAACATCTACCCTTCATAGAATTAGCTACAAAGCTGATGTCTTTTATATTGATATATTTCACCAACACTATACAGTTCAATTTCTGTTCTCAGTTATTTTAGATGAACCCTTTTTGTGTGCTTTCTAAATATATATTTTTTTTCTAAATGGAGTGAGGAGGGCACTGCCATAATACATACATAAATTTCTGAATTTGGCATGTGGTAGCAGTAGGCTTCTTTAGCCAGATCTTCTAAATCTGTCTAGATTTAAAAGTAATTGTTTAATTACGTGCATAAACTCCTTGGCAGATATTTTCTTCTGGTAGTTCTGTACATTCTGAACTGAATTCTGTCAAATTCTCTTCCAGAAGGAGGACTAAAAGTGTGTTTCAACTAAAAAGGAAATTCAACATTTACCAGTTTACCTTTCTGCCAGCGGGAGACTTTCCTCAGTAGACCTTTGTCAAAAGAAAATATAAAATATTTCTTAATTTCCCCTAGTACTTTCACTGTCCATCTACCCCACTAATGGCAATTTTCTGACTGGTAGTTACAGTTCAGGTCTGATGTTGTTCACATCATGAATCTAAAAGATACTGTAAGTACTGCCATGGTTTCCATGGTGAAGAGAAGAACATAAAAGAGGTGAGAAAAAGTTGGAATCAGTGAAGGTTCCATGAAAAATATCTTGTGTATCTTTATCTATTATCACAGACTGTCAGATTTTAAACAATTTTCCTATTGAAAACTTGAGCCAAAAAATAGTGGACGTTTAGTTGAAGGGAAGTCGGTTGAAGAGATTCAGTTTGCAAGTCATCTTCTTGAAGAAAATCTTCAAGGAAAAGATCTGGTTAATGTGTTTTCTGAAACGTATGTCCATTTGGATCAGATGATAGATCTGCTAATCTTTGAGGCAAAAAGAAAGGTTTCATTTATTGCATGTTCTTGAAGTGCAGGCTTTCCTATAACAGAGCAAAATGCTTGGGAGCTTCAATTGGACTGTTGATTCTTTATGATAAGAAGTTAGTAGACAGGACAATGAGAAGAACATGAGACAGACAGTATGGACACAACAGATAGGGCTGGTTTTAAAAAGTCATGTTGCTGAGCGACAAGATTGTTTCCCATGAAAATACTCTCTCATCTTCCCATGGTGGAAGTTACTCAGGTATATTCCTTTTATAATACATGTTGGACATATCCATTATATGTTTCTATCCAACGTGCTTTGGCATCACATCCATTATATACAGTTGCCATACATTTGGCACTAGCTTAAGTCTTTGCACTGGTACAGATCATGACACCCAGTTCTACCATCTCTGGTCTGACAGTCAAAGGTCTCTCACCTAATAGGAAACTTTGTTGGAAATCACATCAAGTTGAACCTAATTAGCCCAGTCATTGACAGGGAAAAAAACTACAGCCTTCACAATAACCATTGATCTTCTGGATATGTTGCAGATGTATTTGATCCACCATGTCCCCCCCATTCCTTAATTATTCAAGTAGTCAATACTAGGGTGCAAAGAAACTGAGAATCAGACCTACCTGAACTTTTTGCTATCTAATAAATTCAACATAGACAGGAAGATTTTCCCTTCCATTTTATTTTGTTCTTTTTCTTTCTTGCGTTATTGAGATTTACATATATTAAAATTATTTGTTGTTTTAATTAGTGATTTTATATACTAAGTTATGTAAAAGGCAATTATTAAAAGTATATCCAATTCTGATTCTAAAGCTCAACAAAATGAGCATAATGAACAAAATTTTATTTGTAAATAGAGCTTTTATTCCCTATTCACTTTTATTATCAGGCTAGTAGATCAAAATGATAGAAAAGCGTGCACCTGAAACAAGCACCTCAAATCTTTCATGATAAGAATTGTACTTGAGATTGGTGACCTGAAATTAATAACCTGATATTTAGAAAAAATTAGACATTTCAGTGCTCTCTCCAGTGAGTAAATGATGTGTGAGTATCTTGACAGTGCCTGTAGTAACATAATTCAAACACAAGTCACATGTGGGAAAATCCATTTGTACACATAATAATCTGAACTACAGTAAACTGATTTTTGAGTTTATTTTCTGTTAACTGGATTACTATTGTTTTTCCTTAGCGCTTAGCTTCAGTGGGACTGGATGCCAAAAATACAGTGTGTATTTGGGACTGGAAGAGAGGAAAACTACTGGCAACAGCTACAGGCCATTCAGACAGGGTAATCGTATGAAGGGTTTACTGAATTTTGTCTGGGAGTTACAAAAGTGTATTAAAATAATTTTTGTTTATATTAGGTTAATCCAAAGATAATTTTGATCATTCTGCCTGGCTTTTAAAATATTGAACAAGGTATTTCTTTCTTCTTATTGTGCCAGAGAGAGCACAAAGCACTCTTGTTAATAAACGAGGCACATGATGGATTCTTGAGCTGACTGTCTAGCGAGCCTAGGGAGAAAATACTTTGTAATTTCGCGCTGAGTAGGATGATTTATAGCTCTTTATATAAGATGTGAAATGCTAGCTCAGTGGACAAAGAGAATGTTCTTTCTGAACGTTGTTGAAAAGACATTTTATCCTGAGGGAAAGTTTAATTATCTTCCTTTTATTTTTGCTTAAGACAGTTACCTATACTTAACATAAATATCCCTTTTGTATCAGTTAATTTCAGGTAAAGGTTCATAGTCACATCAATAAATATGAGAACTGAACAGGTCTGAGTTTAGAATATTATTCAGGATTAGGAAATGTTCAAACAGATTTAACATAAGCAAAATACCTCCCCAACATATATACACAAAAGGATGCATACATTAAAATACATTATGGACACATTCTGACAACTTTTCTCTTATCCATATTATGACGTTATAGCATGTTAGAGTGTTATAATTTTGAGATATTATAATGTTTTACTACACATGATGGAGTACTTATATGTGCAAAGCAACAGAATAAACCCTTCCTTACAGTTTGTGCATACATACAGTCTATCTGTACCTTGTGTGTCATCTGAATAAATCTGGTACTTCATTTTTACTTACAGTGTTCCCAACACAACAGAATCTTAGTCCTTATTTGAATTTCTCTTTCAGAACAGATTCACTTTCAAGTTACGTCAGTGGAAGTTTTGCTACTGACCTCAGTAGGTACAAGATCAGGTTCTGAATTAGCAGAAGACTCCAGGACAGGCAAGAAGTACTGAAACCTTAGTCTAAGTAGACTTTCACAACCAGAAAAAGGAGATTTTGCACTGAAGAGGGAGTGGGAAAAAATGCATATCTAATTAGCCCACAAGTTCTGATGATTTAGCGTGCAAGAGTCATAAAGCATTTCTGAAGGTGAAATATCTTGTGTATTTTAACAACACTTAAACAAAATAGTACTTGAACTACTGTAAATCCTGATGTTTATAAAGAACATAAATATTTTGTAGGAAGGCAGTGCTTCCTATTGTATAAAATGAATTATGAGGAGGCTTAAGATAAGCCTTTTCCTGTAAACTGTCTGAAATTCTCTTGTGATTTATATTTAACAGCTGAAGAACTAAAAGCAACAAAAAGTCTCATTGGCTTTCTCTACAGACATACGTTTCCTGAAGCAACTAATGATTGTGTTAACTTCATTGGTTCTCAGCTTGGACATTGAAAAGCTGATTGCCAGAGGTGAAAAATCTAAAAATAACATATTGTTGAAAATCTGGGTCAAAATACAAAGTTTTTGTTTCCAAACTTTATACAATATTTTCCATTTGGCATAATCACATAGTCATAGAATACACTGTAAGTTTGGTCACAATGAAAAATTCAGTTTTAACTTTGTAGATTAGGTCAGATGAATGATATTCACCAATTTTGTCACTGAGGTCTTCTAGTAATCAGGCTAAATTACATACAGTACCTTTTACCTAAAATAATGAATAAAGATAAATGTACTGATCTTTCTTTCCTAAACTTGAGGAACATTAGCTTACACCATAATTCCCGTTTTATTTGAGACAGTAGGTACTGTTTATTCAGTAATATCTTGGAGCTAGAATAGATTGATAGTGTGAAGGCAGGAATGAGGTGTGTTGACAGAACTATGTGAGGAAGCCTGCATATTTGCCTTCATCTTTGTTTAAAGAGTTCAAAATTTACCTAAATAGTATTCTTTCATTTTTAGTAGTACGGTGCAACAGAAATGATGTCTAAAAATTGGTAAAAGCAAACTGATCCTAGATGCAATTACTCTATAATTTAAAATACCAACTTACTGTATTTCTTAACAGATATTTGATATTTCCTGGGATCAATATCAACCAAATAGAATCGTCAGCTGTGGAGTAAAACACATAAAGGTAAATAGCTTTTGTTGTTTACTTGTTAAAATAAATACCACAAAAGAAATTTTTTCCTCTTATGTGATTAGAGCTTTAAATACAAGACAGTTTATGTTTTTCTTTCTTTTCGCTGTGAACATTTTTGCGAAACTTCTTGTTTGAGGCCAATTTAGATATTCAGCAGTGACTGAGGGGTAGATCCACTTAACAAGCGAAGTGGGAAGATCATTTGGTGTAATTGTCGTCATTATACACTTATAATTTTGGAGTTCTCTGACTTCTCTATTCCACCCAAATTGCTTCAAAATTATCTCAGCCGTCAGTGATTTCTCTCATCAAACATCACAAAGGGTCACTGAACAGGTATAGGAAGAACTAAGTTAAAAGTATACGTTGAATGAACTGCTATTTGGCTTGTCATGCTACCAGCATTTGTAGGAATACCACAGAGAAGGTATGCAAGACCTGCAGAGATTAAAAGATGAAAACTCTAGGGCCCCACTATTTGCTCCCTCCAAGTCACAGTTTCTGGACATGATTTATATATGAACCTAGATATATCCTGTAAGTTTAGGACAAAACATTCTCGTGCCTGTAAAAAGCTTAGAAAGAAATTCTTCTGCTTGCCAATATTCCCTGCAGGTTTCTGTTTTTCTCCTGTCTCATCAAAAGCATTCCTAACAGATGGCAATTATTTCACATGACTGGGGTGGGAAGAGCTTTAACTAGTTTAGGAAACCAGTTAATATCTCTAGTTCTGGCTACTGAGAAGCGTGTGCCCTTAAAACCACCACTGCTTTCAAACTGTGGTGGTTTTGGCAGAAGTGATACCATCTGTTGTATTCTGCAAGCTGTTTTCCAAAACCTGTCTTTGTTTGGCATCTGTGTTCTGTTTAAAATGGTCATAATTACCCTGAATGTGCATAGTACCAGGCAAAGTAAATATATATACATATAAGCATGCCAAAAAAAGAAAAAAAAAGGGGGGGGGGTAGGGAGAATGATTAAATATTCCCTCTAGTGATGCTCAAACAGCAGTCTGTATACTTGTCATTCATTAGAAGGCTGAGGGAATGTGATAATTACTTTAACTTGCAACAAAGGAAAAGAATAGCTCTAAAGTAATTGTATCACTTTGAGCATTGAGACTAATCTTTGGGAATAATGCCATTTATTCCTTTAGCATTTCAGTTCCATTTGGCTCATTTGGCTGAGCAGATATTAGAAGCTGTGGTATAGCCCAGGAGCAAAAGAATCACACTGCGCTCAGGATCCTCCCTTCACCCATTTCCTAACACTGCCTTTCTATTGCTAACCAGAAGGAGAATGTATGTTTTATTCACAGCATTAAAGTCATGGGGGAAGTATTCCCACAGTTGTCTTGTAAATTGTCTTATATTAAGAGGCAATGGGAAAATTTAATTGGATTAGAAATAGAGAAGGATCTGAAAAATCCTTGAGCCAAGGATTTTCGGGAATACAGCTTTATAGGAATTTTAAGTACAAAGTATAGGAATTGTAGGTTCAAAGAGAAAGACCTTAAAATTTCAGCTTAGAGTCATGAAAAGATGTAAGCGTATAAAGTGGTACTGAGATAGACATGGTACATCTATGTCAGACACTTCAATATTCCTGTCCAATCTCTAGTATCTTTCCAGTGTGCAATGGACCATAGATGCCTCAGCTAATAGAGACCTGAGCTGGCAAATCCATTCGGGACTGTGCTACACCACATAGATTTACTGTTCTGTTTCTGCACGTGTCCAGAACATCCTGGTGCTGGCAGACCTCGATATTTCAGCACTTTTCTCTTACACACCTAATTAAAATTGTCTTTACTCTGCCTTCCCTGGAAGCTCTGATCCTTGAGAGGAAACTGAATGCACTGACTATCATCTCTGCTTGATAAAATTATGTTTATTTAAAAAAAAAAAAAAAAAAGCACTCTGAACTGACTCAAAAAGAAAGAGTATGTTATTTCTAGCCAACCACTAAAGACACCCTTCTAAGACAAACTGTATTCTCTTGACTCTTTGCTCTTCCCCAGTCAGTCTTACATTGGTTTTTGCAGAATGTTACTGTGTATGTGTAGAAGTCATGAAAGTCACCATTCCACACTTGGAGAACCTACTACTCTCATAGCCAGAGAGTTGTTTCATGTACAAGCCTTTGCAGTCTCCATCCAACAGATGGTTTTGCAGTAAACGTCTCTATATTTGAGGGGTGTATCTCTTTCAATGCACTGGAAAAGGGCAGAAATGTCTACTCCAGGCATGTAAGTTCTTTAAGATCAAGTATTTTATTACTTCAAACTCTAGCTGTATTTTAAGTTTTGCAGACAAGAAAAATGGGATGGTCCTGGCTTTAAAATGTGTTCATTCACATTGATAGATGTCACCCAGCAAAATATGATAAAAGATAGTGAGATAACGAGAAAGGGTAATGTAGCAATAGGGAATCAGAATTGTGCTTCACTTTCTCAAACAGTTTGATCATTTTGTTTTGTTCTTAGACTTAACTGCATTTGTGTGGGGGTTTCCTTGGTAAGTGGGCAGGTTTTGGAGTAATGGGCATTCTGATAGGACAAACAGGAGTCATTTAAGTGTCGTCTAGACACTGTTTTGTAAGGATGTACATCTGTGAGATGTGCACACTAATATGAAAAACCAGAAATTCTGCAGAAATTTTTCCTAATATGCCATTTACATTCCACAGTTTTGGACATTGTGTGGAAATGCACTGACAGCAAAGAGAGGAATATTTGGTAAAACAGGAGATCTCCAAACTATCCTTTGTTTAGCATGTGCAAAAGAAGATATCACGTATTCTGGTGCTTTAAATGGAGACATCTATGTTTGGAAAGGGCTAAACTTAGTCCGCACAATTCAAGGAGCACATAGTGTAAGTTGTGTTTTTAATGTCAATTTCTGAAATGAATTGTTCATTGAATTGAAAAACTTCTTGAAGGCCTAGGTACAAAGATTTTCTTCTGTTTCAGGTCAGAAGAATGTCTAAGACTGTTCATCAGTTAAGAACATATACTTCGTTTATTTGTCAGCAGATGCTAGCTGCTGAACTGATATTGACAGAACATTGGTTTAATCACGAATAAATCTAAAACGAAGTTTCTAAATCTAAAGTTTCACAGATTGAGTAGCTTCAGTTAACTTAAAAAGTTCAGTTTTCTTAAAAATAGTTGGTAACCAAATGATCTTATTTTAAATAGAATTTTACCACTAAAAGTGCCAACATTGAAGACTGACTCTTCATAAAAGCTTCAATGTGGAGTAAAGCTGTTTGATCTGTGAATTGCACTCTGACCATATTCCAAAGATAGTTTACTCCAATTGGCTTCATAACACACACTCCCCCCCCACTGTACTTTGGAGTTCTAATTACAGAGAGAAAGGCAATGTATAGGATCATGTTAGGTTTCTAACCAGTCTAATATAAATTTATGTCTCTGTTGTTGCTGCAGTAAAGGTACTGTAGGATTTTCATGTCTTTTTTCAAATGTATTTGAGAACTACTCCTGTTTTGAATGTGATTGTGGCTAATGGCATTCTAGCATGGGTTTTTTGAACAAAAGAAAATGAGTATTTTTCTTAGAAGACTGATATGAAATCTAACAGTTGTCACTATAGTTTTCTTGCAGCAGCTTTCTAGAAAGAACTCTGCAAACCTAACAGTTTTTTTCTGTTAGTTATGTTGGCAGCACATCAAGATTCATAGTAGCTTTTCAAATTAGTTCTAAGTGTTCAAGAGAGTAATCATATTTACACAAGTAATCCCTAATTTATGAAACAGTCGGACTGAAGTCAGTGGGACATCTTACCTGCAGAACTACTGCGTAATTAGCAGGTTGTGGTTATATGAAGCTGCAATAATATTGAAATATCTTAGGCAAAACAATAAAACCCTGTACTGTCTTTGCAGATTTTTTTTACAGAATTTTATTTAGATTTATTAGAATGATCAAATACAATCTCTTTTTATATAATGTCTTCTGTTTCATCCTTATAAATTATGGGGTTTGCCAAGACTCATATGCGTTCTCTTGCCCAATTTCTAGTCTCTATATAATTAATTATTAGAAATATTAACTTATTAAGACATTGAACAAGGCCACTTTTAAAACAGAGATCTTCTGTTCATTGTGTTAATTTCCATGCAGTTCAACCTGTCTCTTAACAGAGAGGTTTTTCTAATAAAATTCTAAATCAGCAGGCATTACATTATAGTGCAGCACAGTCATCAATAATGAGGCGTTTTCAAAAATGAAGAAGAAATTCAAACTGTAATACAAATTTGTCTGTCAACAAAGAGAATGAATTGACACTCTTTCAGTTCCTGTCAGATTCCAAACGATGTCTGAACTGAATTCATGAAAGAATGTCTCAATCATCTCCGCACCTGTAAGAATATTTGTATTGCTTGTTTGCTTGTTTTTGTTTATTCTGGGTAACTGTTTATTTTAAGTGTTCCATTATTTATTTAATAATCCTTATAGTAATATTAACTAAACCAAATTTAAAGTTCTGCAAATAGGCTCTATCACTGCTATTTGTACAAAAATATCTACATAAAATACTAAAGTGGGAGCACTTGAAATAAAAATATCCCCCTGTGCTTGCTGGTTTGCTTTCTGGATCGACAATGTTTTACTGCCTAGCAGTTTTCAGCCGTTACTAAGAGTCTGTTCAAAAACATTTCCTTTGTGTGTTTAAATTGATTGTGAAGAACTTTAAAACTTGTTATACTGTTGGTTAACAGGCTGGAATTTTTAGTATGTATGCTTGTGAGGAAGGTTTTGCCACCGGAGGGAGAGATGGTTGCATTCGGTTATGGGACACTGATTTCAAACCAATTACTAAAATTGATCTCAGGGAGACTGAACAAGGATACAAAGGTAATGAGCTATTAATTTAATTTTTTTTCACACACCTCGATAATGGATTATGACACAATTTAATTTGAAGCATAAATGTCTCTGTGTACTGCTGGGTTTTTTCTTAATGACTGTTTACTTTTGAGAACTGTATTCCCTTTTTTCTCTGACGATGTAAATCTCTGAAGCGATTTCCGTGTTTCATAGTATAAACAGAGGGATGCTTGTAGTTGCTGCTCCCCACCATGCAAATAGAAGAAAATAAGTAAAAGGTAATTAAAAACAAGATAAGCGAGTTAAGTTAGCCAATCTTTAACTTAAATAATTGCAACTCATTTAATTAATTGAGATTTCTGGAACCTGATATTCAAAGATGCTGAGCACCCGAGCACTCCACTAGGTTAATTTGGAATGTTAGCACTTGGCATATTTAATAGAGAGAATGCTATCAAATTCCTGACCATCATATCTGTAGAATCTAGCCGTGCTTCCTATGAGCTTAGTCATCACTTTTTTTTTTATGATTAGACTCTCAGAGCACTTATAATCTCTATAGATCATAATGCACACTATATCAAGATCTTAGTCTTCTGAGAATTCTACGCATCCATTTCGATTGAGAGTAATGTGCAATCATAATCTGTTTGCTGGTTTGAAGCAGACTTTATACGCTTTTGGCAGCCAACTTTGTAATGGTTAGCGTTAATTTTCCCTGCTTCTTAGCTTATGTTTGTAGACCTAGTTTTCATACTAAAATTACCACTGGAATAGTCAAGAGGTGACTAAGAAGGATAAAATATTCTTTCTCAATTATGGATATTTTGGCCTATGTTCTAGTAACAAGCTTGTTCTGTTTATTTTTCAACTTAAACCAGATCAACTGATCGTTCTAATACTTGTAAAATGCATAGATTTGCTATATCTAGGCTCATCCAACAAGCAAACTGCCAGCAGGCTTAGATGAACACTGCTCCACCAGTGTTCCTTACTATAATGTAAGCTCATGGAATTTAGCCCTCAAAAAAGTTGTCAAATATACGCAACCAGTAGTCCCTTTGCTCTGTAGTTCTGGCTTTATGTAGTTTTTTGCAGCCAGAATCATAATGTTTAAAATTCATCTCTAGAAAACAATAACCTTATGATAATTTACAGCAGTTCTGATCAATTTAGAAAGACTTTCTAAAAATTGTGGAGGAATAAGCCTGTATATGTGGGTTAGATCATTCTGGCTAATACCAGTCTTGCAGGCAGCCCATTCCTGATAAAATTCAGAATAACATATATGTTGGGCAACACAGAGAAAGCAGTACTTACACACAAAGCATGCATCTTCAAACTTCTTGGTTCTTTGTAAAGTGATTCTGGGAGGGAGCTTTATCCCACATATTTGTGAGACCAGAGCAGAAGCAATTTTTTTGCTCTTACTGCTGCCTGGGATGTGTCCACACTCAATGCAAAACAGACTTTATCTGACTTCAGTTACTTTTAATTGACTGTAGTTATCTTCTGTGGAAAAATACCACTTTAAAAATTATATAACATATAATTGTAACATTCCAGAGCTGTAATATTCATAAAGGCATCTTCTTCTAGCAAATTTTCTGTGGAAAGCACCTAGCTATCCTTCTACAGGTTGCTTAAGAAGAGATTTTGATCATGATGGAAGTTAAACCAAGGAAGGGTTTATTGAAGGTGAATTCTCATTAGACATGCTATGGAGTGATTCTAACTTGATGCCATTATTTCTACCATCTCTTAAATGCTGCAGGATACAGAATATATAGGTGAGAGCAGCAGGAGTAGAACCAAGCACTGTAATGGCAGAGATATGGCTGAGAGAGAGTTAATAGAGATTTTTGCTATCTTCTTACTTGGCAAAAGTAATAAAAAAATTCATTTGCAGAAAGTTAATTGAGTTGCCATTTCGACTTGTATGTAAATTATAACAAATTTTTAAAAATTGATAAATTAATCGATTTCTAAAAACTAAAACTAGAACACTGTCCAAATCTTGTCTTCAGAGCATTTAAATCCTTCAGGCTTTTGTTTGTTTGTCAAAATAAAGACATTGCCTGCTTTAATGGCAAGAAATTCACTTAAGCAAGTCTGCAAAATTTTATCAAAGCTTAGAGAAAGATGGTATGCCCATGAGCATAATCACTGAGACTAACTAAAAAGACATCATGACGGATCTGTGAAAAGTGTGGTGCAACTGCTGGTCTCACTACAACTATGAAAAATTAGGACCTTGGAGATGACTGGAGGTCATAAAATCCAAGCATGCATTTATACCCTGTCATATAATTTTTGAAAATGTTTATCTTTTTCCTGCTTCAGGGTTTCTTCTCTCGCTATTCCTTCAGTGTGATACAACTCTTGCCTACAGTGTTCCTGCTATGTCTTTTTTTCTGCCATTTCTGTCTCGTATGTCATCTACTGATGATCACTCCCATTAAGTGTTGCTACTACCAGACACTGGAATTTTTGTTTCATTTTCAGTTATGTCAATGGCACTAATTAGTTTAGGCACATATGTAGCTTCAAGCAGTGGTGGTAGCCTTAACTGCTTACCTGTGACCTTCTGTCCCTCCATTCCAATTACTTTTTCCAAAGCAGTTTGCAAAGGGATCAGCTTTCAAACTTAAAATGTCTTTCTAGGGTGCCAGGATGACATCCCCTGACCTCCTGTATATACCTATTCATCAGTCATCCTGTACTGAAGAGTACTAAACACTTTTAAAATGAGATGCATCACCAGTAATCTGATCATAGGCTTGGCTTTTATCTTTAGATATACATGTGTATTACTAAACTCTGATAATGGCTTATCTTTATGTGCAGTACATCATAGAAAACATTACCTATCCCACATCCAAAGATGTACTTTGTATACAAAAACTTAACAATACCCATTTTCCACTTAACGTCTAAACTTCATTCCTTGTATGGCATTTGGTGTTTATCAAGAAGATGTAAGTCAAAGCTTCACTAGAAATTTAGCTAAGTTACAAAATTACATTGTCAAAATTAAAAGGTACTGGAAATGGACAAAACAATAAAGATTAATTTGGTCTTTTCAAGAGATGACACAAAATGCCTACAATATATTTTATGTGACCAGCAGTTAATTGCATTGTGTGTTCAGTTCCAAAAGATGTTAAAATGATGATGTAGTTGACCTTGACTACATGACAAATAGATTTTTCATTAATTTGCATCTGACAACATCTAGACCCATTATCCAAACTTTGATTTTTGTATACTGGAAGAGAAAATACAAATGCTGCAGGCAGTCAACCAGACAACGCTATCAAATTGCTCAGCTGCAAAGTTAGGATAGATTTGTAGAACAAGATCAAGTTCTATAAAACTTATGCATAGCAAGATTCTGTTGGTTTTTGGGTTGGGGGTTGGGGTTTTTTTTGGCTTTTTGAGGAGTTTTTTGGTAATAATCAATTGGGACAAAAATAGAGAAGTGTCATAGCTTAGGCACAAACCACTTAAATTCACCATTAAAATTTCATTCAATGTTTTATTTAAATGTGCAAAAAAGTGAAGTACTAAAAAAAGGAATAAAACCAGCTTCAGTGACAGGAACCTTGCTTAATCTAAAATTTAGATCTTCAAATCATGTGAAATTGAATTGTTGTTTTTTTAAGTAAATTCCCAAGGTGTATGCAAAGCATAAGAGCTTGATCTCTTGAGAAACTGGCAGCAAAAATGTTAGATATTCGGCATGTTCCCAGGACTGAGCCTTCTCTTTTTCTGTCAAATGGAGATAATTTATATGAATTATTTTGAGATTTAATCAGCTGTGATGTATTATGACTTCAGTGTCAAAGCATAACAGTTGTTATAAATTAACTCTTGAAGTCTTAATGATCTTCATTGTACTATCACTTTGTCTTATCATTGCTTATCATTATATTAATTATTCTGTCCCCTGTCAGGTTTGTCCATCCGAAGTGTCTGTTGGAAAGCGGACAGAATTTTAGCAGGGACACAGGACAGTGAAATATTTGAGGTGCTAGTAAGAGAGAGAGATAAACCCATGCTGATTATGCAGGGTCATTGTGAAGGGGAACTCTGGGCCCTGGCGGTCCATCCAAAGAAGCCTTTAGCAGTCACAGGCAGTGATGATCGATCTGTACGGTAAGGCTAGATCTTATTTATTTTTTAATCTATTCATTCATGTGCACATAATTTTTAACCAATGCCAATTTGACATATTTGTAATTTATTTTCTGGCCTTATATTAAGACTCTGTTAAGATATTTTTTTTCCCCATGTTTTTCTCAGCAGCTTGCTTTTTCTCTTCAGCCCTCGTATTTGGGCTGCATGCATCAGTAATCAGAATTTGTGTTCAAAATGTGCTGAATTTATATACTCTGATTTAAGTACTAACTCATTACTTTCCTGAACAGCAGGTGTAGGTATCTAAATGGAGAATAATAATCTGTTAATAATATACAACAAGCCTAAAACCTACATACCTTTGGCCAATGCTTTACGCAGCAGATGTCTGACTCAGCCATGAGCGTTAAGAAAATCTGATCTAAAACCAATTCAATTAAAATGCCAGAAAATGAGATTAATGAAAATGCAGTGGTTTACCCCAATGAAAAAGCTCCTTCAGGTGTTTAGTTGTAGCGCTGGCACCTCAAGCCTTTGCAGCAGAGGTTTGAAGTTTTGTACGTATATTTATGGAAGTTGTCACAAAGTCAAGGATGTTTCTTTTCCTGTCCCTGTTAAAAGTTGACAAATTAATAAACCTCTGAAAAAACCTAAGCTTTTTAAATATGCTTAATAAGACTTTAAAGTTTGGAGGTTAAGCTAAGATTCTCACAGTGGATATACTCCCATACCCACACAGCTGTTATGTCTTATCTCAATTGGGCATGGATACCGCCCATTGTGACTAATTTTTTCCTGTGATTAAAGAGATTGAGATTTTCCTGATTGCCAAAGCTACCTATAAGAACTGGAGAGATTTTTGGGAGACCAAGGTTTATTATGGCAGTCTCAAATTGGGGTTCTGCCCTTGCCCTGAAGTCCTGCCCCTTGCTGAACAGTACATACGATGGTGTTCATGACAGCTTGGTTTCCCAAGCTCTGATTCCACTAATGTCCTCCTTAGCGGTTTTTCCTGACCCTACTATCCTAATTTCTAACCCATCCATCAGCTTTTTCTCCAACCCTATGCCAGGTGGATGATGACTGCTTTTCATCTTATATGGATAATTTGATTGCATATTTTCAAATGAACCCCAGACAGTTACCAAACAGTTTTTCAGTTTTTATGGACTACTAGTCAACTTATTTCAGAAACATACAATGGAGATTCTACCATTTGGCCATATTTCAATGGGGAAAATCAATCTCCTACCATACATACAGCTTCTAATTTATTTTGCTTCAGATTCCACATTATGATTCACCTCTGCCTTGAAGCTTGCTGGTCAGTTGGAATTTCTTTTTCCCTTTCCTTTCTATCTTTTTACTTGTACTGGTTTCCTATTCCTGCCACCCCTCATCTCTTTCTAACTGTTATTAAAACCCAAACTGTGAAACTAACAAAGCTACCAGTTGTTCACTACACCCCTGTTATCTCCCTGTTTCCTACACATTAGTATTATTACTAATAGTATTATTTCTTTCAGTTTATAAAATGCATGAATAATCTCTTCTGCTTGGGTTTGTGTACATAGTTTTATAGACAGGCACAAGTTGACACTGCCTGCATTCTGGTAGGATGCAAGCCAGTTCTGAAAAAAGAGCTGCACAGGTGGGATTAGCAATGTATTGCTCTCAAGCTAATAAGCCATGCTAAGGTTTTGGATTTATTATCTTGGATTCATCTCTTGGTTAACATGGTAATTCAGCTCTGACATGGAGCCATTCTATAAAATGTGCTTTTGCTAACATTACAGGTATTTTACTGCACTACATCACACATCCATTTAGATGTTTGGGCACTAGAGAATGTAGATTTGAATTCTAGTTCAGACTGGGCTTTTTTTACATACCAATGCTTCATGTGAGGAATTCCAGCGAAATATGTACATATTTTCATTTAGATAAAAAAGTACACAAAAGGATTTTCTTACAGTTTTTGCATTG